>NC_092344.1:41984069-42346810 GCF_963676685.1 Mytilus edulis
TATCAAATGATTATCTTGAACTTCAAGAATGACAAAAAAAAACACACAGACAGAGTGCAAATTCAAAATCCGCTTCACCTTCGGTAGGGGACTAAAAAATAGAACTGACATGATTGAATTATCTTAATTTAAATTTTAAACAACCTCCTGCTTTGATGGCCTGTGCAGTTGGCCGATCAACAGTTATATATATTTCTGTATTATCAGGAAATGTCAGTATTAATCTTTCATAATATCTGTAAAAACAAAACTATTTGTTAGACAAAATATCTCTTTGAAAAAAGTAGGGTAGGTATAATTGTAGTAACACTGGAAATTAGGAATGTGTTAAATAGGAAAACAAATTTAATTACTTTAAGACTATATATGTTACCATTTACATATTTTAAGATATTATTTTAATTAAAGCCTTTAAGGAAAATAGACTACCATAATTTCCAAACGGTTGGCTTGAAACAGGACGGGAGTAATCACTGTGCAGTATGCACTTTTAACCACTAGTTCGATGCCCCACACACACTCAGTCAGGGGTACTACTTGTACAAGTTATTAAACGCGGACAAATTTGGTCACAAGTGTAAATACGTCTATTTTCTTGTTCCAATAGTAAAACCCTTGCAAGTGTGTTTTTTTATAAAGAGCAGCATCATGACAGAGGAGTGACATTAAGTATGTACAGTACCTTGGCTCATATATTCAGGATGAATGCCTGATGACGTTAAATATAACACTTGTGACAACTCTTTGATGGGATTTGCAAGATATATTTGTAACTGAACGTTGAAGTAACCAACACACGGATACCATGGGCGTAGCTAGAACGAAACGACGTGGAAGCAACTACCGCCGAGCTGAGCGAGGCGAAAATTTTTTGGGTCCCTATTAGGCAGAATTTTTGTTTTTCGGTTTAATAGGACGGTTAAAAGAGTAGCTATATGTAGATAAAAATTTATGAATGTAAAACTATCAATAAATCTTCTGAATATAGTTATATATAAACAACACATATTTGTGATACAGAATTTACTCAAAATTGTTCAAAATCTGCTCTTCGGGTCTGGGCAGAAACAAACTTCTCTATTACTTTGTCAACATTCACACTGAAATCCCGATGAATATGTAGTAATGCTATGTAACTTTCGTTGTTCATTGTTGATCGTACATTTGTTTTCAATTATATACGTAGTACCGTGACTGATAGATCTCAGGGCCATCATGGCATGGTAGCACTCGCGAGATGTTATAAACCAGCGTACGTGTTCGACATCGAGCGACCTCCTAATTGAATTCGTCAAAATTACATGCTAGGTCAGTTTCGTATGTTTCAGACAATATTGAGATTTGTTCGTTTGTGATATTTCCTACAACACGATGAAGCAGATACAGCACAAAGAAGCGATTTTCTGATAACTTGACGCGACTCCACTCTCCAGCTGCCTTATCATATGGTCTATGAACGCAAAAAATAATGAGACTTTCCAATACTGTTTTGGCGTGGTTGCAGGGTGATTGGCTCCGGTAGTCTGTCAACCACATCGCCTCGGCATATTTTCAACGATATCGAAGGGATCTGATAATTCTAATGCCGATTGGTACATCTCATTCCAAACTGATGAACTGTACACTGTAAAATGTGCTCCAAAACTACATATCTTAGACTGAGTATTACAAATTCAAAAGTAAAAATCTTGTAAAAGATACAAGTAACCTTCCGATTTTGTCATAATCTCAAAAAAAATATTCATTTTGAAACCAAATGTCGTTATTTAATGATATTTCATCAATTAAAAAAAGTGACAACATAGGTGTTTCCTTTAACATTCAATTTATAAATTTTTATTTTGCCATTTCTATTTTTGGATGCCGAATCAATGTGCACACACTTTCGGAGCTACGATCTTTTTCTGAATGAACAGCATCAGCAACACTTGTAACTAGGTTGTCAAACTAAAATCCGGGATAGACGGAAAAGACACCAACAGTCTCTGATTCCGATTGACCAACTCATCTCTCTCTCTTCTGCTTTTTTTTTTTTTTTTTTTTTTCTTTTTTTTTGTTGTGAAAACGACGTGGATGCACGTGCTGTCGTGCCTCCGGGTAGCTACGCCCCTTTTGGAAAAAAAAAGTTTGTTTCTAGTTTTTGGAGAAAAAAATTATTTGTTTTTGATTCTGAAAAAAAATTTGTTTGTTTCACCTTAAGCTGCCACTATATATATGTAATGCTAAAATTGAAAGAAAAAAAAATTGTTTTCAACAAGTCGCCAAAAAATTAGATTGTTTTGTCCAGAAAAAAAATAAAGAAAAAGAAACACGTGAACCCGAGACAGCTGACTTGTCATAAAAAAAATGTTGCTGATTTATTTTTTTTGGATTTAGATTTTAAATAATTGACCGAATAGAATACACCTTATCGCTATTAGCCTTATCGGCCGGCTGACCTGGCCGCTTGAACTTTTGACGCATACAACAATCACTTTTCCATTGTGGCGTCAGATATTTTGTTTTATGACGTCAAAATTTTACGGGAACCGGTGTGATACCCAGTAATGGCGGACAAATAGCGATAAGGTGTATAAGGAACTGATGATGCTAAAACATCTTTATTGAAAATGTGTTATTGTGTGTAGATTTTTACACAAGTCAATTAAAAGCACTGTTGGAGTTTAGTTGTAAACAGAAAAGTGTATAACGTTCACGTTACAGCTACTATATGAATTTACTTTTAAGGCTTGACTATTTTATTTATTACTTGGGAGTGTACACCAGTTTTTCTTCGTGTATAATATACACACAAAGTCCTAATCCTATTCAATTCTTAGTTTCTGCAAACTGAATTTCTAAAGCAAATTGCACAGACCAATCACAATCTAAATTTAAGCACTCAGTTTGCTAAAATAATCTGGATGTATTTATCTATTTCATTTGTTGTATCTTCATATTTTGTTTCCATGATGGCTTCAATTATTCTTAGAATCATTATTGAAGCTGTTGTCTTTACTCATGGTAAATTCTGTATATAGAGAAATAGAAAGTCCAATTTCCATGTGCAGTGTAATTCTGTGGCATGCAACTTATAAGTTTTGTATATTGTTTTTGAAAGTAACACTGCAGGGGCGTAGCTGTCGTTAGGCACTTTAAGCACGTGCCTATGTAACGGTTTATTTCATCCTCTGTGATATTTTATCCTGGGAATAATTTGTCACAGTAATTTTTTTCCAGACATGGTATTTCACAGGTAGATTTTATCCAGAGGAGTGAAATTCTATCTGTCTTATGCAGATTGTATTTACCAGTATATATTTTCCGTTCCATATTTCACAAAACCTTGTGAAATAGAGTTCCACTGTCTACTATGTAAGGTACTCGCAATCAATATACACCTGACCATAATTATAAATGTTTCACCAAGGTAGAACATATTTGCATAATTTATCAATCAAAGGGAGGTTATTATGAGCCATTTATATTTTACAGATATTATATTACGGAATCTATTTCATAGTGAAATTTTTCCTTCATGCTTAATTTTTTATATTAATATATATAAAAAGATGACTTAAAACATGATTTAAAAAAAACTATATTTCTACCCTTACTTTTTTTATTTGTACTCAGATCTGAAAACAACTCACTTTTACCTGTATTTCACTTACCTTATTTTATATATTAAATTGATCATTATATTATTTCACACTTAAGATATGTGAAATTACTTCTGGTTATGTTTCATATGTTTCATGATATTTGTCTTTTAAAAGAATGATATTTACTTCAATATTTCAGGATATTATTTTCAATTATAATCTGCAAAATTATTTTTCATTATAATAAATTTATTTGGTTTTTTATTAACTAATACTAATTACTTATATTCAAATACACTATTATTAGTACATAGTATTTGCAAAGATTCAGTTTGTTTTTTTTAACTAATTCAATATTTTAACTTCCCATATAGAATTTCACGGCAATGGATAATAATCACAGTGAAATATTTTCCTCCGGTTAATAAAATAACCACAACTTCTGTAACATTTTTTCCCCCGGATGATATTTCATCCGAATAGAATTTTGTTTTACACCTACACATAATTTTTTCACAAATACTCTTTTTTTAAGAAAAAAATAATGGCAAAGTTATCTGTAGATGCAATGGTGAAGTAGTCAAAACTCTTTAATTAACAAATGTCATTTGTATACTAGTCTATCATCCGTGAATGGAGTATTGGATAGAGTTGAATGTACATTCTGAAACTGAAAACTAGATTTTCGGCCCAGATCATTTCATTTCTATCATCAAATACTTGAATAAACCTCAACATGCTCAAAACCCTGACATTTTATTCTTAGATACATGATTTTTTTTTATTAGTTTTGGCTTTCAACTAGCTTTCCACTTGGTCTTCATCCGACCTACAATAAAACCCTTGACAAAGTGGGACGTCCGTTTGGCTATGCGTGATGTATAAATACCCAGTCACGTCTGGTCAGAATGGGGACGTTAAATCCGATGCCTAGTGTAAAGAGAATTCCACGCTCTCTGCATGTTAACAACACTTGCAACAACTCTTTGAGGGGTCCGACGGTGATCTACGATGCTGAAAGGCAAAATTCAAGTTCTGTACCTATCCTATAAACCCTCATTTTCCAATGGTATTCCAAATTTCCACACCTTCATCCTAGACGATCCATATTACAGGACCTACCTGTTGTATTAGTAAACTTGTTTTTTGTCCTGAACATGCATTAACTATTTGCCAATCGCAACTTCGAGGACTCTCAGATCTACGTACACGACCATAATTATTCAAATTCCTAAGCAAGTAGGGATTTTACAGTTCAGGTAACCGTTATCAGAAAATATCAATTTCTTGAATTTTGTTAGACACATGTAGTATGAACAGAACCAAGCTTCTGCATAAGGCATAGACTGTGTGTGTGTATGTTTGTGAAACCGGGGGAGGTTGAAGGTTTGAGAATCAAAAGATGAATGGCCGATGCCTAACCCAAAGGGTAGTAATATTATATGTAGTAGTCTCAGTGTTTACGTACCTATTTTTTAATGAAGGATTGTAAATATGTACTATCAATTGACCACCGTGTAGAACGCCACTTGCGGGGTGTCGGCTATGTTTGACATGGGGTGGCAATTTTGAAGCGACGAAAAAGTAAGAAGGTAAGTTCAAGCATCAAAATTTCTTATTTCTAGAACTCTCAGTACCATATAATGTATTGCACGGAAGGAACCGCAACATAATTTATTTCCCGAAAGCAGAAGCAGTCGTTTTCAGTGCTCAGTTTTCTCAAACACCTCGCCCTAGTTTTCCGTGTTACAGATTTTGAGGCTTTATATGCAAATTTCGGTATAAAAAACTACTTTACACAGCTACCCTCCGTATCATTTATATAGAATTGTATTCCTCTCATTGACTTATACCAAATACCAGTTTCTTAGTTAAAATTAATTGGTTTTAAAACTGTTATTCATCAAAATATAAAGTGTCGCCCGGGGTGTCAGATTTTGCGTCGCAAGGGGTAGAGGCTTGTCATAAAAAAAGAATACATTTTCTTATAAATCGATCTCTATCTGATACTTTTTAATTCAAACACACCTACACAAATAGGAACATAAATGTAGCAGAAATGCAACCTAGAAAAACACAGGTTACATCAAATTCTTCAAATTTTATTCAATTCCGGTTCGTTTAGAGATATGTATATAGTCAGAGTAGACCTTCAAAGTAGATATGATATGATTGATGTGTAACAGAAAACGTATAGTTCTAGCTGGGCGATTACGAACGAAATAACTGTCTTGATCATTTTTTCTTGTAAACCTGTTCCGTTGTATATTGTGTACAAGTCGTTGTTTTCTCATTGACAAATGTAGTATCATCGTCTTCAGGATTACTTGAAGTTGTGTTGTCATTCGCTGAAAAAGATGCCGGTGAGTGTTTCATTGGATAGAGTGTTCTAATTCTTTTAGGAGTAATGGATTTTTGCGGCGTGCACGACCAGGCTCAAGCTAGCAGCCACTCGCCAGCAGCCACTTCGCTAGCAGCCAGTTTTCAGATATGTCTATAAACCCAAAAGTTGCAAAAGATTCAAACGTACTTTAAATGTTTTTATCAATCATATAATCACAAATTAATCTATTTTTATATATGAGTGAGCAGCCGAAGACACTATTTAATGTTTTTTTTTCTTTCAAATTAACATGTAATTTCCTGATCATTACTTTTTTCGCTTTTCATATACCAAACAGCGTGCTGCGCGCAATTTTAAATAGTGTATGAAGAATAGTAAATAGCTATACACTTGTTTAAATGCTGGCAAAATTGTTGTAACATGACATCGACGTTTCCATAAGAAATCAATTTTGTGATATTGTAAGAAATAGCTTTCCATAGTCTCGGCATCCTGTCAAGTAGTTCCTAAAAAGTATCAATAGTTTTGCATTACAAGAATAGAAAATTGCACTCGTGCTTTGCTATTTTTTTTGTCAGACAAATTTGTTTTGACAAAAGATTCTACTTTTGAACAAGCGGAGTGCGCTCACATTTGATTATGCAAAAGGTTTATTTGTTGTACTTAATGTATGGTGTGCACGGAAAATATAAATTAGCAATTTATAAAAGAAACCTACCTTTGGACCTATGGTGAATTTCCCCACCTGGGCCATTTGGGTCATTGGACCTTAGACCCTTACCTATCATTTGCACCTAGTGGGTAAAAAAGTATTGCCGTAGGGAATTTTTGACAGACTTCGAAAATTTGGGGTAGGCATGTTTGACCCTTAAGACCTAAGTTCGGACCTATGGTCAAGACAAACTATGAGTTGTCCCACCTGGACCTTTTGGCCCATTGGACCCTAGCCCATTACCTACCATTTCCACCTAGTGGCTAAAAAAGTATTGCCGTAGGGAATTTTTTACACTCCTTTAAAAATTGGGGTAAGGCATTTTTTTAAAATCTAACTTTGGACCCATGGTGAGGACAAACCATGAGTTGTCCCACCTGGACCTTTTGACCCATTGGACCTTAGACCCTTACCTATCATTTACATCTGGGCGTTTGGCCAATTTTACCTTGAATTATTACCTGCCAATGTACCTTTGTGAAAGAAAAGAGAAAAAAGCCACATATAAACACAAGATATGTCTGATCAGAGAGATAATAAGGCTCAGGAGGTAGAAATCTTTAGTTGCCGGTACCCAGAATCTAAATCGTTCATTTATTTATAGGAGCATACCGAGGAGGGTTGCCCTTTAGGGTGCTGGTAGCACCTAATATCAGACCGGCTTCGTCGTTGAATTGTTGACCACGTGCACGCCTTAAGTAAAGTCTATCATCATAGGTGATCTTGGCGTTTGAGGGTTGAGGTAGAGATCGTTACCACTGGGATTAACTGTGCAAATAAATTCACCATAGATACCAGAATTAAAATATCTTAAAATTTCAAACGCATCCACCAAGTTTCAGGTAAAATCATGATCCCAATACCTTGTTTACGGGTACACCACCCAAAGCAATCAAGTCTCCAATACCCAAGGCAGATAGAATGGTTTTAGATACCATGTGAAATGCCCTCATTGCCAACCCTACGAACATGCGTAGGTATCCACCTTTTTTATGTTTTCTTTATCTGGGTGGTACTCGGCTCCAGATTAATAACACAAGTAACTTTTTGAAGAAGTTTGCTAATCTTTTAACCTGCCGAAAGGTGAGTCACATCTTGTGTTCGCATTACAGGTTTGCATGGGACAAACAACTGGAGACTTGACAACCTTTCTTGGCAGCCGAGTGTAGTTTATTTACTTGACCTTTCAAACCATTATCGTGTTAAGTTATTATTTATTCCTTTAGAAGATGAAAATGGATCGTGAGGTGTTCGCCGCGGAGTTTGATGGGGTCACCATCCTGATCGGTGAGATAAGTGCACATGCGATTGATGGTTTTCAGGGTCACTGGTAAGTACACCAGGTTTTTTGGGGGGTTCTTCATACCAGGACCGACACCGGGAAAGAAACTACAGATGGTGGATTACTGCTTTCCATTAACATAGCTCCCAAAGATAATACCGCTATTTACCAGCTGGATGCTGATGATGTTGATGATACTAACAATGTGTTCCCCTTCTGTATAACCATATGGTAGGTGTAAATTTGCCGTTCTAATCCCAAGACGGTGTTTCGGCTATTTGTAAAGTTGAAATCTTCTTTGTAGTGCCTGACGAGAGTTAGTAATGCTCTTAGAGTTTCCGATTTGCATTGATAATGCTTTTGGCTTTGTGTTTGTTGAGCCGCAGCTGTCGCTGTATTTCATCGTTGATGCCATAGAAACCTGTGTGAATGTTGGGGATGGAGTATACGTAGTAGGTCTCATGATTTACCAATGACATCTCATAATTCTTTCCAATTTTTAGTGGATTGAAGCGGGTATGAATTTGGCTATGGTTCCCGGATACTATGAACGAGAACCCCTGCTTTAGATCGGTTTTACTTACGAATTGCTGCAAAATAGTGTTGTTCATTTATTTTCAGGCTTCAAACACGACGTTCATCTTGTGTCCGTCAGATTCGAAGTAAAGAACTCTGTCGGATATTCCAAGTGCAAATGCTTCGGTGTTGGCGGAAACATTTCGATCGAATTCGGCTCGTATCTAGATGTCCAACGTGGATTCTTTCAGCCGCTCTGACTGATGACTTGCATAGATGATAAACACCGGCTATAAGCCTGTGAAATCAGAGGTATCGGTGTTGACGCCGCCGTTACTGAGGAGGGTGACCATGTTGTAGAGTTTCTTTCTGATGTCTGCAGCCTCCTTGAACACTCTGGCAACCCTATTTTGGGTAATAAAGGCATTAAATACGACGGCTGGGTAGCGTTCAGCGTTGACAGTAATATCTATGTTCCGCAATCGACAGTGATCGCACACGGCGGCGTCATGGGTCTTATCCACACTTTTGTCGGTTTGGATTGCAACGATTGTATATCTAGGCTTTTAAGTACCACTTGTGGCAGATAGGCGCCAGTTGAATTGTGTGTTTTTGGGAACGGTGATAGAATCACACTGCCTCATGCGAAATCCACAGTCGATTTTACTTTTACTTTGTATGGTTTTGTACAGCTGCACCTTGTTTTTGTCTAATGGGGTGACGTGAAGAACGAACTAAGAGATCTGACTCAGAATATTTTTTGCCACATCGTTGACTGCGGCGGCTCAGTGCATGGCATCGGCGTCTGAATCACGCGCACTAGTGACAATGCATGCTTTAATACGTATACGATCTTGTCGTAGTCGTCTGAAAAGCCGAAAATATGTCTCAGGGGTATGGTGAATGAAAAAGCTCCTTTGTTGACAGGTTTGGGGATAATTTTACCATGACGTGCTGCGAACCCTGTGTTTTCGGTCTCAGCTTCGGTAGATGAATCCATGCACCACAGCTGGTTGAGACCTTGGGATTTGGAGAAATCGTCGTTATAAATCAGAATTTCCAACATGATAGTGGCAACGCCTGGGTTATTGATATGTTCGATTAGCTGGCCTGAGAGAAGAGATACATGATTCCATTGTGAAAGAGAGACACTAGATCTGCATATGCACTACTGTCGTTTTTTTGCAGTTGCCCCTCTACCAAAAGATAACTTTCAGCGGGATGGAGTAATAAGTCTTGGGTTTCGATATTGATTAGGATATCACCTTGATTATTCAGGTTGGCACCAGTTTGAGGTTCGTATTCGTGAACCTGATAAATCCCTGGAGACTTTCATCGAAAGTCAATCCTTCGGTGATTGTAAGGATGTCAGACATAATGTATGTATGTTTAGCGTTGACTAAGTAGTAGATTGTTTATACCACTTTACCAACCACATTTTTCAACACCTTTCAAGGCTACTGTGTCAAACAGTCCTGTCCTACCGTAGTCGTACTTTCGTGCGTAACCTTTTTTTATTTGCAACATTTATTTATAGGAAGCTACGATGAAGCGCCTTATATTCCTCCAAGTGATATGTCTACCCTTTTTCATAGCATCAATAATCGACACAATTTCGTTGCGCACACCATTATTTCCTGCTCGGTAAGCTGCAGCAACACAGTTCCATGCGATCGAGAAGCTGCTTGAAGTTGGCAGGAAGAAACACGACTGGCAGCCCACTGCCAAACTTATCCCTCTGGTAGATGTGGGATACGATTTCCTTCCTTGTAACTCTTGTTCGCCTTCGCCGTTTTTAAGAGGGTGGAATTGCATTGATACATGGCACCGGAACTTTTCAGGATCTCTTCAAAGTCGTCAAGGTCGTCAGCGTCGAACGAATCTGGTTTCTTTTTCACCATGAGTTCCCAGAGGCCAAGGGTTCCTTTGTACCTCACACCATCCACGAAAATATCATCGCCGTCAAAAGTAACTGATAAACTTCGGATGAAGAAACCATCGTTTTCAGATCGCAATCCAAGGGTGTGGTCGGCGGAAGGAGTCATACTGAGCTGCAAATACTGCTGTGCTCGAGGTCCGAGGACGGTGGTTGTAGGTGGTGCGATAGGTAGAGGGTCGGCAAACTCGGGCGTTGGAGAAGGAAGGGCTGGCACAAATGGAGGTAAATCTTCAATTGTTTTGGTGATTTTTTTAAACTGCTTTCCGCTGAGCCTCAACCTCAGGCTTAAACACGTTGGAAAGGTCCAATCATGTCAAGGCGGTGCTGCATGTTACAGGATTGAATGCTCCGCTTAGTTACATGCAACTCCTTTGAGAGTGCCTCCCGCTGCTTTGGGACGGGAATTTGGATGAACGTCATTTATTCATAGCGTTGGAACAAACGCCCCTAGGCGTTGGTGTCAACGGCTTCGAACGCCTTCAAGGGTTTGAATGAACGCATTCGAACGCACCTAAGCGTTGGTGTGAACGCCTTCGATTGCTTCGAACACCCCAAGATACCAAGTCGACCCAGGTCGATCGATTATATGCGATGGTTCAAGCGTGGGTCGAATGCCCATCTTCTGAAGATTACTGTATCTGAGACATACGTCTTTACGCGCGCGGTTTGCATCGGTGATTGCACTGATGACCGAAAACAGTGTGGTTTGGTCGAGTTTCTGGGGCTTAGTTCATCACTCCTTTGCTCGAAGAAAAAGTTTCGATACCACTCGGGTGTCGTGGTGGTGGTAAGGCGTTGACCACATCGATCAACGAGTAGGGTGACTTGCCTTTGCACTGTATGAGGTTTAGAATATCTTCCTTAGTGAAGCCTGTTCCCAGCGCTTGCTGCAACACCCGGTAGATGAAGCGATTTCCCGAAGACGTTCAATTGGTCGTACTTGAGGCATCCATCGCACAGGATTATGTTGTTTAACAGCGTTGTCTTACCACAGTCCGACTTCCCAATGATAAACCTTCTGATTGCGACAGGAGATAGCGATCGCTCCTGTCGGGGGCGTTGGCACTGTAGAAAATGTCTTCGATGTTCATTTATTTGAATAAAATAGCGATGAACTTTTGCTTACAATGTCATTGGAAAACGGACATAGTTAACCCCAGCGAGGTAATGACCAGGAATAGAACAGGCGACGGTTTAAAGTTGGAAATTGTAAGGTATGCTGTGCCATGAAGTCTCAGTTTGTTGCTGCAACTGCAGGGTTCATGGACAAACTACTAGTAATCAACCGATCACCCATGGAAATGCGTCTACCCGGACACAACTTTACCGGGCCAGAGATTAAACTTAGCAAGCGACTGCACCCAGAAAGCTTGGTCAAACCACATTAATCGAGTTTACCAGGCTGCATATCACCACGATCTCTGTTATGCCCAGCACAAGGATAAAACCGCCCGTTACCCCATCTGTGGCAAAGCTATGCTAGACTCGCTTTACACCATTGCCAACACTTCCACACGCGAACGCATGGACCACAGTATCATGGGACCAATCATCGATACCAAAACTCGATTTGGTCTGAGTATTTAGAAAATAAAAGTTCGCTTTGGTCACTAGTTTTTGTGCCGCAAGGTAGACACTTTCCCACTTTTTTCTCGATACCGACAAGGTGTTTTTTCATGTCCTCGAGAGCTATTTCACGATCGTTTCTAGCGCAGCCTTTAGCTCATTGTTGTCTTTTATACCATCTTTCAACTGCTTGGTCACCTACCGTTTTGTCACAGCATCCGAGCTGTCCTTGGGATATCATAAGCTAGTAATGCGATTGTCGTTCATATCGAAATGATGCACGATCCACCAGACGGATATGCACTGTCTTGCATGGGATCCAAACTTATCCATTTATTTATAGAGCGAAAAGATTGCATTTTCCACGATTTTCCCATTGTCAGCATCTTCAACACGGACAAATAAAAGTGACCACACACCACATCCCCTCGCGTCTCAAGTTCATCAGTTTTGAAAAGGATCTCAGGCTACAAATAGTCTACCATCTCGTCGGGCGTTGGCAAACCATAAGAGTCAAAGTACTACTTTGTCGGTCTGCGCTTTTACCAACACGCCAAGTGCGTTAGAAGATCCTTCCAGCTGTCGTAGTTAAGGTTCCACATTTGGTGTATCAGACCTTTGGTATATGTAGTAGTGTATCAGGCATGACCGCACCCCAACAGTATTGAATCTTCGTGGTGGTTACAGCCTGTTTGAGCTGAGTGTTTAAAAGGGGTTTGTAGGGGAGAACTAAATTATGCACCCATATGCCGCTCATTTATTTACGGTTGACGATTTTGTAGTGGCCACGGGCAAGGGTGCTAATTCCATCAGGCATGAAATGACGGTTGTCATCGTTGACTGATAGGGCTCTCTTGTGACACTCAAGTGTATATATCTTATGCCTATGACTTTTGATTGTGTATTCATAGTCCGGTAACTCACTGTGTGCTTGTCAAGGCATCTCTTGTAGTTTTCAAAGGTAATTTTTGACGATGCACTTATTCACCCCTTAAGCCCTCTTCGATTCGCGCTTGCCAACCTTGAGCGCGTATATCTTGGACCGCAAGCCAAGACTCAGTCATGGGGACTACGCCTCATTCATCATTGAACTTTCCAAGAATTTTCCTGTTCAGACCTCATTTGATACCGGAAGTGTGGTCACTTGAATAGTTGAATGTGCCGAACTTCTGCCGCCAGTGTTCGTTAATGTCTTTGTAGACATCTGGAGGTTCGACATTGTAAACGATACTGTCGGTGTAACAGATGGTTGTCTAGTCACGGTAGGTTGGCTTTAGGTACTTGTAAACATAGTCCGCCATTAAGGTCTTAGATATGTCTAGGTAAATTGGCTTGTCAAATTTCTATTTGGTCTTACGCATGTGCATGGCTGCAAGATACTCACTGAAGTTATTTCGGCGATCAAAATTGAGCTTGGTGACGAGCGTCATCACTTGTTTCTCGTTGGTAACCATTCGGACGTCAACGTTAACCCTCTTGCAGATATTTTCTATTGTCTTTCCGACACCGCATTGTTCATGAGCTTGAAAAGGTCTTTTTCAAAGTTAGTGGTGGCAGCGGCTCTGAGCGCGGTGGTTAAATCTATATAAATCTTCAGCCATATGATCTGGTTTAAACTTATAACCGTGTGGTTTTCTGATCTTGAGTCTGAGCGTAAGAACTGTTTTAGGTTGACGTAGTATACAACATACCTCAGTTTGTCTCCGAGGTTTCTTTATTTTGTTCAGCTGTACAGTTTCCGGGGCAAGCGAGTAGCCAATGTGGTAGTCATGAAGTTCCTTGAGATATTCGAAGTCTACCTCCAATATAAATCATTAGTCGTCTTCACTGCAAGGGTCTCAAAGGTTGGTTACGTCGGTGTTAATCCATTCAAAGCCACCGATCGGTGGATAGCTACTCATATCCCATCCATACAGGCTATCAGCATCCGCATACATCAAGTAGTTGGTGGGCATGTCGGCATTGAATCCTTCGACATAAGGGTTGTTGACTTTGGCAAACCGCTGCGCTAGACTGTTATCCCACCTCTAATCCCTTTTGCATCTCTGAAGTTCTCAAACACATCGCACAGCAAGAGTACATCCGTTTTCAGATACAAGTCACGATACTCTCTCATGCTGGCGATATCCATCTCTTTTCACACACTTGCTGCGCGTATTAGTTCATAGTCTGCATGGCTTACTCCCTCACCGGTGATGGTATTGTATAATGCTTCACGGTCTTCCGGAGTTTTTCAAACCCATCCACATAGTCATAAGGGTACACACCCTTTCGCAAGAGTAAACCTTCATCAAGAGACTTCCCCGGCGCGTCAGCAGGTTTATCATTACCTTCATCCATGACTTCCTTGACTCTCTGTGAGCACCCGGCGTGCTCATTGTCCTTGTTGATCGTGCTGGCATTGACCTCCAGCGATCCAAATTGTTTTGTCAGCGAATCGAACGCTGCCATCAATGCTTTTTCGTCTTGCTCGGTTTACTCAAGTTGCTTGAACCCATCCATATAATCAACAGGGTACACACTCTGTCGCAAGAGTAAACATTCGTCCATGGCCGGCACTTCAACTGGTATATCATAGCCTTCATCCGTGTCTATGCAAAGCACGATACCGTCAATTACAAGTGATTCAACTTCAATGTCCTGTTCTGTCAAGTAATCAAACGCCACCATAAGTGCCTTGTTCTTCAAACTACAAATTACATAGTTCACCGTACTTCCATCGATGTTGTAGTCGGTGCCCCTACATTACTTTGAATTTTTTGCCTGCTCATAAAGGTACGGCTGCAATTTAACAATAGAGTCTGTGATATGTCTCAGTCCTGATACCATTTGGGATCCTTCAGTGTAACCTTGGCCTGCCTCCCACTCAGTCCCACTAATGATGGCCGAAAGATGTGCCTTGGTTTAGTCCCAGACATTTCCCGTGTATACAATCTTATCTGTCATGTACTCGTCGTAATGCAGGCGTCGAGCCCGGCGCAGTTGATACCATTGTCGTGACAGTACCAGGAAAGCTATGTAGGTTGGGCACTCCTGCGCAAGGTAGCCCTGTATGAGTGTCAGATGTGCGTTCTTGTCCAGTTTCTTCCCTTTTATAAGCCTGCTTCCCAGCTCAAAATATTCGCGGTGTGACACAATGTATTCTAGCTTACGCCTGTCTATGACCTCGCGCAGTGTGATTTTCCGACCGTTTTCAGACTCCGCGGGTATCACCCGGTACACTTCGGGATCAAACGCTCCTCTATCAAATACATTCTCGAAGGCTGCTCAAACTCTGGTGAAGGGGTTGTTTCATTTCCCCGTCTTTCATCTTGTACTCGCTCACCTGGAATGTCTTCCTAAACGAGATTTACTTTTCCTCCAAATTGGGAATGCATGTGAGCTGCCCCGGTGTCGACCCCAGGTTCTTAGTGTACAGATGACTATCATACCCGGCCAGATTGTGAAAAATACAGGTATAAACTTTGAAATTTTGTACTTCAGATAACACTGGTTATGTGCTGCGACCCTGTATTTTCGGTAAAGTGGCAGTAATCCCTCATCTTGTCCTCACCAAGCGAACAATCACACAACCAGCTCTGCGTGGCCTCCTGGTGGTTTTCTTGTCCTCTTTCGTCAAGACCATATGCTTCATAAGATAGTTTCAGGTGTAAATGGCCTTGATTTTTTTTCAAGGCATTCAACAAAGATCTGTGCCACATCTTCGTTCGGCTTTTGCATGATATACAGAGCTGGTTCCTTGGTATACACCTTGTCGTCAAATCACTTGATGGGGTAGCAGAAACACGAAGGCATGTGCTTTTGGTAGGCTTTCGTATGTGGTTTATCAATCCTGGTTTCAACCTTCTCGGTAAAACACTAAAATTCCGCGAACACCACGAAAGGGACTCCTCGAGTGAGTGTTGTCAAAGGTCTGGTAGGTCCCTTCCTTAATAAGCTTGGGCAGCTCGATCTGAACCGCCTTGTGGTTGACGCAACACTCTTTGTGGGACTCCAGGACTTCTTTAATGTGAACTGGTTCACGCACCTGTAGCACAGGTGGTTCTCACAATTGTGGTCCGAAGTCTGGCTCAACACCAGCCAAGACTTTTTTATCAGCACCAAGTTGATGTCTCTCTCCCGCTGTTCGCTAACGTCTAATATGCGCAGCGGGTATACTTCATTGTCGTTAATTTATAATACATTGACTGTCAGGGTTGAATTGACCTTCTCGAACTTACCAATACCCTTAAGGCTGACCGAGAACTACATCTTTTTTCAGATTTAGCTCTTTCTGCCACGGTGGTACTGTGTTATCATGTCTGTATGTTTTGGGTATACCTCGTCATGGTGCAAGGCCGAAAGTATGGCCCACTTAAAACAATCCTCATCAGTTTTTTCATATTGTTTACAGCCTTCTTTCAAAGTACTTTGTTCCTCCAAGCGGCCGGCGTTTGTTAATATTGACTTGAAGTTTTACAATTGCTTTCAATGTTCAGCCACATTTTTCAGAGGTTCACTGGGCAATCTTTACTCCGATCTTTTTGTCCATCTAATCAAGAGTTTCAGCTAAGATCGTGTCCTCGGTGAAAATCTCGAGTGAAAGTATCCCTTGTTCTCATCATCTGCATTACCTGATGGGTTAATATTCACAAAGGTACAGTGTAGCACCACATTGATTTTGCTCCTTTCAATGTCCAAATTGTTATAAGTTCCTCCAGTGACATCTGAGAGACGTCAAGGAATGTCTGCACATCCATAGCAAGAATGGGGGTCATCTTCCAGGTAGTAAATGCCTCTTTCAAGGCTTTCGGTGGCGGATGCACTATCGACATCCTGCTAATACCTTTCAACCCAAGTTTTTTTGCCTGGGTGATAATCGTCTTCCTCGTCTGGGGTTTCGGACGCACTGATATTTAAGGTTGGTTTCTTCTGTTACAATCAACTCAACCAACTGATCTTTCCCAAATCGGGAGTACCATCAAAGGTGGTTCATTTTGGTAATACCTCTCAGGGATTTGACATTTTCAACAACTTACTTCATGTCCGCTATTGGATCCATGTCTTCATCCCAACAATAAAAAAGACCAATTTAGTTTACCCCGACCACCATCCCCAATTCAATTTATTAGACACATTTTTTTCCGTTCTATAAATCATACCTTGACACTGTCAATCCTACTGTCCGTGAAAGTCTTGGCAATCATACCCAGTGCGCCTGGATTTTTTCATAAAATAGCTTTCAATTTCCAAAGTTCAGTTGGCCTATCCCTAATCTTTTAAAAGCTGTCAAAATGTCTACGGCAATACTTTTTTTAACCCACTACAAGCAAATGATAGGTAATGATCTAAGGTACAATGGGCCAAAAAGGCCCAGATGGGACAACTCATGGTTTGTCCTCACCATGGGTCCAAAGTTAGATTAAAAAAAAATGCCTTACCCCAATTTTTAAAAGAGTGTAAAAAATTTCCTACGGCAATACTTTTTTAGCCACTAGGTGGAAATGGTAGCTAATGGGGTAGGGTCTAAAGGACCAAAAGGTCCAGGTGGGACAACTCATAGTTTGTCTTCACCATAGGTCCGAACTTAGGTCTTAAGGGTCAAACATGCCTACCCCAACTTTTCAAAAGTCTGTCAAAAATTCCCTACGGCAATACTTTTTAACCCACTAGGTGCAAATGATAGGTAATGGTCTAAGGTCCAATGGATCAAAAGGTCCAGGTGGAACAACTCATGGTTTGTCCTCACCATGGGTCCAAAGTCAGATTTCAAAAAAATACCTTACCCCAATTTTTAAAGGAGTGTAAAAAATTCCCTACGGCAATACTTTTTTAGCCACTAGGTGGAAATGGTAGGTAATGGGCTAGGGTCCAATGGGCCAAAAGGTCCAGGTGGGACAACTCATAGTTTGTCTTCACCATAGGTCCGAACTTAGGTCTTAAGGGTCAAACATGCCTACCCCAAATTTTCGAAGTCTGTCAAAAATTCCCTACGGCAATACTTTTTTACCCACTAGGTGCAAATGATAGGTAAGGGTCTAAGGTCCAATGGGTCAAAAGGTCCAGGTGGGACAACTCATGGTTTGTCCTCACCATGGGTCCAAAGTTAGATTTTAAAAAAATGCCTTACCCCAATTTTTAAAGGAGTGTAAAAAATTCCCTACGGCAATACTTTTTTAGCCACTAGGTGGAAATGGTAGGTAATGGGCTAGGGTCCAATGGGCCAAAAGGTCCAGGTGGGACAACTCATAGTTTGTCTTCACCATAGGTCCGAACTTAGGTCTTAAGGGTCAAACATGCCTACCCCAAATTTTCGAAGTCTGTCAAAAATTCCCTACGGCAATACTTTTTTACCCACTAGGTGCAAATGATAGGTAAGGGTCTAAGGTCCAATGGGTCAAAAGGTCCAGGTGGGACAACTCATGGTTTGTCCTCACCATGGGTCCAAAGTTAGATTTTAAAAAAATGCCTTACCCCAATTTTTAAAGGAGTGTAAAAAATTCCCTACGGCAATAATTTTTTAGCCACTAGGTGGAAATGGTAGGTAATGGGCTAGGGTCCAATGGGCTAAAAGGTCCAGGTGGGACAACTCATAGTTTGTCTTCACCATAGGTCCGAACTTAGGTCTTAAGGGTCAAACATGCCTACCCCAAATTTTCGAAGTCTGTCAAAAATTCCATACGGCAATACTTTTTTACCCACTAGGTACAAATGATAGGTAAGGGTCTAAGGTCCAATGGGTCAAAAGGTCCAGGTGGGACAACTCAGGGTTTGTCCTCACCATGGGTCAAAAGTTAGATTTAAAAAAAATGCCTTACCCCAATTTTTAAAGGAGTGTAAAAAATTCCTTACGGCAATACTTTTTTAGCCACTAGGTGGAAATGGTAGGTAATGGGCTAGGGTCCAATGGGCCAAAAGGTCCAGGTGGGACAACTCATAGTTTGTCTTCACCATAGGTCCGAATTTAGGTCTTAAGGGTCAAACATGCCTACCCTAACTTTTCAAAAGTCTGTCAAAAATTCCATACGGCAATACTTTTTTACCCACTAGGTGCAAATGATAGGTAATGGTCTAAGGTCCAATGGGTCAAAAGGTCCAGGTGGGACAACTTATGGTTTGTCCTCACCATGGGTCCAAAGTTAGATTTAAAAAAAATGCCTTACCCCAATTTTTAAAAGAGTGTAAAACATTCCCTACGGCAATTCTTTTTTAGCCACTAGGTGGAAATGGTACGTAATGGGCTAGGATCCAATGGTCCAAAAGGTCCAGGTGGGACAACTCATAGTTTGTCTTCATCATAGGTCCGAACTTAGGTCTTAAGGGTCAAACATGCCTACCGCAACTTTTCGAAAGTCTGTCAAAAATTCCCTACGGCATTACCATTTTACCCACTAGGTGCAAATGATAGGTAATGGTCTAAGGTCCAATGGGCCAAATGGCCAAGATGGGAAAATTTCACCATAGGTCCAAAGGTAGGTTTCTTTTATAAATTGCTAATTTTATTTCTGTGCACACCATACATTAAGTACAACAAATAAACCTTTCGTATAATCAAATGTGAGCGCATTCCGCTTGTTCATAAGTAGAATCTTTTGTCAAAACGAATTTGTCTGACAAAAAAATAGCAAAGCACGAGTGTAATTTTCCATTCTTGTAATGCAAAACTATTGATACTATTTAGGAACTACTTGACAGGATGCCGAGACTATGGAAAGCTATTTCTTCCAATATCACAAAATTGATTTCTTATGGAAAAGTCGATGTCATGTAGCAACAATTTTGCCAGCATTTAAATAAGTGCATAGCTATTTACTATTCTTCATACACTATTTAAAATTGCGCGCATTACGCTGTTTTGGTATATGAAAAGCGAATACTATTGTCTCTAAATTAATGAACAGGAAATTACATGTAAATTTGAAGAAAAAAAACATTCAATAGTGTCTTCGGCTACTCACTCATATATAAAAACAGATTATTTTGTGATTATATGATTGATAAAAACATTTAAAGTACGTTTGAATCTTTTGCAACTTTTGGGTTTATAGACATATTTGAAAACTGGCTGCTAGCTTGAGCCTGGTGCGTGCACGAGTGCTTTTTAGATGAACCTGGTGATGAACTATGATGCATTTTGGCTGGTTGAGGCTTCAGGCATATCTTATATTGAGGACTATTTTGTGATGTTTTGGTTTATTGAGCCATAGCCTTGACTTTTTTTACCATGATAGTGACTGAAAAGGAAAAGAAATCGTTTACCAGCTTGAAAACTAAATATTTTAAGCCATTTTTTTTTTACTATGAATGAAATCAAAAGCACATGATTTATAAGACCAGAAACAGGCAAAATGAAAAACTCTTATTTTGTCATTGTAAAGTAGATGTGAATGAAATCAAAAGCGTATATTTTATAAGACCAAATTTGAAAACAGGCAAAATGAAAAATCCTTGTTTTGTCATGGTAAAGTAGATGTGTTTGAAATAAAATGTATCATATGAAGACTATATATAATTTACAAGCAAATGTGTATTTTTTATGACAAGCCTCTACCCCTTGCGACGCAAAATCTGACACCCCGAGCGACACTTTATATTTTGATGAATAACAGTTTTAAAACCAATTAATTTTAACTAAGAAACTGGTATTTGGTATAAGTCAATGAGAGGAATACAATTCTATATAAATGATACGGGGGATGGCTGTGTAAAGTAGTTTTTTATACCGAAATTTGCATATAAAGCCTCAAAATCTGTAACACGGAAAACTAGAGCGAGGTGTTTGAGAAAACTGAACACTGAAAACGACTGCTTCTGCTTTCAGGAAATAGATTATGTTGCGGTTCCTTCCGTGCAATACATTATATATGGTACTGAGAGTTCTAGAAATAAGAAATTTTGATGCTTGAACTTACCTTCTTACTTTTTCGTCGCTTCAAAATTGCCACCCCATGTCAAACATAGCCGACACCCCGCATGTGGCGTTCTACACGGTGATTGACGCTTATGTCAATTATCATCTGTTAGAAAGGAATAGATATTAATTTAAAATTTAAAATACTAATCAGGTGTACTGCTTAATTAAAGGGCTACTCCGGTCTACGCTGGTCAACTCATATTGTAAATGAAAAAAAAATCGAATTCCGATTGTACTGCGTTAATTAATCAGTCAGATGTTATAGTAAAATTATTTATAATTCTTCGAACTTTTCTTCAAGTATATCATCATAATAAAATCACCAGTAAATTTTAAGTTTTTGGAAAAAAAAATTGTAAATAAAAATGCTGAAAACCGTTTTCCGTCGGGTGGCTTTGCCCCCCTACCAGGGCTCTGCACTGGACCTGCTGGGGGCCTCAAGCGGCCCCCAGACCCCCTGCCGCATGCCATTGCTAATACTAAATTCAAATGTGCATCTTAATTCTTTCGTTGAAGGTATTTAATAACCAATAAACTGTTATTATCTGAGACAACGTGGGGCCAAATGACATACAAATATATAAAGTAAGAAATATTTTATTTGGCAAAAGTACAAAATTGTACGGCCACGGCTTGACAAAGAATGGGACTGCCGAGAAACATAATTGGCAAGTCCCTAGTATATATAATTAAACCTTATAGTCCATTCCTTATTCCTTATTTCCACATTATTGTCCATTCCTTATTCCTTATTTCCACATTATTGTCCATTCCTTATTCCTTATTTCCACATTATTCTTATTCCTTATTTCCACCTTATTGTTATTCCTTATAATGTCATTTCCTTATATATCAATATAATATCCTTATTAACATTATTGCTTCCAAAATATATCGGATGCTGGCCCTGCGAAACAGAAGCTCAGCGGATACATAATTCCATTATAAGAAGCATAATATATTTGTAGATGTTGTGTCGCTATTTTCGCCACATGGTCGAATTCAGTGGCTATGCCAAGAGTTATTGGACACTGAGTTTGACCACCGCCACAAATGCGGTAGCGACACAACACACCCGCCGTGACCGTACTTTTAAATGACCACACACATATATTTATATTTAAATTACCCTGTAATGAAATAAGAAAAAAAAAAAAAACAATTGCCCACATGAGATAAAGTAACGCCGTCAGATGTGAATATATCGGGCTTATTATATATTTCAGGCTATTTTATGTAACAACCTCCCAATTGTATATATAGCTAAGCGGCAAAGGTGTACATTCTTGTGGCTGCTTTATTCATGCTTATTGGTTTTTACCATATCTCCGATTCAAAATGAAACTGAATCCATTATTCCTACATGAATTCAAACTTTTAAAACTTAGAACACATGAACACTGGTACTTGTCACCAAAGTCAGAGAATAAGGGGACTTTAACCTTTGGTCTTTGCATTTCATATTTTTAACAAATAAATTAGACAATATTCTAGTTTAGTTTCTGTTATTTCTATACATGTACCATGACAACATTGATCCGTTTTTGAGAATGGGATAACAATAATAGCAAAATTTTGCAACGTGATCTTTCTTTACGGATAACAGTTAGCTGTCCTATAAACCCATTTAATTTGTTTCAAGTGACATATAAGCAATAAATATAGTTGCATGCCAGGGGCGTAGCTACCCGGAGGCACGACAGCACGTGCATCCACGTCGTTTTCACAACAAAAAAAAAGAAAAAAAAAAAAAAAAAGCAGAAGAGAGAGAGATGAGTTGGTCAATCGGAATCAGAGACTGTTGGTGTCTTTTCCGTCTATCCCGGATTTTAGTTTGACAACCTAGTTACAAGTGTTGCTGATGCTGTTCATTCAGAAAAAGATCGTAGCTCCGAAAGTGTGTGCACATTGATTCGGCATCCAAAAATAGAAATGGCAAAATAAAAATTTATAAATTGAATGTTAAAGGAAACACCTATGTTGTCACTTTTTTTAATTGATGAAATATCATTAAATAACGACATTTGGTTTCAAAATGAATATTTTTTTTGAGATTATGACAAAATCGGAAGGTTACTTGTATCTTTTACAAGATTTTTACTTTTGAATTTGTAATACTCAGTCTAAGATATGTAGTTTTGGAGCACATTTTACAGTGTACAGTTCATCAGTTTGGAATGAGATGTACCAATCGGCATTAGAATTATCAGATCCCTTCGATATCGTTGAAAATATGCCGAGGCGATGTGGTTGACAGACTACCGGAGCCAATCACCCTGCAACCACGCCAAAACAGTATTGGAAAGTCTCATTATTTTTTGCGTTCATAGACCATATGATAAGGCAGCTGGAGAGTGGAGTCGCGTCAAGTTATCAGAAAATCGCTTCTTTGTGCTGTATCTGCTTCATCGTGTTGTAGGAAATATCACAAACGAACAAATCTCAATATTGTCTGAAACATACGAAACTGACCTAGCATGTAATTTTGACGAATTCAATTAGGAGGTCGCTCGATGTCGAACACGTACGCTGGTTTATAACATCTCGCGAGTGCTACCATGCCATGATGGCCCTGAGATCTATCAGTCACGGTACTACGTATATAATTGAAAACAAATGTACGATCAACAATGAACAACGAAAGTTACATAGCATTACTACATATTCATCGGGATTTCAGTGTGAATGTTGACAAAGTAATAGAGAAGTTTGTTTCTGCCCAGACCCGAAGAGCAGATTTTGAACAATTTTGAGTAAATTCTGTATCACAAATATGTGTTGTTTATATATAACTATATTCAGAAGATTTATTGATAGTTTTACATTCATAAATTTTTATCTACATATAGCTACTCTTTTAACCGTCCTATTAAACCGAAAAACAAAAATTCTGCCTAATAGGGACCCAAAAATTTTTCGCCTCGCTCAGCTCGGCGGTAGTTGCTTCCACGTCGTTTCGTTCTAGCTACGCCCCTGCATGCAATATAAATGCCTTAAGTGATTCTAAAAGTGGTGGCCAAATGATATCATAATTATACAATTTACGGAACGCTTCGAAAGCCACTAGACATGTACACTATGTTTCTGATGTATCTACTTGATACAAATCAAAAATACTAAAAAGGAACAATTTACAGACACTGTGTCCTATCAATGTATCTACTTGATACAAACTAAATTATCCTTAAAATACACAATTTACAGACACCGTGTCCTATCAATGTATCTACTTGATACAAACTAAATTATCCTTAAAATACACAATTTACAGACACCGTGTCCTATCAATGTATCTACTTGATACAAACTAAATTATCCTTAAAATACACAATTTACAGACACTGTGTCCTATCAATGTATCTACTTGATACAAACTAAATTATCCTTAAAATACACAATTTACAGACACTGTGTCCTATCAATGTATCTACTTGATACAAACTAAATTATCCTTAAAATACACAATTTACAGACATTGTGTCTTTTCAATGTATCTACTTGATACAAACTAAATTATCCTTAAAAGACATAATTAACAGACACTGTGTCATATCAATGTATCTACTTGATACAAACTAAATCATCCTTAAACGACACAATTTACAGACACTGTGTCTTATCAATGTATCTACTTGATACAAACTAAATTATCCTTAAAAGACACGATTTACAGACACATTGTCCTATCAATGTATCTACTTGATACAAACTAAATTATCCTCATAAGACACAATTTACAGAAACTGTTTCCTAACAATGTATCTACTTGATACAAACTAAATTATCCTTAAAAGACATAATTTACAGACACTGTGTCATATCAATGTATCTACTTGATACAAACTAAATTATCCTTAAACGACACAATTTACAGACACTGTGTCATATCAATGTATCTACTAGATACAAACTAAATTATCCTTAAAAGACACAATTTACAGACACTTTGTCCTATCAATGTATCTACTTGATACAAACTAAATTATCCTTATCAGACACAATTTACAGACACTGAGTCATATCAATGTATCTACTTGATACAAACTATATTATCCTTAAACGACACAATTTACAGACACTGTGTCCTATCAATGTATCTACTTGATACAAACTAAATATCCTTAAAAGACACAATTTACAGACACTGTCTCATATCAATGTATCTACTTGATACAAACTCAATTATCCTTAAAAGACACAATTTACAGACACTGTGTCCTATCAACATATCTACTTGATACAAACTATATTATCCTTAAAAGACACAATTTACAGACACTGTATCCTATCAACATATCTACTTGATACAAACTAAATTATCCTTAAAAAACACAATTTACAGACACTGTCCTATCAACATATCTACTTGATACAAACTAAATTATTCTTAAAAGACACAATTTACAGACACTGTCCTATCAATGTATCTACTTGATACAAACTAAATTATCCTAAAACGACACAATTTACAGACACTGTGTCCTATCAACATATCTACTTGATACAAACTATATTATCCTTAAAAGACACAATTTACAGACACTGTCCTATCAACATATCTACTTGATACAAACTATATTATCCTTAAAAGACACAATTTACAGACACTGTGTCCTATCAACATATCTACTTGATACAAACTATATTATTCTTAAAAGACACAATTAAACACACTATGTCCTATCAACATATCTACTTGATACAAACTATATTATCCTTAAAAGACACAATTTACAGACACTGTCCTATCAACATATCTACTTGATACAAACTATATTATCCTTAAAAGACACAATTTACAGACACTGTCCTATCAACATATCTACTTGATACAAACTATATTATCCTTAAAAGACACAATTTACAGACACTGTGTCATATCAATGTATCTACTTGATACAACTATATTATCCTTAAAAGACACAATTTACAGACACTTTGTCCTATCAATGGATCTAATTGATACAAACTAGATTATCCTAAAAAGACACAATTTACAGACACTGTGTCCTACCAGAATATCTCCTTGATACAAACTAAGTTATTCTAAAAAGACATTATTTACAGACACTGTGTCATAACAATGTATCCGCTTGATACAAACTAAATTATCCTAAAATGACACAATTTACACACACTGTGTAAATATTCGTCCTGATAGATATGCCTGAAATATTTGCCACTGGACATTAAGCAACCAACAATCAATCAATCCTATTAAAATATCAACTTAGTACAGAGAAAATGTGTGGTCTAATAAATAATCTGAATTAATGAAATATATTGGAATACCCTTTAACAAGCATTGTAATAGTAATTTCAAACAGAAACTAGAAGATTTCTACAAAATTAAATTAAATTTGAACTATCTAAGATAAAAGATGGAAACTGTGGTTAACTTTTTATTTATCACTAAATTAAGAATAAGTGCACACTCATTATCAATAGAAACTGGTAGGTATGCAAGACCAACAATACCCTCTAATGAGAGATTTTGTAAATTTTGCACTGGAAACACGGATACACAAAATATTTTAACATGTATGTATTCGGTTAAGTTAGGTGCATCTTCTAAATGTACACCAACATAAATACTTATGTAAATAAGGAAAGCATCTATCCATGTGTTAATATCAGTAATCTTTTTACTTAGTTTAGTTTGGATAATCAGCTGTCCATTTGTATCTACTGTTCTGTGCCTGAATTTGTATTAAAGCAATATATACCTAAATTTACATATTCACCATTAATTATTTTGTTCCGAGTTTTGTGAAACATTTAAACATAGATTATCATTTGCACTAGTTATTGGCAAATATTAGAACTATTTCATTGACTGAGTCAGGAGATGTAACACTAACAGTAGCTGGAGAGTGAATAAGGGCATTGCCATTGACAATCTGAAAAACTTCATTCCTAAGTTCTGGAGTCATCATACATGTAGCTAAAACTTGCGTGGAAGTATGCTGTCCAACGACATTGCTAGATCTGTTTCCAAACGGTGTCGGTACGCCCCTCTGCTGTACCCTTTGCCTTTGGCTGCATTTATAAGGACTTTTAGAGGGCCTTTGTGACATACGATCTGCTTTCCCGATTTCCATAAGATGTTTGGTTTTTAAAACTGAAAAATTACTACAATAATATTAGTGAAACGACCGTTGAAAAGTTATAATATCTATACAACTCGTCTAAACATCAACCCAACAATGTTAGATCTGTATATTTTATAAACTTCATACATTTATTCATTATTGGTTTCTCTTTAAATTGCTTGCTGTGTAGCAGATGAAACATTTCATATAACGATAGTTTTAAAATCGCAGACGTCCATGCGACACGTGTCTTTAAAACCATGTGCACAGTTTATATCTGAAATTACGGGTCTGTTAAAATTTCTATTTTTGGAAATATAATTCATGATTTCCACTGAATTAAACCAACAATTAAAAATTTACAATGAAATATTTAGAAACTCTTTACAGAAGAAACAACAAAAGATATAAAATCTTTAACACTATACTGGATCAAAACCATGTGCTTTTCCTATCTTTCAAACTTTCCGAACCTTTTCAGTAAAATAAGATTTTTTGAAAGACATCCATTTCATATACCAAATCAAAGAAATATTATTAACTTTTGAAACAAACATTAGTTAATTCATACGGAACCCAATTTTTTGCGTCTTCCCTCTGCTGTATCAATTCAATTCAATTCAAATATTTATTGTCATATAAACTCGGAACAATAAGTTTGTGACAAATAATATAAACATACACAAAATACATTTAACAAACAAAACCATGAAAACAAAAAAAGCAAAAAAGCAAAACAATCTATCTATATGACATATAAATATATTTTATAAATAAATCAAGAGTCCCCTGTCCTCAGTTCTAATGCCTGTTTAAAATAGGACCCTAAGCTTTCTACTTCTTTTGAGGTTGATGGACAAAGAAGATATTTAATTTTTTCATTTTCTTGCCAGGACATAAAATCTGGCATATGTTTAATTACATTTCCTATAAAGTTATCTCTTAGTTTAGCAATTTTTTTGCAGTATAAAATAAAATGGGCTTCATCCTCCATTGTATTACAGGATGTGCATAGTCTTTTTTCTCTAGGTATTTTTAAATGTCTTCCTTTTTCTATCATTAAATTATGATCGCTAATTCTCATTTTTGTTATGTTCCTTCTCTTTTCAAAAGATTTACAGTTTAAGTAGTTTTCCATTTCTAAATTTTGCTTTAAACTTTTATATAAATACAATTTACTTTTTTTATCTATTTTTTCTAATTTTTGTTCAAATATATTTGTGTAGAAATTTAAGAATTGATGTTTTAAGGTTTTTTTTAACAACTTTGAGTAATTTTTTCTTTTGTTTTCCTCAAGAATGGATGCGTCCATATTTACCTCTTTCAAAATATTTTTAACATATGTAAACCAGGTATAGCAACCTGAATTATCTAAACTTTTAGAAAGTAAAAAGGATTCGTATAATAATGGATTAATTTCAGAATTTAGTAATCTTGATAAGTAAAGTATACTTTGAGTTTTTATATGCAACTCTAGTGGGTATCTCCCTAGCTCTGTTCTCACAGCTATGTTTGATGAAGATTTTCTTGTTCCGAGGATATATTTACAGAAAGACAAATGTAATTTTTCTAAACTTGATTTATCAGTAAAATTAAGGGGGTCTATATTTGTTTTGGAAATATTTGCACGTTTTTCTGCTCTAAATTTTGTAACATAAGTATCCATATAAGTTATTTCTGAATTATAAGTGGCTATTGGTTTAACTATAGAATCAAAAAGACTGCAAGCTACTTTAACTGGCAGATTATTTAAGGAACCAGTATAAGTTTTAATGGCAAACATCACTTTCCTTGCTTTATTTACAAGCTCTTCAGAGCTATGCAATAAGTTTCCATTTGATTTCACAAGAATTCCAAGAAATGAATACTCAGAGACATTTGACAAACTTTCATTTTTATATTTTGAAAAAGATGTTTCCACTTTTTTATTATTTTGCTGCAGAATCATTGTTTTAGTTTTATTAATATTTAAAGTTAATTGCCATTTTTCACAATACTTTTCTAAGTTGTTCAGACTATTTTGTAGGCCTTCTTTACTTTCAGATAATATTAAAAGGTCATCAGCAAATTGTAAAGATCCTACTTTAGTATCAATTAGTTCTAATGGACAGCTATTTTCATTTGAAAACTCTGCATCTAAATCATTAATAAATAAATTAAATAAAGTAGGACTCAATGAATCCCCTTGTTTAACCCCTTGTGTGATTTCAAAATATTCTGAATGCCACTCTTGATGCTTGAAGGCAGATTTTGTTTCCTCATACTGTCCTTTAATAATATTAAATATTTTTTTCCCTGCTCCTGCCTTATACAGTTTATAAAGTAAAGCTTTTCTCCAGACAGAATCAAAAGCCTTTTTTAAATCTACAAAGCAGGCATATATTTTATTTTTATTTTTGTGTAAGTATTTGTTTATTAAAGACTTAAGCACAAATATACTATCAGAGGTTCTGTGATTTTTTCTAAAGCCAAATTGAGTATTACTTATAGTATTTTCCATCAGTTTAATCAATCTTTCATTTAATACAGCATTAAACAATTTTGGTAAGCAACTTATCAGAGATATTCCCCTGTAATTATTAGGATCAGTTTTTACTCCTGATTTATGCAATAAAATTAAGTATGAGTATTTCCATTTTGATGGGTAAATACCTGTATTCAAAATAAGGTTAAACAGTTTAACAATACTTTTGATAGACACATTTTTACTAAATTTTACTATTTCATTTATAATGGTATCTGGCCCAGGCACTTTTTCTTTTTTTAGCTTACTAATAACATTTTTTATTTCAGAGTATTTTATTGGAGCATCTGTTTCTCTATTAGATATTATGTTTTTTTCAATATTAACAAGTTGTTTTTCTATTTCCTCTTTCCATTTTATATTTACAAATGTGGGTTTTCCTTGGTCCTGAATATGCTTCGTAATTATTTCTTCATCTTTTAAAATTTCTGGCACTTCATTACCAGTATTTTTTTTGCTTTTCATTCCTTTAAGTATTTCCCAATAATCTTTAGGTTTCTTATCAAAACTATCTGTTAATGAGTTAAATATTTTCTCTCTGTATTGTGCTTTTTTAAATTTTACCATTTTTTTAAAACTTTTTAACAATTCAAAATATTTCTGTTTAAGTTGATTATTTGGACATTTTTTAAGTTTATTTCCAATCCTGTTTATTTCTTTTTTTGTCTCATATACACAATTGTCTGACCATGCCTGTCTATATTTTTTTCTCTTACTTTTAATTCTTTTTGTAATTTTACAAGTAATATCAGAGATATTTTCAAAAATGTTAGTTAAATTTTCAGTTGCACCATCAACCCCTTTTTGATTTTCTTGATACTCATTTAATTCAAACTTCATTATATCATTTTTTATATGCTCTGACATAAGAGCTTTAAGTAGCAAGTTATGTGAATTTTCAGTCCATTTATAAATTAAAATATTTCCATTTTTTTTCTATATGACTTTTAAGGTCAAAAGTTTGTTTTATATTACAATTTAATGTTAACTGAATCTGTACATGATCTGACAAGTAAGTAAAATCATCAGTTTTAAAGTATTTCACTGAGGACAGGAGACTTTCACTTATTAATGCATAATCTACAGCACTGTATCCATTTATTGACATATAAGTATAGTAGCCTAGGCTGTCCCCTATAAATCTGCCATTTAATATGCGTAACCTTGAGGCAATACATAGTTCTAATAAGGATTTACCTTGTACATTTGTTACATTATCTTGATTGTTTCTAGAAATTTCAGTGTCAACTTCATAATAATTTGGTATTAGATTTTTAGCATCAAAATTATTTATTTGACAAGAATCTCCTGTAATAAAATCAGGACATTTACCAGTCCTTGCATTCATGTCCCCCATTAAAAGTATTTTTCCTTGTCTTGCAAAAGTACTGATCTCATTTTCTAAATAGCTATAATCATTTTCAAAATAGTTTGAATTTATAGGGGGAATGTATATTGCACATAAATATAAGTCTTCTTTGAAACCAAAGAATTCCTTTTCAAGTTTTAGCCATAATCTATTTTGTGATTTTGTACCATTAATATTGGTTATACCCTTTGCTATTTCTTTTTTGTAATAGACAATAATTCCTCCACTATGTCGACGTGCTTTTTTTTTCTTTTTGCGTATTTTTGAGAAAGTATTATAATTTGATATTTTATAATCTTTACACTCCCCTTTCCAGGTTTCAAGTAATATATTTATGTCACTTTGAATTTTATCTATAAAAAAATCATCTTGAATTTTGTCCCCAAGGCCACGCACATTCCAAGCAGAAATAGTTAAATAGCGTTTATTCTCATGAGTTCCCATGATCAAATTCCTTCCTAAACTAAATGTTTTTGTAAAATAATTAAATAAATGGTCTGAAAATAAATCATTATAAGTTTCATTGTTATAGTTTTCATTTGAGTTTTTCTACTGCCAATTATTGACTTTTGGTTTATCTTTAAAATATAAAACTCTCTTTGTCATATATATGATATATTCATATTTCAAAACATTTACCATACATTTGTACATATAAGAAATATCAAGCAATAAACAATATGTCATCATTTAAACAATATCTGAGGACAAAGAAAGATAACTCAAAATTTTTGAATAAGCAAGTAAAAAATGTTTGTTTTTTTTTCTTTTCTATTTTCTGTTTTAAAATTATTTCTTTACACTTACATCCAAATATATTGATTAAACATGTTGAATTCCAACTTTAAAATGATTGTTTATGAATTACTTTTTTAATATATATTAAATATGGTAACTTTTCTCATTGCCTTATGATTTATGGTAAACAATTAACATATAAAATAACACTTTTAAGTTTCTCTTTTGTCAGTTTGATCTTTTATCCAATTTTACCAACCTTCTTATTTTTAACTGTTCCCAGGTATATCATATGTATACACATTATAATATCTATCATATTTCTTTTAATATATCTACATGATAATATGAAAAATATTAAAAAAACTTAATTTCTTACAAATATTCTTAGGCTTATCTATTTTGCCTTGTTTAACATGTTTAACCAAAAATCAAATATTTAAAAATGTCAACAAAAAGATCTTTATTTCTTATTACTTAATAATGTCCATCTCTCATTCCACTAAACATGTATTCAAACATTTTGTACATGTTGTCCCTATCATTGTTCATGTGCATGTGACTAGTATTTGTATTATCTGTATATCTGTTATTTGTATTATCTGTATATCTGTTGTTTGTACTATCTGTGTATCCATTGTTTGTATTCTCTGTATATCTATTATAAATGTTATGCTTGTCCTGTCTGTAACCCTGATATCCATTTGCATCTCTTTTATTGTACCCACTTCTATTCTGGTCATAATTTGACCTCACTGAATAGCCATTGTTGAAGGACCTTGGATAATTTTTATCATATCTAACTGATAACAGTGGGTTTAAAATTTCCTTAACACATCTGACATAAAGCTTTACACCTTTAAAATTTGGATGAATACCATCATAGAAATCTGAATGAATCATATTTTCAAATTGTACATAGTGTAACCCAGTATCAACACAATAGTCTCTAAGTAAAATATTGTATAGACCAATTTTTTCATTATATGCATCAGCTTTGTTTCGGTCACCAAGATAATATCTTGGTAAAAGTTCCCCGATCACAACTGTAGATTCTGGTAGAGTAGATTTAAGTTCACGAACAAGTAGTTCAACCTCTTGTAGTACATCATCTGGTGTTTTTTGTTCCAAATCATTTGATCCTATTTGTAGCAAAACATTTTTAGCATGTACTGTTCCCAATTTCACAAATTTTGTTGCTCCCTCTACAGTTTTATCTCTCAAAGTAGTGATTTTCACTTGTTTATTCTTGTACATTTTTTTACCATCAAGGTCTTTCACAATTGATGATCCTATGACCCATAAATCCACTTTTTGTATGTTTGTGTTTTTGGATTTTTCAATACTATTTCCAGACTCTTTTTCTATCATACTTTGTGTATTGTTATCAGACTGTGTAACACTTTGTGTACATCTTGCTTTAAACAGATCTTTCATTTCAGAACAGGTCTTGTTTACCTCTTGTATTCTCTCTAATGTCTTGAAATTTGTGTTAACACCTATCCTTAAATCCATAAAATGGTCATATCCTTTATTAAATAAACTTTGTTATTTGCAGTATACCTCATAGTCAAATGTGAGAGTGCTTAATTGCTTTGTTTTTTATTGGGTTCTTTTTGTATTTTTTTGTATTTTTATATATTGACATTTCTCCGCACAAACTACTAATGCCTCATGCTTGTCTTCTCAAAGTGAAGATACACTTACCGGGTGCACTTGAGTCATTTTCAACATAGTATTCATTGAATAATAATACATTGCTACTATTTCGTTGAGTGTATTTTCTGTGTTATATTATTTTATTTTATTATCATTTTTATAACACTTGTTACATATCTTTACTGTGTGTGTATTGCATATGTTATTGTTTATAATAATATTGTCTGTATCATATGCCCTCCTGGGGCCCTAATTTGGTAAATAAAAAAAAAATATATTTATTTCTTCTAGGATATTTTCCTTCATTTCTTTTGTTGAATTTTCCAATTGTTTTAGACCACTATTTTCTACATGTAAATTCTCATGCATTTCCTTTAATTGAGGATTTATTTCTTCTTTTATCTCTTGCACTTTCTTTTCTATTTGTGTTGTCTTTATATTCAAACTATCTACTATCTTGCATATTTCACTACCTTGATCCTTAACTCTTTGTATTTCTTTGTAATTTTCAGCTAATTTTGAATTATTCAAAAGATTTTGAGCTTTATTTTCCTTGTAATTTTCATTTGTTGAAGCAAAATCTAGCTTCTCAACTGATTGGTTAATCTTGTGTACTTCTGATTTTATTTGGTCTATATCTTCAAATTTTGTTATGATTTTTTCACACATAATTGTTAGATTATTGATTTTTTCATCCCTGACAATGTGTTCATTCTCTAACTTATGGAATGCTGATTTTAGTATTTTTATTTCATTTTCCTGTAATTCCATTTTCTTCAGTACACCATCAAGTGAATTTTCATATTTGCCATCATCTTTATTACTTGTATTATCTTGGTCATCTATGTTTATACATGTGCTAGTTTTACCCACTTCAGGCTCTTGTATGAGATCATCATTTGTTTTGTTCAAACTGTTAATTTGTGATTGTTGAATATGATTTGAGTTTGTGATGTTTACCTCTTTTACTATACTTTCTTCCTCTACTTTATTGTTTTCTTTCTCTACAAATTCTCGTTGGAAAAAATTATCATCCATTTCAATGTTTTTTATTTCTTTAACAACATTGACCGATTTATCCCCCTTTGTACACACTAAATTATCTACAACTTTCTTGATTCTTGGGAATTCAAATTTTACCCATTCAGCTGTTAGTTGACCCTGTACTAATGCGGTATTTGTTGTATAAAATAAAGTAATAACAAATTTTTTCTTTTTATTTATTGTTACATTTGCTACGGACTTGAACAGCTCCTTTTGCGGAATTTTCCATTCAAACGTACGTTTCTCGTCGTTGATTGTCACTACCCTCGATTTTTCGTCGTGGTCTGTCCACTTTACATCTGCTTTGGTTTCGTTCCCCAAGTCTATAAAATATCGAGTTAATAATGCCCTCCTCCAGACAAGCACGCTGTCCTTATTCAATTTGAACGATGCTTGGTTGGACGACTTTGAAAAGTTTATGTGTCCGTCTTTATGGGGCGAGTTTCCCCCCTTTTTTGTACTATTTGCCATGATTTCAATGTTTGTAGCTTTGGATTACATTGACTCCAATTTAACGCCTGTATATTTTGTATTGTATTACCAATTGACTTATTTTCAACTCTCAGTCCTCTCTGACCATTTTCAGACCATCTATTTAACTTCTTACTCGTAGGGGCTACATCGTGTGTATGACATGGAGGCCGCCATTGAATTGTATCGTACGTGGTAAAGAAAGAATGATGACGTCACAGTTATCAAGGTTAAAATAATTTTAACGTGACTCATAATACATAACAAGTTCCACCACGTGTTCAAAGCGGGACAACTCCCAAAACGTAAGCCCACTTTCCTCCGATAACCGGATTTATTCTTCATAGGAATAAATCTTACTATTCTTCCACTGAAACAGGCGATATTTACTGTGGCTTTAACAATGAACGCCTTCTCACTAACACGTTCTCATCTAAAATTAGAAATTCTCATTAACGGTAGTTTTTCATAATTCGTACTCAAATAGGTCGAATTATTGCTCATTAGACAAACTTATGCAAAAAAGAAAAAAAAGAAAAGAAAAAACACATTTTTCTTTTATCAAGCACTTGGAAATCGTGAATCTGGCATATTTAACACCTGGTGTATGCTAAACTGAATTGTAATAAATTAACTTGCATTTCTCATGCCTGTATGCCAGCATACGTACCTGGTGTATGCTAATGTCTACATTTAATTAATACATTGCATTTCTCAGGTATGTATGCTAGCATACGCACCTGGTGTATGCAGAACAGCAAATATTGAATCAGATGCTGTATTTCACAGGTCTGTATGATAGCATACGAACCTGGGTGTTCAAAAAAATCCTTTGCGTCAGTATAGTTGTGGTTTTTCTTATTGCCGATCTCGAGTTTTTTTTTAAACTAAAAGCCTTCCACTGACCTTTGCTTTATTTTCTCCCGTTGGTAAACAGAAAAGCGTTAATTTGCAAGGCAAACCGGTAACTGTTGTAAATCTATAAATGAAAACCAATTCTCAAGTTCCATGACTATGATCGCTTTATTGAGTTGACAGTTATCTGTTTTGTTTGCAAATTAAAATTACGGAAAAATGAGGCGATCATAATTTGTACAAGGTTCGAAGTTGTTGACAAAAATTTATATGACGTCAGGGACCTTCTGACGTAAGGCGGAGGGATATAGACGGATAGCCTTGACTTACACAAGTTACTTTACCAGTACACTTAATTAAAATAATAGCAATTGATTACAAAACAACCTGTTTTGTTTATACTTGGTATTGGTAATTATTAAAAAGTCAAAGAAAAAGGACTATTTATCTGCGGAGTCACGCACTCCATCTAGATGACGTCATTTATAAATGTAAACAATTTGAATGATCAATGAAGGAGTTCCCCTCACGGAGAAGAAAATGGACAAAAATACGCTCTATTATCTTGATTTGAATAAACCAGAAGCAAAACAGAATGTCGGATGTATTTATGGTAAACCTAGCTGTTTTTGTACATTTTTCACGATTTCATTTAACACCCTCTTTTTTGGAGGTCGGCTTGAACATGTAGTACGTACACATACAAAACCCCCCCCCCCCCCCCCCCAATACAAGAGGTAGAATCTGAGGGGGTGCTATGCCAGTGCTTTGTGGAAAAGCTTTAGTTGATTTATTGAGGGAAACAGTACTGAAGCGTCCATCTCTAAAGAAGTCATGCAGTGCCCTCCCTATCTCACCCCCCTTATGAAACTTCTGGATATTCATGTCTTATTCTTACAACTTTTAGGGAAACAACTGTCCCAGGTAAAAAAAAAAAGGGGGGGGAAGCTGAGCGCTCACATGTTAAAACCGGCCACACTATATAGTCTGTATATGCCTGTCCCAAGTCAGGAGCCTTGACTATTGAAGTTTTCATTGATTCATATTTTTCCGGTTTTTCTTTTTCGTAAATTGTTTTGCTATACATTATCATTTCTTATTTTTCATGTTGGGTCCCATAGCTATATAGGCGGATACAAAGGGCACCTGCCACCCGCTTTTGTGGGAAACATTTGGTTGATTATATAGGAATCACTGAACCTTGGCTGGAACCCCCTCCCCCTTTATGAAAATATCTTAATCCGCCACTAGACTGTTTAAATCAATACAGTAACAGGGTAATTTATGAACATCTTTTTTTTAAGATACCTTCAGATACTTTATTTCACTAATAGTTGTGATAAAGCCCCTTAATGTTACAACAATAGCACTAAGATTCATCCCTATATTGTTAATGACCAATAAAACAAGGAGATTTCATTGGCAAACTTTTTATAAATCTACATATTATTACGTGTTAGTTACAATTTTAATAGCTGACTACTAGCATGTATACAATGAAAACGAAAACGTAGCTTTGACCGTCTTTTGTTTAGCTTTTTAGTTACTATACCCTATATGATCCCTTCTTCCGCTTACCACTATATATAAAAATATTAATTTTCGCGAACCATTTAGGTCACGGAAATTCCAAAATATGGCATCAGTAAGGAGAGTTGTGCAAATAATGTGAATACACAGAACCCCCATCCAAATTATCTTTAGCTAAAAGTATTCATCATTTTCTATTTTATATGTACTAACAACATTCCATTTTTCTATAATTTCGATTAAAATATTCCAAAATCTGAGTTAAAAAAAGTCAAATGCCCAAAATAAACATTGTCTGATTGGTTGAAGTACTGTGGCGTCAATGATAAGCATAGCAAGCCTCGATGTAAAGCACACGCTTCACATGAATAAGGAGAGTTTTACAAATAATGTGAATACACAGATCCTCCATCCTATTTATATTTTGCTGAAAATGTTGCAATGTTCATCATTTCTGTTTTGATTCTGCTAACAACATTCCATTTTTTCTTTAATTCCGATTTATATATGTGGAACCCGCAATAAAAATAGATGGCCTCAATGATTTAAACCAAGGAATTGTATATTTAAAAGGAATGGAAACGCGGCCGACTTCAAAGAAAATATTATGATGCATCTCTTGCTTTGACCGGGTGTTGATTACACCCCATCGCGCTAACGGACTCATTACTTATCTGGTAGAAGTTATCGAACGTGGTCATTTAATCTGACACTAGTTATCTAACTTGACAATGATATTATTTTCTTCTTAGGCATGTTTCTGTAATAAAAAATAATAAACTAAAATCCTTCTGAGGGGCATTCTTTTTCAACTTGCTTGGTGTAAAATAAATCATAATTGGTTTTTTTAGAAGATAATTCGAAATACCTATTTTATTGTAGAGTAATATGGTACTTACATTGTGCAAGTTGTGTTGGGGACTGTGTTGTGCAGTACGAACGCGGTATTATATAGTAGGTGATAAATCATGAAACCAAATATAAATTAATCCAAGAAAAAAATATAACAATACAACCACATGCAAAGTTACTTATAAAAAAACTTTTTATTCTAGTTTTTTTTTATCTTGATATTTCATGAAGGTATGTCACAATGGGATGATATCGGACATTTCACGAGTTTTAAGTATTTTTCATGCAAAAGAATGATAATTTTATAAATGTAACTAAATGACTTTTCAATTGCGAAAAATGACTGATAACGAAAAAAGTAAAAAAAAAAATCAATATGAAGGTAGAAAAAAAGTAGACGTATATTATCTAGATAATAGAACTTAGATTACAGGTGCTATAATAAACAATGGCATGGGATGTTCCCATTGGCAGGTAAATAATACATGTATCAATGATAAGCTAATTTGTGTCTTACATACTTAAGATTTTAAAAATTAATCACGCCGAGCTCACCTGTTAATTAATGCTAAATTATGCAAGATGAAATAACTTTTCTAATTAGAAACAGCGATTAAAACTTTGCCACATTCGCATTTGATTTATTTTAATACGAAAGGAATACTTTTGTGACTTATAGACTACTGCTCTGCGAAAAAAAGGAAGGTGCGACAACGCTTAATAATGGCAATCTGCATTACCAAACAAGGATTTAGTACCTAAAAAATCTATTTGACAAACAAATAAATGAATAAACATCGTATATAAAAAGGCACAATCAATCCCAATCGCAAGTCTTGTATATTATATTTCTTGTCTGTTATTTTCAACTTCGTCAGTGTCGAACTTGACTGAACAAAATGGCGTCAATGTGAACTATAAACATGGGATTTTGAAAAATCATAGCTAATTCGTTTTTATCACCATTTTCATAAAACCAACACTATGCGATAGAAAAAAGACTAAGCTTTTAAATAATATGTCAATGTCGCATCTATTTCAAGTAGTTATTAAACTTATACCAAAATACAAAGTGTCGATGTATTTGTTGACGCACAACTTTATATTTTCAACATGTTTCGAAATAAAATCATATATATTGTACTAATTACATTTAGCATTCGTAATTTAGACCAAACTGTAGGAAAATATTCCTTGTTTAAAATGATATCTCATTTTCTCACTTTTTTCTTTCTACTTTCCAATATAATAAAGAAATCGTAGTGCACTCCCAGATTGATAGACATATTTTGACAGAATATTGAAACTCAAAACTGAAATTTCGAAAAATCGCAGAAAATTCTTAAAAGTTACAAGAAACTTCAAAAAGAGCGTAAGCGATAGAATAAGGTTTCAGCTTCATAATGATATCAACTGTTTTGTTTTGCACTTCGTGGTTTTCAAGTTTTTACAAAAAAATCACAACACAGTATTTTTTGTTTTGTAATCCGGATGAAACTCCCTCAATTTTCAAGACCGAGGTCTATTCTAATGAGAATTTACTCAATACAATATTACAAACGTATGTTTGATGTGGTATAAAAATGATGCCTAAGGCCTTACCTTTTGCTAGGAATAAAAGTTTATTCTTGATTTCGGGTTTCTCTCTCATTTATATCGTCTCAAGCAAGATGACCCCGTGAATTAAAAGACCGATTTATATGACAGGAAATGGAACTCCGTCATGATTTTTTATATTATTCATCATACTTCCGCCTGAGCCAGACATGGTTTATAGCTCTGCGGGTGCGCTGCGGGTATCCCGATTGATCTCGAGCCGCGTTTCCATTCCTTTTAAATATACAATTCCTTGTTTAAACGCAACGCAAAAAATTCCGTTGACCCTGAATTCAACGGATCGATAATAGCATCATCACCATCAACAAAATGTTTACCGTTATCTTTGTGAAATTTCAGTTATATAGTTCTTTAATTAGAGAAATTTTGGTAAGTATTACTTATTAATGTTAAGGTTCTACTGATGTGCTCCTCTAGACCTTTTTGACGGTCCGTTTTATCCCATTTATCTCAATATTATCTCCGATGACAGTAATGTCAACCCGACCTATTCGTGTCAAAAGTGAAAATCGCATCGATTTATTGAACTAATTTCTTCTTAAACTGTGCATGCATTATTTCTGTATTATATGATAACCAATCACATTCACGTTACATGTTTGCATGAAAATGGTCATGTATTAGTGAATTGTAAGGGCGATGCAACTTGAGGTCAGTGCGCGATCACGTGACATTATTATTTGTAAACAAATTTAAAACATGCTCCCCGCGTAACACGTGTCTGAATTATCCTTTCAAAGTGTTATGAATCTTTCAATCACTATTTTATGAAATATTTCTAGGTTTGCATATCAGTAGTCAAAGTGAATTAAACGTAGTTCTTAGTTGTGTTTTTTTTATATAGAATTAGAAGGTAAATCTACATAAGGGGGTCTCATTGGGGGGGGGGGGGGGGGGTGGTGGTGTTCTGATCCCAGATCCCACTTACTGTTTTGTCAGATTCCCATATCCCGCTTACACTATGTACATGAGCAATTTTCATTTTTTTGTCATTTCCGGGGTCCTGCAGAACCCCATTTCCCGTTTTCACGACAGACCTCATTTCCCGTTTTCATGACACAATAATTTGACTTTCACGTTTCACGCTTGCGAAAAATTGTCAATATTGGTCACGCTTAGACCCAATGAGAACCACACACTAGTCAGTATTTAACTTCACCCAAAAAGATGACTCAACTTCCCTCTATATTTAAAACCTGCATACTAATTTAAATAGCATTTGCTCCCCTTGAACACTATTTGGCCCCTTCCGTGTCATTTCCCTTTAAATTTGCTGAAAAGTCATACTTTAAGTCCATTTACAGTAACGGCTAATATTTGATTTTACCATCTTAATTTCAATTTTCATATTGAACACATTTGACCATTCAATATGAGTTCCCATGTATTTTTGTCATATATGAAGGAGGTTTTAGGTCATGTTTTCCTAAACACCTTATTGCTATTTGTCTGTCTGGATTGTTAAAACCACAAAATCAAATATTGATGAATATGCAAGTTTTCAACAATCCCGGAACATTAACAAAGATGTGTGTGAGAGGGTGAAAATTACCCTTCTGATGTACTGATATTTTTAGCACCCCAAGTGAGAATCTAACTCAGGACTTTCAGCACTGTAGCCATCGGTCTTAACCACAAGATCACGAACTCACATTTTATGAACTAATTTCTTCTATATTAACTGTACGTGCATAAATTCTGTATTATTTGATAACCAATCACATTCACGTTGCATGTTTGCATGATAATGGGTTCTGTATGAGTGAACTGTAGTGTATTGCAAAATTAATGCAAATTGTGATGTCAGTGCGCCTTCACGTGACATAATTATTTGTAACCAAACCGGCTTCTCATGTAATGTAACGGTTTATTTCGTCCTCTGTGATATTTTATCCTGAGGATAATTTGTCCCGGTAATTTTTTTCCAGGCATGGTATTTCATTTCACAGGTTGATTTTTCCCAGAGGAGTGAAAATCTATCAGATTTCTGTGTTATGCGGATAGTATGTACGGGTATATATTTGCCGTATTATATTTCACAGAACCGTGTGAAAAAGAGTCCCATTAACTACTATGTAAGTTACTCTCAATCAATATATACCTGACTATAATTATAAAATGTTTACAAAGGTAAGCAACTGTCTAGGGCCAGGTAAGGGAGGGGAAAAATTAGTATTAATAAGTACTATTTCGCAGAACGATAAACAGATGCATAGACAGACCAAGGGGGTGGGGGAAATTTAGCTTATGACATATATGTAAGAAATCATTGAAGCTTGATGGGAGTGGGCAACCCTCTGGTCCATCAGAGCCCCACACCTTTTTGAAAAGTTCTGGATCTGCCACTGAGATTTGCAGGTTTTCTTAGTAAAGATACCTTAAAATATCACAAACTGTGTGCTTTCCAGACCATAGTTTACATTTTTTTTCATATTTTGCCGTGTCAAAATGACCTAAATTTAAAGGACAGTATATAGACCCAAAAATGGTATATCACATTCTACACATCAAGATTTTAGCAGGAAAGACTGCCATTGGAGTTTTTAACCATTGTGACTTTTTAATTTGATCTACTCCACTAATTAAAGTCGTTGAAGTAGAATATTTAATGTAGGTTTGTCCACATTTTGGTATATATTAATACATGTTTAGAAATAATGTTGAGCCTGTTCCTAGATGCCTGTTATAGACTTCAATATTTATTGTTTATTGAAAATAAATGGAATCAATTCTTTCAGAAAAGTTTAATTCTATGGAAATGTATCCCCCCTTTTATAAGTTGAAAAGGCTACATAGAGGTCAATATACAGTCTCCAACAGAAAACCAAAAAAGGAAAAATAAAGTGAATTTTGGAGAATTATTAAATGTACATGCATTTGAAATATTTAAGATATATTGTTTCAATTTTTTTAGTTCTAGGTTCCACATAACTACCATTTTAGAAAACGATTTCAATGCTAAGTCTATTAGAGGGATATTTGATTTTCATTGGTTGTAAATATGGAATCTTATTCAGTGGCAAAGGAAATAGACACTGACAAGTCTTAGATAACATTTTATATAGTTTTGAATTTTTCTTCGTCAGTTGACTAAAATTAGATGGAGGTGTGTTCTAATTTCCAACAGAGGAGCAATCAACCTATATCAATATGTGCATGAAGCAAATTGATAGTTGCTAGATACTGAATGATTATATCCACAATAAAGGTTTAACCTGTGCATATATACTTAAAACAAGATAAAAAAAGTCATGTCTTTTTCAGGACTTCTGAATCCAATCATGTAGTATGGAATGTTATTGAGATATGGTTTGGGTGGATGGATGGTCATGAAGGACCTGTAGTACAAAGTATATCACTGGATTTAGCTCTTTGTCTAAGTGTATTATTAAAGTACTTTGCTTTGAGCTCAGTTCATTGTTATGCAATTCATTCTTTGTGAAATTAAGATTTGACAGACAACTCTAATGGACAAGGATTTGTCAAAGTAGTATCATCTCTATGTACAATGTAAGTATTCAGGAGATAAAAGCATTCTATTTTGATTTGAACCATACATTTTATAAAAAAAAGTGGGAACAAATTTACCGGACAATGCTACTCCCACTACTAGCAATATGATGCTAGGTTGTTTTAATACATCTGTATTGCCTGCTGATGACTCGGCCCTGAGTGTAAACAGTCCTTCAATTAGGAGGGAAAAAAATTATAAGGCCTATCCAGTCTAAGGGAGCTACCATTTGATTTTTATGGGGGGAGCTAGGATGAAATTTGAAAAAAAAGGCAGGACAGGATTTTGAGTAAAAAAAAAAGGCAGGATGAGTAACTTGGCAAAAAAAAAAAGGCAGGATGACAATTGGTGTAAAAAAGTCAGGATAAGCTAAGAAAAAAAGAGGCAGGACCGAATAGACTGAAAAATAAAAAGGCCCCCCCCCCCATAAAAATCAAATGTTAGCTCCCTAATCGATTTCTAAAACTATACTTCATTGCACATGTTCAACATTTTTATACAACCACAAAAAATTTGGGGTCGTAAATTGGTATCCTGTCCGAAAGATGGTTTCTGGATAATAACTTTATTATAAGTCAACAGAAATCAACAAAATTATAACACAACGTTTATAACCACAAAAGGAAGCTTGGGATTGATTTTGGGGGTTATGGTCCCTAAGGTTTAGGAATAAGGGGTACAAAGGTGCCCAAAACAAGCTTTAATCTAGTGTCGGTTTAAAAAGTTGTGTATAAGTATTTCAATTGTTCTGAAATTGTACCACAATGTTTAATACCATAAGTAGAAGGTTCGGATATATTGTGTGGGTTATGGGACAAACAGTCTAATAATTACGGACCAAAAACAAACATTTTTGTAAATTCAAGACCCTTAATTGGAGTTTGTCCAGAATGGTTCTTGAATTACCTAATACCAATGCTTTATGAAATCTTCTTTGAAAATTGGAGTTATCTTTCTTTGTTCAGTCAACTTAAATCAATTATACAATATACAATGCAATATTCACTTTATTACCAACTGATAAATTAAAGCAGTCATTAATAACCATTCAGTGATTGCAAGCACTTTCTAGGGTATGCCCTTTTACAAATGGAAAAATTATACATTTTTTTAGTTTCTGATCTCTTAACTGAAGTTTGTCTCCTCTAAATGTTTCTCATTTCAGAAATTAAATAGAAAATTTCTTTAGATATTTTTGTTTGAAAGGATTAATATTCAGCAGCATAGTGAATTGCTCCTAACACAAAAGCAAAACAAATATTTAAGTTCATTAGACCACATTCATTCTGTGTCAGAAACCTAAGCTGTGTCATCTATTTAATCACAATTCAAACTCAGAGCTGTTTCCAGCTTGAATGTTGTGTCAATACTAGCCCCAACTGTTCAGGCTTCGACCTCTGCAGTCGTATAAAGCTGGGCTCTGCGGAGCATCTGGTCCATTCATTTGTTTATTTTTCAATTTGTGTGAATTAACATAGTTACAGTAAATGCTAATTACTGCACTTTCATACCACAACAAATATTGTATTGGTACATGTATCACTCAAATGTGTATCCATATAACAAAAAAAATGAAAAGGAATAATTTTGCATTACCTTTTGAATACTATGACTTTTTAGATATGTAGACATATTAAGACTCATTAGTAGATGTTGATAATATTGGCTTAAAATGCTTGAAATTCTATCAGATTACTTTTGGAGCAGTTATGAGTTTTGAAATTAGAAAGATCATATCATATGCAACAAGTGTAGTAAGTTTCAAGTTGATTGGAATTCAGCTTCATCAAAAACTACTTTGACCAAAAACTTTAACCTGAAACTCCCACTTCCATTTTCTATGTTCAATGGACCGTGAAATTGGGGTCAAAAGTCTAATTTGGCTTTAAAATTAGAAAGATCATATCATAATGAACATGTGTACTAAGTTTCGAGTTGATTGGACTTCAGCTTCATCAAAAACTACCTTGACCAAAAACTTTAACCTAAAGCGGGACAAACGAACGAACGGACCCACAGACCAGAAAACATAATGCCTATCTACTATTGTAGGTGGGGGCATAAAAAATTTAATAAATAACACTCATAATGCTCAGATTGGTTGTCATCGTGCAACATAGTTAATAACACCATATAGAAAAAACATAGAACTCATTTTGTCATAAGACACTGTCAAACATCCATACATACTATCCACACTCATCTGTGTCCACACTTGTTTATTTTAGAAAAGATGTAATTCAAACAAATTATACATAAATTTATTGCAAAAGGATTAGAACAGCACATTTCAAGAGTGTTCAAATTGGAAAAATGAATGTTACTAAGGAAATGACATATTTCATTGATCTTCAATCAATCACATGCATGGCGACAATTTGTTTTTCAAGGGAACGAGTTCAATTCAACCACTATAAAGAACCCTTAGTTCATATAAACTTTAAAATCAGTAATTGTGATATAAATGTAACGCTAAACGGGTCTTTGTTCTGTGTATTTTTGACAGTCATTACTTTGGATATATGTATCTGGGATCTAATCCTTCTTGCCCGTTTACATAAGGAAATAGCTATTAAATATTTCACCATATATATATATAGGCTCACTACAGTCTATATACTAGTAACGAAGTCTGTTTAATGTTCACATGTTTAATCATATAAAAGTACATGTATATATGATATATTTAAAAGGTTCACAACCCAGGTTCACAGTTATAAATTCCAATACAAAACGTTACTTAGTTCCAACTCTATAAAACAACATGTTACTTCATTACAATCTATATCGCAACTTAATTGTTATTTCAAGCTACTACACCAATATAAGTGATCAATACAAAAAGTGTCTTACAAAATCGTGCTATGAACCGCTGTCCTTAAATTAGATTAAACCTTGCTTTGATAAACGTCCAAATGTTATTACATTTCTACTGTGCAACTCATGTACCGTACAAACTGTCACATTTAATAATCAAGATGCAAGATCATTCAACAAATTAAGTATAATTGACCATCAAATCTTTGATGTAGTTGACCACGCCACATCAATGCTAAATTTGTGAAGTGTAAAATATTTACTCGCATATATATATGTATATAATATGTAGTTTCCATTTCTCGTTTCAGCATTTTTCAAACATTGGCTATACCTTTCATGTAACTATTTATGTGTTGCTTATGAATTTAATTGTAACACTTCTTAGTGACTGGATAGGTTAAACCAATGCCTTCCTAGAAAACTATGACACCAATGAACAACACCAGTCTTTTTGCTGTTCCTGCTAATAATGTATGCATGGCTTCACTAGAAAAGGCATCAATTCTTTGGCTTTCCTGGTTGAAGGATTTGTTTTTACAACTCCAGTGTATACACAATTGTTACCTTAGTATATAGTTGGTTGACCGTTATGGAATAACCGTTTCACAGATGATATCAGATATGTTTCTCACGTCATAACTACAATCCCCTTCCCTTTTCATGAATTTGACTTACTGTATAAAGCTAGTTATCGGGTTTGTAAAAACATGAGCAACCCGACGGTGCCACTGTTGGACATGTGGAGCAGTATCTGCTTAGACTTCTAGAGCACCTGAGATTATCCCTAGTTTTTGGTTAGGGTTCGTGTTGCTCAGACTTTGTTTGTTTTTCTATGTTTTTTTATGAGTTTGACTGTTCCTCTGGTATCTTTCGCCCCTTTTGCAGTCTATAACTTTGAGAATGATGAAAAATGATAGTTTTGCAATTCAAAATATGAAAACAATATAAGGCTTGTTAGAATGCAAACCATTCAGCTTGCTTAATATCTAATAAGTGCCACCAAATATGCAGACATTTAAGACTGGGGGCAAACCATACACAATAACACAAGCTTACTGAACACCAGCTTGGTTTGACAATACTAGAATGTATGTAAAACTGCAATTCAATAAAACATAGATTGGTATACAAGCAATTAAAGCTTGTATGTATCCATGCAAGAAAAATAAAATAAGTTTTCACCCTACACCAGTGTTGTATACAAGAATAACGTGAACTGAAAATGTCAAACAAATATGCAAACTTTTATGTTCCAATGGGTATAGGATTATATGTTGTTATGCCGACAATCAAACCATTGTTTTACAAGGGTTTATTGAAAAGCGGGTTGGTATACGAGAATAAACCCCTGAGTGTTGCACTTAAGAATTAAGAGCTTTCTTTCAAATTCAAATTCAAATGAAGTTGAAGGCTATACATAAGTAATTCCTTACATCCATGGAATTCGACCTTTTCATTTCACAATCATACACATCTCCTTATTTTCTAAGGGAGGTATGCAAACATAAGTAATAAGAAATGTTACTACTCAGAAAATACTTAGCATTCAGGCATACAGACTTGCCAATACAATCCAGAATAAAATTTTAGAATCCATGCAGGCAAACAAGTACCTAGCAGAAAAAAAGCCAAAATCGGTTTACATATCCCAGGTTCGTATACAGGCATACAGACCTTAACTATACCAAAAAAATATATATAAGGTTCTAAATACACCAGATTTGTATGCAGGAATACAGACCTGACACATACTTATATACGCAGTAAGTGAGAGTTTAACATACACCAGGTCGGTATGCTAGCATACAGACCTGCCAAATACTAGTATATATGCATAGAGTGAGAGTTTAACATACACCAGGTCGGTATGCTAGCATACAGACCTGACAAATACTAGGATGTGCATAGAGTGAAAGTTTAGCATTAACCAGGTCGGTATGCTAGCATACCGACCTGAAAAATGCTAGTATATGCATAGAGTGAGAAATAAGCATTAACCAGGTCGGTATGCTAGCATACAAACCTGAAAAATACTAGTGTATATGCATAGAGTGAGAGTTAAACATACACCAGGTCGGTATGCTAGCATACAGACCTGACAAATACTAGTATATATGCATAGAGTGAGAGTTTAACATACACCAGGTCGGTATACTAGCATACAGACCTGACAAATACTAGGATGTGCATAGAGTGAGAGTTTAGCATTAACCAGGTCGGTATGCTAGAATACAGACCTAAAAAATGCTAGTATATGCATAGAGTGAGAGTTTAGCATTAACCAGGTCGGTATGCTAGTATACAGACCTGAAAAATACTTGTATATGCATACAGTGAGATTTTAGCATACACCAGGGTGGTATGCAGGCATACAGACCTGACAAATACAAATAGGAGAAAAAAGACTTAATTTAGCATTCTTTTCATTGAAACATCTGAAATAAAGATGGGTAAATGCTATGTTATGAATATATTTCAAAAATGACAGAAAAGTATAACAAAAATGCAGAATGAGTATCTTTTTAGGGTTTATTTACTTGAATTATTTCCTTGGTGTTAAAAAAGTTCATTCTAGCATAGGTATGAAAAAGGTTTATGATAAAATGATGACATTTTGGTTCGCATTTACAAAGAAAGATCACAAATCTTGCCAAAAGATGACAAACAAATATCATTAATGCTATACAGTGAGTTTTTAGCGCAAAATATATCAATAATCACAAATGTTGTAGCCTTTTCACACAAAAATAAGTTAAGTGGCATATGAGAATTTCTAATTTTAGATGAGAACGTGTTCACTGTATCTTTTATGAAACATTATTACTACATCGATCTTCCCGCGTGCGCAAGAAACATTCGAGGCTTCCTGCAATTCTAATTATTCATAGCAATTTGAATTCATTCTCACCACTTGTGCATGCTGCAATTAGTAACGCTTTCATATCAAATGATTCTTTATACTGTTTCTAGAAGGTAGTTTACTAACCTAAAATGTCCGTTCTTACAAGCCATTTTAAGTGCATTACTTAAATCTACACTTTTAGAGTCAAAGTTTGTCAACGACCATATAACAAATTCAGCATTATTTTCAGATAAACCGACGGATATAAGACATGATTCAAGTCAAATAAATCACAACCGTACTTTCCAATTAAAAATCTTAACATGCTGGTATTACAATAATATAAACATTCTTCAAGTTAAGTCATTTCAATATCTGAAGGCTTCATATGGAAGCGCATATGGTACACCCCTTGTAAAGTTATTTTGTTGCAAATAAGTCGGAATTATTAGTTAATTTGTGTGTTACAAGCTGGAATCAAATCAATATGAGGAGTCAACTTGTCGGAATGATAATGAAAAAGTTACATTACAATGTCGACTTGCTAGAATAATGTAATGACAAAATAATAAGATGTCGACATGTTGAATTCTACTCGTTAACTAATTAAGTCCACAACTTGCTTATTTAATGATAAAGTAAAACCACGTGACCTTTTTGGAAAAACATAGGTCTATTTTTAAATCGATGTCCGTATCAGTCGTTTTTTTAATGTGCTTCGGATGTTTGAAGCTATCCATTGAGTTCAAGTTCAAATAAAGTTCGAGTTGATGCGTAGAATTATTTGTTGTAAAAAGGGGGAACAGCAGTCAAATATGGGTCATTATAAAAAAAAGTGCAAATTTCGACGAGGTAATATTTTGAAAAATGATGTCATTGTTTACTGAAAACTTTTAAATGTGTCCCGCTATTCTATAGTACTATGGTAGCAACGATATTCAGAAATATGCAATGGGAAAATGAAGAGTTTCTTCAATTTTAACAATTTTAGGTCATCCTTTGAAAGAATCATGTCAATGGTGTTACCAATTTAAAGCATACATTTAGGTACTAAATATTATTGTTTAACATCAAACAACTGTTCCAATTTGTTGTTTAGGTTTAAATTACGACTTTAAAATTGACATTATTCATATAGCTGAGCATTCTTTTTAAACATAAATTTCCGAATACATTGTCGTATAAAAGTTGGCTGTCCTAATTATGGCCGTTGTAAATACTAAAAAATACACTTAATCTGAACATATGTGAATTGTATAAGATTAAATGATAATGATATACCTAATCCTTCGTACACGACCTAAAAACACTTTCATATATGAATAAAGATTAAAGAAAAATGTCGCATTTTTATATAGTAACACCACTGACCCTTTGAGTAACTCCAATGACACAAAAGTATCACCAATGACATCACATTTCAAATTTTACCTTTATCAAGTACTGAACACAAAGCCAAGATCACCGAGCAAAAGAAAAAGATGAAAAAATAATTCTTAGGCTAAAAAATCTTAAATTACATAACATAACATCCTTTACTAAAAATGTCAATAGTGTTACTAAATAGTGTCATTGGTGTTACCAGCATACATCAGTTTGTGAAATTGTTAAATAAGTATTGTTTTTCATAAATAATATGATTTTTAGTTTGTTCAACATAAAAGAAACACAAAACAATGCTGATTGTCATGATATATTCAGTGGTGTTACTTAACTGGTCAATGGTGTTATTTTATCAAAATGGTCTCACCATTGACAGTAACACCAATGATTTAAGGTGTATTTTAAGATTCAGTTACGAAATAAGTGCTCCATTCCCCTATTCTATATGTTTTTACTGGTGCATGTTTCTATAATCAACTTGTTTCATTATTCAAAGTTAAGGAAATGTTTAAAAAAAATGATTTTTATAAAGGGTACACCATGGACACTATTTCCAATTACGATATAACCTTTACTTACTTTTACGATTATTCACTAAATCTTCAACATAATTATTTGTTTTCTTTTGCATAACATGCTTACAGGTAACATTGCCAAGGGAGAAACTGTTGTAAATGCCCAAATCTTGCGAAAGATAACTCTTATCCTACTAATTTGTCCTTTGGTAACACCATTGACTTAAAAAATGTTACATTTCCTTTTGATGAAAATTGTTATTATAAAACCAACATACACCTCCCAAAATCATTAAAAAATGTTTGTATGTATCAAAATGCAATAAAAAGTGATAAATCATAATAACAAATGATATGAATAATTGTCCTATTTCAAGTCTGAAAGGATTTATAGTAAAAAATTACAGTCAATTCTGGCTATCTTCAAGGGTTTAAGAAAACTTTAAGGATGTTTTTATAACATTTCATACTGTAAACAGTATATTGTGTATCACAAAACATTCATATCTAACACATGCAAGTGTTATTTTGATTTATTTTCATGTCTGACTTAAAAAGACCCAATAACATAGTTTTGCATGTTTTTTTTATAATGACCCATATCAGAAAGAACGTTCTATAAAAAATAATTTTTCGGACATAAGGGCGATATACAAACATCACGTAGTCCGGCTCTTTAATTACCTTAGTTTTCCAATGGAATCAGTATTATAATGAATTCGTTAAGTATTCCACGGAACCCTCTGTTTCGCCTGCGATTGCTGCTATACGTCAGTGTAAAATTGTAATATTGATTGTAAAATGCTTATATACAAGATTAAAAAAAAATCTTTATCTTGATCTAAAAGATTTACTCCTATACAAGTTTTATAACAAATCATGGAGAGTTACACATTTATCAGAACAAAAAGGTTTTATTAATTGCAAATAAAAGCAAACTTATATAAAAATAAGAAGATGTGGTATAATAGCAAATAAGAAATCTCACCACCACATACCAAATTAGGGAGAAGTTAACAACTATATGTCACTGTGTGATTTTTTAACAATGAGCAAAACCCTAAACGTTTGTTAAGCTATGAAAGATCTCAAAATGACAAATGTAAAAAGAAAACAAGAAACGTAACGATCTAAATAACGAAGACGACGACGATATTACCGACGACAGAATAAAGGTTTGTTGTGTTTCACTTCCGCGACATTAATTTAATGACTTGAATTTTATTCTAAATTTATGAAACACTTTTAATCAACTCACAAACAAGTTACAGGGAAACGACGGATAATATATGTTCTAGTATTCGTAACCACAATTCCGTACTCTCTTCATCAAGGATGACCTACCACATTAAACCAAATCACTTGGTTTGTAATTTCTCGAATAACACTAGTGTGACTCACGTTGGGCAGGATCAGCTTACCCTACAGGAGCATCGAGAGTTACGCCGGATTTTGATAAATTATATTGGCCAGTAATACCGATTTATTGAGTTAGACAGCTGCAACTGATTTTATAGTTTCTGTTGTGCTGTCATGTACACGGCGGTCCCATGTTATGGTTAGAGTGGAGCGCTCACAGAAATGTTCAACTCCGCCACATTCTTCATATGCATGTCCTAAGTCAAGAGCTTGAAGTATAATGGTTGTCGTTGGTTCATGTGTTTCATATTTGTTATTCGTAAATTGTTTTGTTATAAATAAGGCCGTTACATTTCTCATTTGAATTGTTTTACATATCCACGTGGTTGCTTTTTATAGCCGACCATATCATGTCTTGAAGGCCATACGGCTGCCTATGATTGCTGACAACCTGTCCATTTAAACTCTGGCGACTAGTCATCTCATTGGCAATCACACCACATCTCCTTACTATATTTAGTAGTGACCTGTATCACTGCAGCTGCAAAGAAGGCTAGCTTGTCACTCGGCGTCGCAAGCAACAGGTATAACTGAAAAGATTCGTGCACAACCAAGACGTACAGAAAAGCTATGGTACCGTAAGGAAGTAAATGTCATCCTAAGCATTCATGCAAGATTACAATTAGCAATGAAAATTAAGATCAACTGACTGTGGCATCTATATTTCATGTTAATGCAGCCTTTGAATTATAAAATTTATACACTTTCATGTATCCATCATTTTTTCTTTTAATATTATTGAAACGTTTCTAATGCATATTCACAAAATACCTATATGTAGCAAATAATTATATGGTTCGGCCCGTCAATAACCAAACGCGAATATACTGCAATTGTATTTTTGTCCATCTTATGAGTTAAGCCTTTTTCAACTTATTTTTTTTATATTTCGTACTGTTATACTAGTGTCCCAGGCTAGCGGGAGGTTAGGATCCCGCTGACACGTTTAACCCCGCCACATTCAGTATGTACACATACATACATGTATGCCTGTCCCAACTCAGGAGCCTGTAAATCAGTGGTTGTCGTTTGTTTATATGTTACATATTTGTTTTTCGTTCAGTTTTTTTGTACATAAATAAGGCCGTAGGTCTTCTCGTTTGAATTATTTTACATTTGTCATTTAGGGCCTTTTATAGCTGACTATGCGGTATGGACTCTGCTCATTGTTGGTGTGACCTATAATTTTTAATTTCTGTGTTATATTGGTCTCTTGTGGACAGTTTTCTCATTGGCAATCAATACCACGTGCAGTCGGACCATACGCGTATGGCTGAAGTAAATGAGTATACGCATATGATCATGACCATACACTTATGGTCCAAATACCCATATGGTCCGGAACAGGAATATCCCCTTTATGTCCGAAATATTGATATTTGACTGCTGTTCCCCCTTTTTATACCAAAATATCTCACAATATCAAATCGAACTATAATTTGAACTTGAACTCAATGGATAGCTTCAAACATCCGAAGCACATAAAAAAAAACGACTGATACGGACATCGATTTAAATAGACCTATATGTTTTTCCAAAAAGGTCACGTGGTTTTACTTTATCATTAAATAAGCAAATTGTCGACTTAACTAGTTAACAGTCAAGTAGAATTCAACATGTCGACATCTTATTATTTTGTCATTACATTTTTCTAACAAGTCGACATTGTAATGCAACTTTTTCATTATCATTCCGACAAGTTGACTCCTCATATTGATTTGATTCCAGCTTGTAACACACAAATTAACTAATAATTCCGACTTATTTGCAACAAAATAACTTTACAAGGGGTGTACCATATGCGCTTCCATAATTCCTTTTCCATTTTGGCAGGCAAAATTTAAAAAGTAATGCAGATCAAGTTGTTTTGCCATAAGTAAAGCTAATATCGTCTATAAAACTTTTTTCCATATTTAAGAAAGCCGATTCAAGAGCACATTCAATTGCCAAGTGTACGTCAAACCACTCACAAACTCTCAGCCTTCCAAAATTTTCCAATAACATTTTCCAGGAATTCATATCAAATTCACGTGCTAGTAAATATCTATTAATATAAATAAGTGAAATGTTGTATAGATTAAATTTAAGCGCTTAAATTCAATTTTACCCAAGACTAACAATACATTTTTACGATGAAATTGACACGCATTTGCTATAGCGATAAAAAGGTAACATACGATAGCATTCCTTAAAAGTCTATCAAGATTCCTCCGCGACTTAATGAATTCAAGCAAATATTTAACAGCACTTTCATTGTTATTACAAATAGTAATCGAGTTCAGCAAGCCTGCAGGTAGGTAGAAATGACGGTGTAATGATCTTAAATTAAAATGACCGGATGTTAGCCTTTCATTTCTAATAAACCGATCACAGTCTGATAGTTCATATTCGGCAAAACATATGCTACTTAAGTTTAATTCCGGTTAGGATAATGTTTCTTGACCCACATAACATTTGTACAAAGTGATCTGAAATAAAAGAAAATCTTTCTTCAAAACGCTTATCAATCGATTTGCCAACAGAGGGTAACACTTTTCGGGTAACAGTAAAACTACCTCTCCTTCATTTGCTTCAAATTCTTGGGGTCTTAGCATTTCTAATATAAAATCGAATTTCATCAACGGTATGATGCTTTCTATTTTAACGTCTGCATATGACAGTAGAACACTTTCAAATATTATCCTATGCTGAAAAGAATATTTCCCTGACGAATCAATTTTTAGATAAATTCCGGTCATTGTTTTAGCACTGTCAACTAAAACAGCACAATTACATATCTCCGACGAAAATCGATAAATAGATGTAAGAATAAGATCAATCATTAAACGATCTATATCGTAGGGATCTAAGTATCCTCCATTTAACAAAACGTAAACAAGTGTAACGTATTTTTGCCTGCTAATCATGTCCTTCTGTCCCGAAACCCTTAGGTTATTGATTTCGTCACAAAGATTACGAGTTGGATGGCGGAAAAAAATTGAACCTTGCTTTATGAACATGAAGTTTGATGTAAACAAATAGCAAGATTCTGGAAAACCCAACAAAGGGTTATTATCAACGCGGGCAATTTCACAAATCTGAGTTGTACTCAAAGTAGCTATTTCCATAGACTTATCTTCCTTTACTGTTGTTATTTCGGTTTCTTTTACGTTAAATTTTGCACAGTACTTCCGGATACATTCCATTTTCTGACATTGATTCATCTGATGGCTTTGCAGTGCCAAATCTAGTAGATTACAATTTTCAAATAACCTATGTTTTCTTATTGTATGTACACACATCTTTTTGATTGTATTTCTCATGGTTAGAGTCACCTTAATAAAGCCCCTCTTAACATAGGAATAAATCATGTCAAGATCTTTCATGTGTACATCTTCATTGAAACAGCAATTCGTTTTTCCAAAAACATCATCAAAAAGTACTACAAGTCTGTCATCTGACCGTATCAGTTTACCAAATAACGATGGCTCATGTAGCTGGATCATACCGAAATCTGTGTGTTGTTCCGTATATTTTCTCAGCAACTCCAGGCTATTTCTAGTTTTTCAAGTGCCAGGAGGTCCAACTACGACAGCTACTCCTTTTCCATTTAAGCAAGAAAGGCCAATGTTGATAATCTTAGTTTCGACAAAAGTGTTTTCTGAGACGTGTGCTTCTACTTGTGCAATTACATAACCTGCAAATCGATTATGACAGTATATCATAGTTAAGTATTATAAGTGACCTAAACTGCTTATATAAAGGGCGTCCTTCTTTTAGTTTTGTACTTTATTTAGCGAATATGTATATGAGCTACCGGCCAAGAACAGAAGAATTGACATTAAATGGTTATTGTCTTCCATGGACCAAATTTTCATATGATTGTACATGTCTTACAAGCCATTTATACATCAGAGATATTTTGAGCTTATTTTGACAAAAATGAAGTGATAGATTAATTTCTATATTTCCTGTTAATAATGGTTTGAAACAACAAATACTTTGAATTTGTGGCAATCGTAGCTTATGGACCCTTACACTAAAAATCTTAATTAGTATCAAGCATAAACTGAGTCATTTCAGTGGAGAGCACCAGAAGTAAATAAGGGAGAGCAATTTCAGAAGTACAAATTCTTACAATGTAACATAAGAAACTTTATGCATCTATTCATTCTTATTTTATACATACTTTGTAAATTGGACTTCTGTATTTGATGTTCTGTAAAAGAAAACCCGGAAACAAATCATTAAAACACACATATCATATAAGTATTAGCAGTAAAATATTAGGGACACGTCTGAGGTTTGGTACTAAAATTATATTAATTTGCATTGTAGAGTGAAATATGTTTAAGGGTTTGGATGGGGTTAAATGATTAAAGAATAATGCCCTTAAAAAATGAAGATTAGAGAAAAAAAGGGGATAATTTTTTTAAGATTAGAGAAAAAAGGGGTTAATTTTTTGAAGATAAGAGAAAAAAGGGGTGAAAATTAAATGTTTACAGAATAACAGACCCCTCCATCCAGACCCTCATGTTTGCCAATTGTGACACCATTTTTTTTTGTAAACTGTTGCTTGTCTTTTCGTCCTTTTCAACTCTTGCCATAGCGATATCAGTTTGTCTACGACTAAGGAGTTTGAATATCAATTTGTTATCTTCCAACTCGCTTGCTTGATATTTCGGATCTTGATTTTGGGGCCTCGGTGACCGAGTGGTCTAAGTAGTTACTACTATAATCACTAGCCAGTCTACACTGAGGGGTGTGAGTTCGAACCTCGCTCGTGCGGGTGCACTCGTCTCCAATCTTAATTGACTAGGATTGTCAGTTTTCCTATCGAAGGTCGGTGGTTTTCACTGGGTACTCCGACTTCCTCCACCAATAAAAACTGACCGCCACGAAATAGCCTAAAAGCGGTGCTTAAAAGTGGCGTTAAAACACCAAAAATCAAAAATCAAATCGGATCTTGATTGCAAATCTTTGAAAGTCTTTGTAAAAAGATATTTACAACCTTCCTAATCTCAGACTGATTCAGTGTTCGACATGTTATTTTTTAAAAATTGCTTATAAGTCTTCGTATTTTGTGTTGTTTAATGTGCGTTTGGAGGATTATAACATTGATGTCTAGATATCCATCTAATTTATACTTGCTGCAATCTGCCAAATATGTTTCATTTATTGTATTAATAGTACTTATTAGAAATAGAAAGATAAAAGAAAGATTGGTTAAAGCCTGCAAAATTAAGGGTTTGTAACCTTAATTAGTTGAAATCGTCCCTTCGTAAATTTTACGGACGCCATCACGAGTTAGTTGACCGTTATGGAATAACCGTTTCACAAATGATATCGGATATGTTCCTTACGTCGTAACTACAATCCCCTTCCCTTTCATGAATGTGACCTATCGAATTAGACTATTTACCGGATTTGTTATCACATAAGCAACACATAAGCAACACGACGGGTGCCACATGTGCAGCAGGATCTCCTTACCTTTCCAGAGCACCTGATATCACCCCTAGTTTTTGGTGGGGTTTGTGTTGTTTATTCTTTTTTTTTCTATGTTGTGTCATGTGTGCTGTTGTTTGTTTGTCTTTTTCATTTTTAGCCATGGCGTTGTCAGTTTGTTTTAGATTTATGAGTTTGACTGTCCCTTTGGTATCTTTCGTCCCTCTTTTATTAACCGTTTGATATTTTATGACTACCATAAAAAATATTGACTAAACATGATGGCTTTCAGATCGTAGCATATGTTGCCTTCATTAGAATACAAAAATAGTAGATAGCAAAACTAAAGTTTTATCATCTAATCAATCACTTAACAACAATTTTTCTAAAATAAAAAATCCACAAACTACCAGTTTGTTATAAAAAACTGTTTATCACACCTTCTGATAGCTTAGTTGGGTTGATCTTTTGGAAATAATCTCCGATTGTATTTTCTACACTTGATTTGATTGTATCTGATACTTTCCCCAAACTGTTGTCAATTGTTTCTTGTAACTTTGTTGTTATATCTTCCAAACTCTGAAAGCATAACATTCTAAGTAAATACATTTGGATGTGTATGCAGACGTATGAAACGAGTGACTGGCAAAACATAATTTAATCCAAATATTCAACCAATGCATGCATATTATTATCATAAAGTTAGTCTTCTTTGCAGAACTTTTATCATTCATTACGCATCCATTTCGTCTAATCGTCAAAAAATTATTGACTTGGTCATTGTTGTGAAATAGTTATAGTTTCAGTTTAGTATTTTATACTCTTTTATTTGCTAAACGTTTTACCGCCATTTACGGAACAATAGGCCCGCAACGTCGTCACTTGCCGACGCCTCTTTATATATCTTAGACTCTAGAAAAGCATACGAAACATTGAAGACGCTTTTGTGTTTACTTGCCTTTATTATCGATACGTCCAAAACATTGGTGCCGTGACCAGGATGTATTTTATTGTTGTTAAAATATGGTAGCTAATTTATGGTCATTTGATTCATACGATGAGTCTTGTTCAAACAAACGAAGGACATTTTTACCACGTGTTAGATTGTGGTTTGTCATTACGTCGTCTGATCTTTTAATTATCGAACGTGAATTAGTCCCGATTGTGACTGTTTCAATGAGTGTGAATTCGCATTGCTATAAGACGTGTCACGGCATTTTTCTATCTCAAATTCATGTATTTAATTTTGATGTTAGATTTGTTGTTATCATGGGGTTTTGTTAAATGTTTTTACGTTTGTAGTTGTAAATCTTATTTTTAGCTCACCTGCCCTAAAAGGCCAAGTGAGCTTTTCTCATCACTTTGCGTCCGTCGTCCGTCGTCGTTAACTTTTACAAAAATTTTCTCCTCTGAAACTACTGGACCAAATTTAATCAAACTTAGCCACAATCATCATTGGGTTGTCTAGTTTAAAAAATGTGGCGTGACCCGGCCAACCAACCAAGATGGCCGCCATGGCTAAAAATAGAACAAAGGGGGAAAAAGTAGATTTTTGCTTATAACTCTGAAACCGAAGCATTTAGAGCAAATCTGACATGGGGTTAATTTGTTTATCAAGTCAAGATCTAGCTGCCCTGAAATTTTCAGACAATTTGGACAATCGGTTGTTGGGTTGCTGTCCCTGAATTGGCAATTTTAAGGAAATTTTGCAGTTTTTGGTTAATATCTTGAATATAATTATAGATAGAGATAAACTGTAAACAGCAATAATGATCAGCAAAGTAAGATTTACAAATAAATCAACATGACCAAAATGGTCAGTTGACCTCTTAAGGACTTATTGCCCTTTATGGTCATTTTTTACCAATTTTTCGTAAATTTTTGTAATCTTTTACAAAAATCTTCTCCTCTGAAACTACTGGGCCAAATTTAATCAAACTTAATCAAATTATAACTCTGAAACCGAAGCATTTAGAGCAAATCTGACAAGAGGTTAAATTGTTCATGAAGTTAAGATCTATCTGACCTAAAATTTTCAGACGAATCAGACAGCCGGTTGTTGGGTTGCTGCCCCTGAATTGGTAATTTTTAAAGAAATTTTGCCGTTTTTGTTTATTATCTTGAATATTATTGTAGATAGAGATAAACTGTGAACAGCAATTATGTTCAGCAAAGTAAGATCTACAAATAAATTAACATGAAAAAATGGTCAGTTGACCCCTTAAGGAGTTACAGCCCTCTACAGTCAATTTTGAACAATTTTAACAATTTTCATAAATTTTGTAAATTTTTGTAAATTTTTAACAAAATATTTTCCTCAGTAACTAATGGGCCAAGTTCATAAAAGATGAAAATAATAGTAAGTAGCAAGAATGTTCAGTAAAGTAAGATCTACAAACACATCGCCATCACCAAAACACAATTTTGTCATTAATCCATCTGCATCTTTTGTTGAATATGCACATAGACCAAGGTGAGCGACACAAGCTCTTAAGAGCCTCTAGTTATCTGTCGTATTCGTGTGTTATGCTAAAGATACTTAATCATCCAGTTCATTTATTAGATTTTAGTTTAGATCAACGAAATTCAAATTTCTTTAAAGAAAAATGTCCTGTACCAATTCAGGAAAATGGCCATTGTTATATTATAGTTCGTTTCTGTGTGTGGTACATTTTAATGATGTGTTTCTGTTGTGTCGTAGTTCTCCTGTTATATTTGATGCGTTTTGCTCAGTTTTAGTTTGTAACCCGGATTTGGGTTTTTACCTACGATTTTTATACGCCCTTTTATGGGATTTATTATGGTATAACAGTGTCTGTCCGTCTGTCTATGAGTACGTCCGTCATCAACATGTCGGAAATTAATAACTCAACAACACATTTACCAATTTGCATGAAATTTTTATCTTGTTTATATCTATTGAAGTCAGCTCGCTATCCTTTGTTATAATGTTTTATTTTTCCTTTCGGAGTTATGTAGTTGTTATTCATACTAAAAAGGGGGAATTTTCCAGTTTTCAGACAGGAACTCAAAAATGCTTTTACCAATTTGCAAGAAACTTTGTTTATTTAAAACTGATTTCATTGTGGCTAGTCTGTAAAAAAGGATGTCATTAAGAGAAGTGAATACTTTAATTTTGAGACACATTTGAAAACAACAAATAGACGTCTAATATAATGATTAGAGGGGTAAATGTGTTTCATTGGTTGTAGATTTGGAATTTTATTCTATTATGAAATCCGATTTGGACATCATCTTGAGGAATGGAGTTTGATAAAAATATAACATCAATCTGAGTCTTATACATGTATATGTTCCGGACCATATGAGTATTTGGACCATACGCGTATGGTCATGACCATATGGGTATATACTCATATGGTCCGACCGTACGCGTATGGTCGGGGTAATTAACACTCTGTTACAGTTTACTTTTAATACTTCTAAACTCTTCATATGGTATGACCGTTCAGACGCTATCGTATAGGTAATTTTATTATTATATTATAATAGAAGTATTAGCTGAATCAAAATTAAAAGTTTAATATAGTCAATTTTACTTACTTGTCAAAACTATAATAAACACATTTTATACCGATAGTCATTACCGATGGTCATTACCGATTTTTTATTACGAGTGAATGGCAATATGTCGACTTAAAAAAATGAATTCCAAAAAATTCTTCATGAACTGTTACACAAGAAGTCACTGGAAAGTGACAAATATAAAATGACACAGACATTAACAACTATAGGTCACCGTACGGCCTTCAACAAGGTTTATTTAAGTTTTTTAAGTTGTCTTGTGAATATGGTGAATTGCAATCATGTTACGATATTTGAGATCTAGAGCTTCTTAAAAACATCGTAGACATATCGGAATGGCTCAAGACCTCGGTATCACGGTACGCAGCTACAAAAAGGCTAGCTTTTCACTCGCAAACAAAAGGTGTAAACGAAAAGGATCGTGCACAACCAATACTTGCAAATGCAAAAAAAGCTATGATACCATTTGGAAGTGAATGTCACCCCAAGCCTACATGCAAGAATGTAATTAGCGATGAAAACTAACTATGGCATCAATATTTAATTTTTAAGTAGTATTTGAATTATAAAAATAATACATTGTCATGTAACCATCATCGTTTTTAAGATACAGTTTTTCTATTATTGAAACTTTAATACTGTAATTTAAAAAAAATACCTATATGGTCCAAATACTCATATGGTCCGGCCTGTTAATAACCAAACGAGTATTATACTCATATGGTCCGACCATATGCGTACGGTCGGACCATATGAGTATACGCATATGGTCATGACCATACGCGTATGGTCCAAATACTCATATGGTCCGGAACATATACATATATTATTGATTTAGTTGTGAGGGTTAATAGACACTGATAGGTTTATTAAAAAAATTGGGGTTGGGAGAGGGGTGGTGGTCTGATAAAATTTATAGTTTTAAATGTTTTTTCAATGTTCACCAACTGGTTCTCATTTCAAACAGAGGGCACAAATCTTACATGTATATTAATTTGTGCATGAAGTGATTGTTATATGCTAGGTTGGAATGATTTTACCAAATCTTTGTAAGCTTTAACAGGTGTATATACTAAAATTATAAAAACAAATCGTCTTTTTCAGGCTTTCTGATCCATGTAGTATGGCATATTTGTGAGATGTGGTTACTGCCAATGAGTGTTTCGTAAGGACCTTTACAAAGTATTTCACTGGATTGCCAAAATGAGCTCTTTGTCTAAGTGTTTTATTAAAGTGCTTTGCTTTGAACAGTTCATTGTTATGCAATTCTGTCTTTGTGAATTTAAAGATTTGATAGACAACTCTCATCTGCACCAGAACTAGTATCCATTATATGTATGGACTGATTGGAAGAATATAAAGGCATTTTATTTACTTTTGATCCAAACATTTTTGTTTAGAAGCCAAATTATATACAAGAACAGTCCCAATTGCAGTGTCCCCCATGCTACACTTATTTAATACTTCCAGGGGGCATTACTCTTTAAAAAGTCAATCGTTTACCAATTTTAAAAGAACTTGTCCTAGATATTGCTGATATTAACCTATAATACAAGTCTTATAAAAATCTGGCAAGAATATAATACATGTACCTGTGAGAATGCTAACCAGACCATTTTCCATAAATTTAATATTTCGAAGTGACATAATATACATAACGTTTTAAAAAAGTGGATCGTCCACCATTTTGAAGTTAATTGAGATATTGCTGATATTAACCTATAGTATAAGTTTTTTAAATTTCTGTCAAGAATTGTACTCATGCCAGTGCTAACAAGGCCATTACATAAATTTTATATTTTCAAGGGGCACAACTCTTTTATACATGTAATTTGTTGACATCCACCATTTTAGAATTTTTCCTTGATATTGCTGATATATATCTATATAATATGTGTTTTATAAAAATCTTGCAAGCATTGTACCTGTGTATGCGCTATCGAGGTCATTTCCAATAAATTTAATATTTCTATGAGGCATAACTTTTTCAAAATAAGTGGATGTCCATCATTTCAGAATTTGTCCATTATATTGTTGATATTAACCTATGATATACAGGGAAGTTTTATAAATATCTGACAAGAATTGTATCCGTGGCAATTTTCTATAAATCTAATATTTTCATGCGGCATTTAAAATTAATTTATCGTCCACCATTTTAGAACTAGTCCAAGATATAGCCGATATTCTCCTATAGTATAATTGATATAAAAATCTTGCAAGAATTGTACACATGACAGTGCTAACAAGACTGAAAGGAAACACACACAGAGGCACACCCAGACACTTGGTACTTCCATGTCCCTTGCGACGTGTTACGCAGGGGGAAAAAACACAAAATTATCAAAACCTGCTACACTATAGCAATATGATGCTCGGTGATTTTGTAACACTTTTAAAATATTTATTCCGCATGTAAATGGTCATTCACTATATGCAAATAAAAAAGGACAAACTTCATATGGCCTATCATGCTAATCGATTTTAAAAATTATGGTTTATATACGCCCGTGTACGGGACGTATTATGGTATACCGTTATCCGTTCGTCGTCAACATGTCGGGCATTAACTAAAAAACGATCCCAAAATAGTCACTTTATAGGATTAGATATTCAACAAGTCGTAATAAATTCCATTGAGCACAAAAACTAATCCAATTCAGATTTTATTAATTTGGATATTCAAAAATGCATTACTTTTTTGACAGAAATAAATAAAATAGATAATATTATCTGGTTTGACTTTGAAGGCAGCACTTATTTAAGATTTACACTACTGTACACACAATATCATGAAATAAGTTTAAGGAACGAGAAACACTTTCTATTTCATATTTTGACACTAAAACCTTTACAATTTTATTTAGTCAGGCTTGCTACACTCGGAGATATTATTTTTATAACCCCGTTTACAGGACGTATTATGGTAAACCCGTGTATGTCTGTCCGCCTGTCGTCAACATGTGGGACAATAACTCAGAAATGCTTGAACCAATTCGCATTGAATTGTTTATATCTATTGACGTGAGCTCCCTTTCGTTTTTTTATAAATTTTACGTATCCGAGTTGTGGTGTTTCATTCATTAAGAAAAGAGTGATTTTCAAGTTTTCGGACACTTACTCAAAGAGTGCTTTCACCAACTGGCAAGAAATTGTGGTGAATTGTTTATATCTATTGACATAAGCTCCCTTAAGGTTTTTATAAATTTTAGATTTTCCGTTTCCAAGTTAAAGGGTTTTTACATTAAAAAGGGGATTTTCCAGTTTTAGGACAAAAACTAACAAATGCTTTCAGTAGTTCTTATGAGACTTAATGGTGAATTGTTAATATCTATTGATGTAAGCTCCCTTTAGAATTTTATAAATTTTACATTTTACATTTCTGAGTTATATGGGGTTTTATTCATTAAAAAAGGGGGGATTTTTTAGTTTTCGGACAATAACTCAAAAACACCTTTACTCTCACAACAGTATTAGACGAGACAAAGGGTTCAATTGGACCCCTTACAAATAATTCGTCCTTTCCTCCCTTACTCCGATATACAAAGGATATGCCACTTTATGCTTGTGTGTATTTTTATATCTTTATTTCAAAGGTAACAGTTATCATAATCAGCATTTTTTTTAGAAACGAACTATACCGTATCTATCTACATACCATTGTATGACTGATTATTCCTAAAAAAAATTGCGAGTTAAACATAATAGAGGAGAACTGCAATGTACATGATGTACATCTAGTCTTAAAAAATATATCTCTAAGGCGTTAACACTTTCTGCTGTTCTCAAAGACCTTACGCCATGAATGACTATAGGTCTATTATATTATCACTTTCTGCACACTGAAGAATTTGCGCAAACTTTCGTTTACGCTCTTTTCTTCATTACGGAAAGCTTGTAGTACGGGAGTACATGTTTGAATATTGACATAACGAAGAATTAATGTATAGTAAATTAAAATATATTGGTGTCGCTCTTTCTCTTCTTTTATTCTCTATCTTATACTATATATGCATTTACCTTTTGTATATTGTTCTCTCGATTAATGTTTTCAAGAAGTATTGAAATTTTCTGTTTGACGATCATCTCATCAAGTGGTCGGTTCTCCAAATCATCAAGTCTTTTCGAAAATTCATTCTCTTTATTGCATAGCTTCGCTATTTCTATAATTGCAGTTTCTGTCTCTTCTTTATACTGAATGTACTCACTGTCATTTAGGAAAGCTTTCGTAGCATGGCCATAAACAGTGTTTCGTATCTGGCGTAGCACTTCCACTGCCTTCATAGTTGGACAACAAAGTTTAAGAATTGTATTTCCAAGTTCTGGATGGATATTGTGTTGTGATAAAGATTGCGAGGCATTGAACCGACATATACAATGCATATTTGAGACCACAATTTGATTAAAACATTTAACACTTACTGTGTCAAATAGGAAATTCCATTCTTGGTTTGTAATAGCCGATCGTGTTCTTTGAAAAGTCATGCTTGGAGAACATGAACAACATGGTACGGCAACGTGTCTTTCGTGAAAGAGCACATGTCTGTTCATATTTAAAAAATCCTGCAACGTTATCTTAGGCAACGCAATACAATCATACCAAACAAGTTCTTTACATAAATTTATAAGCAAAACTCTTGCAATTGTAAAGTCGAGAACGTCCATAGAAAGATTCGGTTTTGCTTTGCAACAGCAAAAATTAATCTTACAATTCACAATATGACTAGGAAATCTACTGCCATTTGCATCGATCATTAAGGTTAATTGTGATTCATTTATGACGCGATTTGGATATGAAAACGGAATCTGTCTGCTTACGCATTGACAACATGGCTTCTTGTTAAAACATAAATGAAAGATTGCGTGCTGATTTGTGTTTATAAAGACCTCAAAAGTAATATGATTGCGACGAACGTAAAGTTCTATAAGTGACACAACTGCATCTCTCGAATGATCAACAATACGAGTTGTCTGTCTGTAAAAGTTTTCTCTTTCCTTCTGTGACATTATTTTAACACTTAGAATAAGGGTCATCTGAAATTAAATATATAAATGTATAGTTTTATATAAACCATGTTACCGTTCTAAACTTTCTGAGAATATCTGTCAATACGTTTACGTATGAATAGTATATATACTTTGGATGTAAATAGACAATCTCGTGACAAAACCATGACGCTTTATACATGTATGCCTAATGTCAAAAGCGTGTATACAGAGGAATATTTAAAAAGGAACAATTAATTGTACCTGCAGAACCGAAACCGTCTTTAATCAAAATTTTATTCGCAAAATTTTATCAAAGATGTCTTCATTAGGAAACTACGGATAAAGACGGTTTTAATTTTATTGGTAAATTTGTAGTTGTAAAACTGTCAGACAATATGTCAAGTATAAACATTTCCGTATACTTAATTCCACTTTCACAATATTTAATTAAAATTCCGTCTTTTTTACTAATTTGTTTTGTCTATTTTTTATTTATTTTTTGTTCACATATTTGATAGTTTTTATAGTGATTAAGATTATAACACAATGTAGACTGGTGAACCGCCATTTTACACATTTTTACCAATTACGTCTATTTTTTTTCTAACATCGTTAATTGTCAATATAATGGAATTTTATGCAACTGTCATACAAGAGAGGGATTAAATTAGTAATAAAACAAGATTTAATCACCATTATCTGCTTTCAAAATGCCTGTACCAAGTCAGGAATATGACCGTTGTTATCCATTCGTTTGATGTGTTCTTGACAATTTTCGTAAAAGAATGCAGAGGAAAGTAATCATACGTATACCTCTTAGCATAAAAATGATAAATTTCTTTGAATATGTTACACATTTCAAAAGGTATATAACCAGCCTAGTAGTCAGCACTTCGGTGTTGACACGAATATCAAATATATGGTCCTTTTTACATCGTGAGGTCATTCCGATGTATTGCTGTCGCCTTAAGTTCCATTATGCAAATTAGTTTTGTGTTTTCAACCGATCTATAAAAAATATAGATCCGCGGACATTATCTAGTGCAAAATAACATGATTACCTATCGCTTGTTTTAAATTCATTTTTTCAATGGATTCTCCTAAAAAAAAATTTTTTTAAACCCAAATTTATAATATGAAAATGTTTTGTCGTTAGATATAAAAGTAAAAAATCATTGATAATATCTATGAACACGTACCGAAAAATTGTGTGTTAAAGCTGGCGGAAGAATATCTCAAGAACATTTTGCGACATTTTCGACAAGGACCGATAACTCTGTAATTGTTTTTGCGGGAAAATATGAATGGCTTCTCATATCAAATCTTTTAGAAAAATTGATTTTTTTTACAGAAGAGTGTCCTATATGCACTAGTACTGCACAATTATTAGGATAGTAGAATAGAATGATATACAAATGAATTATTGAAAATTATATATAAACATGCAACGGTTATATTAATATAATATATAACAGCAATCCAGTCTATACTCTGGGACTATTATTATATTAGTATAATAATCCCAGGTATACTGATTTGTATCACTACAAAATGAGAGTTATTGCGGTGCGGTTGAATTTTCTGTCATTTATTCACCATTCACGCACGTAAAAAAAATATATCTCTGTATATTAACCTCAGTTTCAGGTTTAGAGATGTGATCCTTTTCTGTGACATGTGCTTTTGACCATCCACAAGAACTTGCCGACATCCGATGTTCAGTACTTCAGTACTTTGATTATAAATTTCCTGTTTACAAAACTTTGAATTTTTCGAAATTCTAAAGATTTTCTTATCCCAGGAATAGATTACCTAAGCCGTATTTGGTACAATTTTTTGGACGTTTGAGTGCTTAATGCTCTTCAAATTTGTAATTGTTTGGCTTTATAACTATTTTGATTTGAGCTTCACTGGTCCCTTACCGAAAAAAAGCATTTTTGCACCAAACATGGCCGTAAGCTTGCAACAAATATTTGCTGCAAACTAGCCGCAACCATTTTACCATGCAAATGAAGTTTGCGGCAAGCTTGCGCCTATTTTTTGCTGCAAGCTTAATTGCGGCAATTGTTTGTTGCAAACTTGCGGCAAACTTGCAGGAACTACACATACACTAATGTCATATGTGAAGACACATTAAAAAATTACACAGCAACATTTTTAAAAAGTCAATTCCTGTCTTTATACAAACTGTCATTGGAAGAATTCTTGCAAACTCATGAGATTTAAGGAAATACATAAATGCATTTGAGTTTTGAAAAAGGGGCAGGATTCATTCTCAAATGACATAATATACCTCTACTAAAAAATTAACAAGTTAAAATCTCAAATGTGTATTGAGACTATAAAGCTAGGTAATAATTGCATTACAGAACTGAACTTAATCTTAATAAACAGGATCATGATGGTGCAGTACATCAGTTATAAATTCAAACTTATAATGGCTTAAGTTTTTCAATAACACATACATGTATATATAGTTGCTTACTTAATTATGTATGATGATAACATTAATTATTTCATTAAAACATGACGTTCTATGAAACATTTGTACTTACAAAACTACATACTGATTATCCCATATTATTGAACAAAATGCCTCCTTGATCTCTTATATGTGAAATGCATTTCCAAACACAACCAACAGGACCTAGCCACAATTTCAAATTGTTACCATCCAGGAAGTGCCAACTAGGCATGCCTAGTCAATATTGTGTAATTCCTGCAATGTTCTGGCAAACATATAGAAGGGTCAAAGTTTTCTGCAATCTTGTGGCAAACATATAGAATGGTCAAAGTTTTCTGCAATCTTGCGGCAAACATTCTTTATTATTTTAAACTTTCTGGCAATCTTAACGGAAAAAATTGATGCAAGTCTGCTGCAAGTTTGCGGCAAACAATTCAGTTTCATAAGGGCGAGTCTTATGTAGACGAAACGCGCATCATGCGTCTTAAATTATAATCCTGGTACCGTTGATAACTATTATTAACCACTGTATTTTCGATACTTATTATTGCTTACAAACGCACAGTTACACTTACTTGTCCCCCGATTCTTGTTTATATTAAGTAAAACAGAAGTTTTCTTCCGGGTTAAGCCATTACTGGTTGCGCATGGACAACTAATGTTACTAAGTCAAGTACAATTTAACTTTATATCGGATATCGTTATTCATATAAAGGAAACGACATGCATGGTTGCGAATAAATAAACTCATCATAGATACCAGAATTAAATACATTTTCATTGTTAATCATTTATATCTGCTTATCATGGAGGATACATAGGGAGCATTTTGATGTTTTTATATTCGTTATTAAGCAATTCCATAGTTTTACAGATAAACAAACTACAAAAATGTATAAATAAAGGCAACAGTAGTATACCGCTTTTAGAAATTCATAAATCGATTGAGGAAAAAAAATCCGTGTTACAAACTAAAACTGAGGGATACACATCAAGTATAAGAGGAGAACTACGACGCAACAGAAACACATCATAAAAATGTAACACACACAGAAACGAACTATAATATAATGATGGCCATTTTCCTGACTTAGGTACAGAACATTTTAATAAAATGACAAAATAACATGATAAGACTACAATACAAATAAATGGGAGAACATGTATAGGACAGAGAAACACACGAATAATAGCTAACAAAGGATGCGAGGTTTAAAATTTAATACGCCAGAAGCGCGTTTCGTCCACACAAGACTGACCAGTGACGCTCTGATGAAAAAAGTTCGAAAGCCAAAAAAAGTACAAAGTTGAAGAGCATTAAGGACCAAAAGTTCCAAAAAGTTGAGCCAAATACAGCTAGGGTTTTCTAACTAGGATAAGAATATCCTTATCATTTAGAATAATTCATACTTTTGCAAACAGTTTTTTTTTTAATAAAATGACTATATAATAGATATAAATGATAAAACCGGTGACTAACTACAAAATAAAAACGGATAGATAAATGACCTAAACCAGCATATATAACATGTATAAATTCACAGCCGCGTTAGCCAAATCGATAAATGCATAAATTTAAGTGACGTCAAATTTGAATTTCGAAATATTTTCCCCAAAAAATAGGATAAAATTAGGATATAAGGATAGGTCAAAAGACATTTTAGAATCAGGTACTAAATTAGATTTGCACGCCATTAAGAAAAAGGCAAATAAAAATAAACACCATATAGTGCACTGCCTTGGATCGTCGTGATTTATAACTCTATTAATATCTAATAACATATCTACAGTAATAGCTAAAGCTTGTTGTGGTAATTGCTGCTTCTCTCTAGTAATCCCTTTCAATAAAAACGTGACAGAAAATTCATCTAAATGAACAAAAGGTTTGTCTAACATCAAATGCATAGTTTTAACCCCACAAACAAATTTTTTTTATAGAAGTTACTGATTTGAACGATCTACTCAGAAATTTAATAAACAAACAGATCGTTTTTAATGAAACAGGACATTTATTTAAATTAAAAAATGTACAAAAAAGCAAAAAGGCTCGCCACTGAACCAATAAATTCTTTTTTTGTTCCTACAGCAAATGCTGATAATGTCGATATCTTTACATCCCTTTCTAGTTCTCTAATTTGTCTATCTAAAAACGTAATTTACCATTCGTGAATAAACTAAAACAACTCATTTGGTACTTCAAATTCTTCTAAATGTATATATTTTGTCTCTTCAAAAAATGTTTTAGCATAATTACTATGTAAATGCCAGCGAGACAACATATCAGCTAAACGATTGTCAACACCTGCAATGTGAGAATTTCGAAATGTTGAAGAAAACGAACTTCGCATATAATTATGCGTTTTTAGAATTAAAAACTATACATTTACTGTGTTATAACGAGAAAAGGTAACACTCGGCCACCGAAAGCCTTATTATCTGTAGAGCCTAGGTGGTCTGTAACATAAATTGTTTATTGTATAGTTGCAAGTATTTCATATTCATTTAGAACGAACGTACCAATAATTTTAGTACAGTTGAATTAACTGTTAAACTAAGTTAAACTATTAGTTAAGTAAAAAAACTTTTATTATATTGATGTTTTATTTATTATTATAATGGAATTAAAAATTAAACTAACTCTTCACAAGGAGCTTGGACTTGTTGAAGACAATGTAACAAGCAACTGATGGAAATAAAGAAATTAAAAAAAAAAACAAAAACAAAAAAAAAAAACTTCGATAATGCCTTTATATTATTTCGAGCATTACTAAAGACACACGAACAAAAGACATAACGTCTAGTACCAAATCTTTCGTGCATTATTTGAACGACATCATGTTAACAATTAATACTGTAGATAGGTTCTATTATCATACCGGGAATTTAGAATTGGGCTTAAATTTTTATGATTATTCGAGATTAACACAAGTTGGAATTTTAAATTCAAAAATTTAAGAGCGAGTAAAGACTGATTTTTTATGATTTTAGTGAGAAACTACTTTAATCTCCGTTAAGTAATAGAGGCCGTTTTAGATAAAAGTTTTTTTGAAAAATGATGCTTTCCAAAATACAACTGATTTACTCATTGAACAGTGAATTGTTACAAAAGATTTCATGCACAGATAAAGGGACATTTTCCCTACACGAGGTTTCTGATTTGATATCAACCATTTAACTGAGTATGGCTGCTTAAATTTACATCAAACATAGCCAAAAACGAACGCACCCACTTTTACCCAGGTTATACTGCCGGTTTAAAATATATCTACAGCAATTTATTCTATTTTTTAATGAAGTAGTAAAAAGAGTATGTACGTGTGTTGCATTGTCGTTTTGGGTTTTTGTTGCACTTCATTGTTTCTGTTGGTTCGTTGTTTTCCTCTTATAGTTGATGTGTTTACCTCAGATTTTGTTTGTTAACAAAATTTGTTTCTCTCAATAGATTTATGATCTTCGAACAGCGGTATACTACTAATGCCTTTAATACGTTAATGAAACAAAAAAAACCATAAACCAAGTACTTAGGTATTTATAATATTGTAACGAATGATTGTTGCATATGTATTGATTTGAATTATTGTCTTCCCAAACACTTATTTGCATATATTTTCAAGTATGCAACTATAAGACTTCGACGATTACTTAGGGTAAGTGCGAGTAGAAAACTGTGAAGAAAGAATATTACCAAACGTGCACAGGAAATTAAAAAGAAATAGCTGATTCAAAAAAAAAAAAAAAAAAAAATAGAAGACCACAGATCATGTAATGGCTGATAAGGAAGAGTTAGCAAATGGAAACACATGAAAAACACAAAAACAAATAGTATGGCTATATTTTGCTGCGTGGTTTATCAACATCACGATAAACTTCTGCATCAAACTCGAAAGTTAACTTGCAATCATTAATCCCTCGAACAAAATACTTTTGTGGATTTACTTTAAGATTCATAATAAATTAAAAAAAAAATTAACGTGCTTACAGGTCTTAGTTTAGTATATATGCATGCATTTATTGATTTCAGTAACATTCTAGTTTTACGATATAGTTTCACTTGTAAAATGTCAAAGTCCCTGTCAAATGAAATTGCAATTTGTAACAAAACTAATTTGCATTTCAGAATAGAGTTCTGCTGCCAATATTAAAAGCTGAAAATGTAGATTCATTTTCAATTCTTGCCCATTTAATCTTGAATTAAACAAACAACTACAAAAGATAACGATATAAAAATAAGAAATTGATAGGATTAGTAATGATACAACTATCTATCATGTACAAAATGAAATATATTTGTAACACAGGAGTATGGTCATTGTTATATTATAGTTCGTTTCTGTGCGTGTTACATTTTAAGGTTTTGTTTCTTTTGTGTCGTTTGTTTCCTCTTATATTTGAGTGTTAATTCACATTATTATAAGACGTGTCAAGGTACTTTTCTATCCCAAATTCATGTATTTAGTTTTGATGTTATATTTGTTATTTTCATCGAATTTTGTCTAATGCTTAGTTCGTTTCTGTGCGTGTTACATTTTTTAATGTTGTGTCGTTGTTCTCCTCTTATATTTAATGCGTTTCCCTCAGTTGTAGTTTGTTACCCGGATTTGTATTTTTCTATCGATTTATGAGTTTTAAACAGTGGTATACTACTGTTGCCTTTATTTAGAAACGTGTTCTTACCCCAAACGTGTCCGATTCCCCCAGAGCGTGTCCACGTGACGTCACTGAACTGCAAAACATGTCTTAGTGTTAATTGGCGCCAAAGACATGAATGTGAATATAAGGAACAATGCTCAGTTAAATTTTAGATATTAAATCAGATAACCCGAGTAGGGAGAATGTCACTTTCTCTACTCATTAAAACCTTTGTAGCAATTCACTCTTTCGTGGTGCCATCGAATTATGACTATTGAACAGCGGTATACTACTGTGGTCTTTATTAACCAACGATCAGTCACCGTTTGAGCTTAAATCGAAACCAATTTCATATGGCAAATAGAAAATACTCATGACAAAACATTAACAATTCAATTTGAGAAAACCAAAAGTGATACTGGTTACGTATTTAAAAAGCAGCATTCCTCATAGCATATCACTATAAAGTTTGAAAAATTGGATGTGTCAATGCAGATGTTTAAATATTTGAAGTTTGTTCAGAAGAGAACTTCGACGAATATTTTAATTTAGTTAAACATGCTTTCAGAAAGCAGATTTTTTATTTTTGTTATTTTTTATGTACGTTGGTATTCGGATTATTCGAAGGAATCAACCTTACTCTTACCGACCAAAGTGAATGTTTATGCAAATCTGATACTGATTAAGATTCGTTAGAGGGGTCTCCAACATCGAAATTGAGATAAAAAAAAAAAAAAATAAAGTGCACAACCAGAGCACTGCATCTTGAATTTGCTATTCCAAACAAAGCAAGATTGTCTTGATAAAAAATTATTCAAATTTATGGTTTGACTTATTTTGAATCGGATGCTTTTTAAAAAAAGTTTTGTAAAAAAAAATGCAATACTTAATTTTGCGTCAAGCAGAATTTAAGGTAGCACAATACAAAGATTTTAACTCTCATATTCCCCAGTTTTAAAAGGCTGTAACTTTCGTTATAATGCTTGAAAATTTATAATAGTAGCATCCATGGATAGCTAACAGACTACTTTTTCAAATTAATGCAATATTAGTATTATACAACAATTATATAACAATTATAATAATGATAACTGTGTCTACAAAATTTTAAAACAAATTTCCACTTTTAATTGAAATTAGCTTCTTCATGGATCCCCCTAGAGGGTGATTTTATTATATGTTGTTCCTCGAGTCATTATCTATAAAAGGGTGTCTAAGATTTTGGATAGAATGTATAGATCAAATTTTACACCTAGTCATACATTATCTACTTATATGTGGTAAGGATGTTTACACGAATTACAAATTTATGAGAGAATGGAATACGATAGCGATAATTTGAGACATCCTTTTGAAGCTCCTGCTGTGCTGATTAAGATAACGTTCAAATTTCTTGTGTGGCTATAGAGATGAAAAAGCTAAATTCATTCAAGTGAACTGACCAAGATTTTGCCACTAATTGCATAATAATAGATTACATAATTATTGCATAACAAAAATATTGCATTCAATTAAAAGATTGTTCTTTTATCTTTCTACATGTACCTCTTTTATTAATTTATATGCAATTTTAAGAAAGTTACAGCATTTTAAAGGTTGGGGATTAGAAGTAAAAAAATCTTTGTATTGTGCTACCTTAAGTAATGGCTAACGCATTCTTATTATATACTTTTTACATGCCTAAATAATAAAATATCATTTCTATCGATCATAGCGGTGGGAAGTCGTCATGAACACAGTATTATTTTATATAGGGGTTCACTCTATACACGCAAATTTTTATTGTCTTCACTTCAGCAAATTTTGATTTTTTACAGTTTTTTACTTTTTACTACGGGCTCATGATGATCTTATATCTGATCTTACTGCTGTGTCCACAATTATAAATCTACTTATTTCACCTATATTGGTTTAGACAATTCCATGACCTATTTCATACACACACCATTATGCTTAAGGGGTTTTCATATGTCATGTCAAGATGATATATGCTATTTACCGTTGTTTGTCACAATTTTTTCCCCTGATAAAGTCACTTTTCTGAAAACAAATATAAATATTATATAATATGTGTTTAATAAATTCAAAGGATTGACGTTACAACATTTCCTACATCTTCATTTGACATCAGGTTTGTACGCATTTAGTCTCTTCTCTAGTCTATAATATAAACTGAAGGCCGCGAAGGGACATGTGCTGCACAATCCCACACATCTCAACCAACAAAAAAGTTGAACTATTGAATAGACTTTATCAGCTGTTTATAGACATATCTATATTTATTTCATCTAATGTCAGTCATGACAACTGGCATAAACAGCGGAAACCGCGGCCGTGTATTCGCCAATTCTATGGCTTTCGCCTGCTATGGACGATGCCATACAACATTGTATTGTAGGGGTTTACATTATGGACGGTTCCATATAACATTGTAGTTCAGGGGTTGTTTACATGTTTAGTCGTATGTACTAACAATATTCCATTTTTCTATAGTTTCGATTAAAATGTGCCAAAATCTGAGTTAAAATGCCCCAAATAAACATTCCCTGATTGGTTGAACTGTGGCGTCGATGTAAAGCATAGCAAGCCTCGATATAAAGCCCACGCTTCACAGGAATAAGGAGAGTTTTACAAATAATGTGAATACACAGACCCTCAATCCAATTTATATATTGCCGAAAATAATCAAGTGTTCATCATTTTCTGCTTTGATTCTGCTAACAATAGTTATCAAAAATACCAGGATTATAATTTTATACGCCAGACGCGCGTTTCGTCTACATTTTCAATCAATGATATTATAGAAGATATGTCCGTAAATGCTAGTGATGACGTTGTACAACTCAATGGTTTTCTAATATACTTAATTCTTTTCGCTGATGACACTGTATTGTTTAGTAAGTCTCCCGAAATGTTACAAAAATTACTAGATAATCTATCAATCTATTGTCAGAAATGGAAAATTGAGGTAAATACAGACAAAACTAAAATTGTTGATTTTAGAAATTGATGGCAGCCAGCTAACTTCAGTTTCATGTATGAAGGTAAAAAAAACTACAGATAGTGGACTCTTACGTGTATTTGGGTATGCTGCTTCATTATAATGGAAAATTTTTACATACCCAAAAAAGATTATCTCAACAGGGATCAAGAGCACTTGCGTCACTTCTGAACTCTTTAAAAAATGTGTTTTTATCCACAAGTCAAGAATGTCTACGGTTTGATAGTATGGTTGGTTCTGTATTAAACTGTGGCAATATTGGAATTAAGAGTTATTTGTTAGCTCCCTTGTTAGCTTGAGCGTATTTACATTTTATATAATTACAATTGTTTACATGAAAACTTTCACCTGTGTTTATGTACACAATAAATTGACTCCTTTTCTAAACCGGTTATTCATAGTTAAAGTAGTTATCAATAGTAAACCAGCATTAGTTAAAGGTAAGATGGTGTTGGAAATTGGTTAAATTGCAAATCTTATTTCAAGAAAGTACCATTTGTTAAGTTATTTTGTTATTAATTATAGACTGAATTCACCTTTTATACATTGTCCCGAATTCATACTTTCCTCGAAGGTAACTAACAGTATTCAATACAGCCATGCTGTTTACTATTACTGTTCTGGACCAAATCTTCTCTTAAATGTTTTGGCATTATTAAGGGTTCAAACGCTAGGACTTTGGTATATAATGGTTTAAATGATACAGTCTAGAAGCCCTACTTAAAGTAAGACATTTCCCCCACTTTATTTAACTTCTGTATTGTTGTACAACTAACTGTCATAATATTAGAATATTTACTGTGTATTTTGGTATGAAATAAATATGATAATTTAGGTATTATTTCTTTAAGACTCCCCTTCCTAGAATGCTGGCTTATACTTGTCCAAATCATTATCCGGTCAAGTATTAGCTTTGTCCTCCCAGAAAATTGTCCGTTATGTCGGTTGTTATAGACACTTGTCCCCTAGTGTGACAAGGTGTCCAGGGCAGAACTGGTCTCCATAGTTTATGTAAAGAACCTGGGTTAATTTGGTTATTTCGTGGCTGCGCTAGCATTAAGTAAAAAGGTATCCGGAAAACGTTACTTTTACTTGAATGTTAGATCAGTCCGTTCACATTTTGGTGCCGTGACATACAAATTGCCCTTAACATTTCTGTTATTTTGTAAAATGGCATATTCAATGGATTATGCAAGCGGTATAAGCCAGCATGATAAAGCAAAAATTGAGCATTCTGATAGATTTTCAGATAAAGATGAAGTTAAGTATAGACATAAAAAAGATTTCAATTTTAGTACTCCATTAAAATCATTTGTTACTTTATCTGAAACCTATGATGATTTTGTAAGGGATAAACCTATATTGAAACATCCAGATTATAAAGTAGATAGAAAATTTACTCCAAAAAGATACCAAGAACCACATTTTAGTAGGAGACCAAGTTATGAATTGTATGATGAAAGGGATAGATTAAATAAGAACCAAGGATCAGATTATCCCCCAAACAAGAGATATGTTGATAAGGATACATTTTCAGAGGACTATCAATCCTTAAATAGGTATTCAACTGAAAAATACCCCAGTTATGATTTAAATAGGCATGAAGGGATTAAGCACACATCTTCTCTTGATAACTTGCCAAAACCTGTTACCTTACATGAAAAACGTATAGTAAGAAGAGAAAAAGAGCCTCAATCATTTGATGGCAAAACTATTGACTGGCAAGACTATTTGGTTCATTTTGAACAAGTTGCAGAATGGAATGAATGGACTGATTTAGAAAGAGCTAAACAAATTGTTATGAGTCTAAGAGGTCCTGCTCAGAAAATTTTGAGTACTTTAAGTAAACAAGACCTTGGAAATTATAATAAAATTAAAGAAAGTTTAAATAATAGATTTAATCCTAGAGAAAGAGAAGCCGCATATGTTTGCGAATTTGAAGCAAGAAGACATTCTAAAGACGAAACTGTTTCTCAGTATGGTCAAGCTTTAAGAAGGTTAGGTTACTTGGCTTTTCCAAATGAAAAACAAGATTCTGAAATGATAGAAAAAGTTCTAACAAATAAATTCATTAGAGGATTAAATAACTTGGATTTACAAAAGCATGTCCAGTTTCAGCGTGCAAACACGTTGGATACTGCAATTTCATACGCAATTGAATATGAAGCATTTATTAATCCTCAAAATAATATGAGAAAGCCAATGCTAACTAGCAATGAAGTCCCCATTCAAGCAATTAAGGATAATAACTAGAGGCTCTAAAGAGCCTGTGTCGCTCACCTTGGTATATGTGAATATTAAACAAAGGAAGCAGATGGATTCATGACAAAATTGTGTTTTGGTGATGGTGATGTGTTACTTTACTGAACATTCATGCTGCTTACAATTATCTATATCTATAATGATCTTGGCCCAGTAGTTTCAGTGGAAAATGTTAGTAAAAATTTACAAATTTTATGAAAATTGTTAAAAATTGACTATAAAGGACAATAACTCCTTATGGGGTCAATTGACCATTTTGGTCATGTTGACTTATTTTTAGGTCTTACTTTGCTGTACATTATTGCTGTTTACAGTTTATCTCTATCTATAATAATATTCAAGATAATAACAAAAAACGGCAAAATTTCCTTAAAATTACCAATTTAGGGGTAGCAACCCAACAACCGGTTGTTGGGTCCATCTGAAAATTTCAGGGCAGATAGATCTTGACCTGATAAACAATTTAACTCCGTCAGATTTGCTCTAAATGCTTTGATTTTTGAGTTATAAGCCAAAAACTGCATTTTACCCCTATGTTCTATATTTAGCCGTGGCGGCCATCTTGGTTAGATGGCCGGGTCACCGGACACATTTTTCAAACTACATACCCCAAAGATGATTGTGGCCAAGTTTGGATTAATTTGGCCCAGTAGTTTCAGAGGAGAAGATTTTTGTAAAAGATTACTAAGACTTACGAAAAATGGTTAAAAATTGACTATAAAGGGCAATAACTCCTTAAGGGGTCAACTGACCATTTCGGTCATGTTGACTCATTTGGAAATCTTACTTTGCTGAACATTATTGCTATTTACAGTTTATCTCTATCTATAATAATATTCAAGATAATAACCAAAAACAGCAAAATTTCCATAAAATTACCAATTCAGGGGCAGCAACCCAACAACCGGTAGTCCGATTTATCTGAAATTTCAGGGCAGATACATCTTGACCTGATAAACAATTTGACCCATTGTCAGATTTGCTCTAAATGCTTTGGTTTTTGAGTTATAAGCCAAAAACTGCATTTTACCCCTATGTTCTATTTTTAGCCATGGCGGCCATCTTGGTTGTTTGGCCGGGTCAACGAACACATTTTTTAAACTAGATACCCAATGATGATTGTGTCCAAATTTGATTAAATTCGGCCCAGTAGTTTCAGAGGAGAAGATTTTTGTAAAAGTTAACGACGACGGACGCAGGATGACGACGGACGACGCCGGACACCGGACGTAAAGTGATGGAGAAAGCTCACTTGGCCCTTCGGGCCAGGTGAGCTAAAAAGGAAAGTACAGAGTTATTAACTCTTGATCAAGTTGCTAAACTAATTGATGAAAAATTAAGTCAACTTAAACATGTTAAAACAGAAACCGAAAATAGGAACGGATATTACCAAAATATGCCTCCTAGGTTTAATAATAGGAGCAGAGGAAGGTATTATAGGAATCAAAACAGCACGACTGACAGAGTCTGCTATAAATGTAATGAGATAGGACATATTGAGTACTATTGTCCATTGAACAATCAGGGAAACGATTAAAAGCTGATTTAGAGGACAATACTTCAGCTGTTAAAAATTTAGAAAGGCCACAGACCAAAATTGAAAGTTTGATATCAGATCCAATTAAGAGAGTTCAAATAAATTTAGTGAATCAAAAGTGTCTTTTCGCTTTTTGCAAAATTGATGAAATTGATGTTAAATTTCTTGTTGATACTGGATCACAAGTTTCTCTGATTTCTTTTGATACTTTTGAGAAATTAAAACTAAGTTCTCAATTGATTAGCTTAGATAGTATATTAACAACTGCCAATGGCAATGCTTTAAGTAATAAAGGCAAATGTATTTTGAATATAGCAATAGGTCCTTTATTAGTTAAACAAGAAGTTATTGTAGCTGATATAAAAGGGTCATCTGGGATCTTAGGAATGAATTTCTTTGAACAAAATGAAATTGATATTCAAATTAAAAGCCAATGCTTAAGTATCAATGGTCAGAGTATTCCTCTTTTTAAAGAAAATAGTTCCCATTGTTCAAGAATTCAGATAGCTAGGCAAGTTTCAATTCCTGCAAATAGTGAAATGATTATTGAAGCTTCTAAAAGAGATTCATTTGTAGATGGTATTGGAATTATTGAACCATTAGAATGGGTGAAAAGTAAAGGTCTTTTGGTGGCAAAAAGCCTAGTTGATACAGAAAATACATGAATTTCAATTCAAAATCAGTTGAACTTAAACAAGGTGAACAGATTGCACACTTGATGACAATTGAACAAGTTTTTGATGAGGATAATACCGAGTCACAAACAGATTCAAAATCTAATGACATATCAGAACAAATTAATACTTTAAAAGATATTGAATTGCCCGAGCATTTAATAACTATGTTAGATAAAGTATCATCAGACTTAAAAGATGAAGAGAAGCAAAAACTGTCTTCACTTATACATGAGTATAAAGATATATTCGTTGGTCCTGATGGTTCTCTTGGGCAAACTGATATAGTAAAACACTATATAGATACAGGTGATGCAAAACCTGTAAAGATATCTCCACGAAGAGTAGCTTTGAAACAGAGGGATGTTCTTGAAGAAGAATTTAAAAAAAAAAAATGATTGACAAAATTTTAATTGAATCTAGCTGTAATCCATGGGCAGCACCAGTGTGCCTTGTGAAGAAAAGGGATGGGTCTGTTCGATTCTGTGTGGACTTTAGAAAATTAAATGAAAGAACAGTAAAAGACGCCTACCGTTTACCGCGTATTGATGACACTCTTGATACCTTGAGCGGCGGAAAGTGGTTTTCATGCGTAGATTTAGCCAGTGGTTATTTTCAGGTAGAGGTTGCCGAAGAAGACAAATACAAAACTGCCTTTTCGACACATAAAGGCTTATATCAGTTTCTTGTAATGCCGATGGGTATATGCAACTCTCCCGCTACATTTAGCCGGCTCATGAATCAGGTTTTAGGTAGTTTACAATGGCATAGTTGTCTTTGCTATCTGGATGATGTCATAATTAATGCAAAAGATTTTGAAACAGCTTTTGATAATTTGAAAACCGTATTTCAGTGTTTTAGAGAAGCAAATCTTAAACTGAAACCGAGTAAATGCTCGTTTTTTCAAACGGAAGTCAAATTTTTGGGACACATTGTCTCTGCAGAAGGCATCAAATGCGATTCAGAAAAGATTCAATCGGTTCAGAATTGGCATACACCATCAAATGTCAAAGAGTTACGAAGTTTTTTAGGCTTTGCAGATTATTACCGCCGTTTCATACCAGATTTTGCAACTATCACTCATCCTCTGACACAGCTAACTCAAAAGAATAAATCTTTTATTTGGGATGATAAATGTAAAATGGCGTTTGAGACGTTAAAATGAATGCTTAACAACTGCACCAACATTATCATTTCCAAGTGAAGATGGCGCTTACATACTAGATAAAGATGCTAGTCAAACAGGAGTCGGAGCTGTTCTTTCGCAAATCCAGAACGGTGAGGAACATGTCATTGCATATTCCAGTCGAACTTTAAACAGAGCACAAAAACAGTATTGTAACACAAAACGTGAACTGCTAGCGGTCATTATTTTCTTGTGCCAATTCAGACATTATTTATATGGCCAAAAATTTACTTTATGTACAGATCATGCGTCGCTCAAGTGGCTAAAAAATTTCAAAAACCCGGAAGGTATGATCGCGAGATGGATTTCTATCATAGACACATACGACATGGAAATTCAACACCGCAAGGGTTCATTGCATACAAACGCAGATGGTTTATCGCGCGCACCAAAACGGAAATGTAAACGAATCAATTGTCCAGAATGTACCGAAATGAAAACAGATATAGAATATTTTGAAAATGTCAAAACTACGGATTGTATTGATGACCTGACTACCGTCAAGGATGGCCATGCCTCCTGCTTAAGTAATCAATCAGTTATCAATGACACGGAAACTGACGGTGACACTGATAGCGTCAGAGGTTGTCTTGCGACCCATTTAGCTATTAGACCGGTCAATGTCAATACAGAAGAACTTAGTTTTGACATAACATCAAACTGGCGCAGTTATTGGTCGAATTCGCAATTAAGAGAAATGCAAGAGAATGACCAAAATATCAGTTTTATATTGAACAATTTGTTACAATCTGACGAAAAACCCCAAAAGTTCGAAATTTAAAACAAATCAAAAGAAACAATCAAAGAGCAGATTGCTCTGAGGGATACGATTGCCGTTGTTTCATTGACACATGTATACATGTAGCTGGATAAATTATTTTCAAAACTAATTCAACTGCACATGTAAATAGTTACAAAATAGCCAAACCCGGATAAAAGTGTATGAACAATGTAATTAGGCCTATTCTGTTTTATTTTTTTACTATCAATTCCAAGTTTACTTTCCACAGCAGTCACTGAGACTCAGAGAGAGAGTGAGAGAAGGTATTTCACTTCGTGTCTTATCACCTATTTTCCTACGTAAATTCTAGGAGGAACCCCATTCCTAACTCTTTAAATATTTAATTTCCTTTGGGTCAGTGATCATGACTCCTTTCCGTACACATTTATCGGTTTAAATTGCATTCGTTTTCTAATATAATACGACGTTTATTGACAGAACGAGCTAATACTCGACGTCTTGTTTAGGTTCAGAATTCACGGAAGATATTTCCGGAAGGGAGACAACTCGAAACGATAATATGGAAGACTCCATTTCGCCTGAAGGGGTGTTCTACGATATGGAATACATTTATTTTAATTTAAATGATGCATATGATTTAAAATTATGCAACAACAATAACCCTCAATAGCAGACATTCATAGAAAAGATCCCATGAGTTATAAATTAATTAATTGAGTGGGGAATCCAGAGCAACCATTCATTCTAAAACCCCTTGAAGTCAAGAAAACTATACGCATGCGCATAATTTCCAAAACAAACCCTGGGGCAAGATATATTAAATGTTTATTAAACGACCTAGATGGTTCTCTATTTCTTTATGGAAGTACAATCTCAAAAATCAGTTTCATAACGGTAACATACTTCAGTTCTTATATGACAGAAATAGATTTATCGGTATTCAGAGAACTCTCGCATTTTATCAAAACTGGGAATTCCCTCTGACGTGTTTCTAAATTTATAAAAACACTAAATATAAATACTGCTTAATTCTGATTTTCCGTGTTGTTAAAAACACGCATATAGAATGAAATTCAAAACAGTGTAGCTGTGGCCATTGATTGACACATCAAATTCATCCATTGACTGGGACAATTTAGGTAAACGTTTGTATGTAACGACCACTGCTCACCATGTACTTTATAAAGACACTTAAACTGAGGGGTCACCAAAGGTTCTCAACACCTAAATAAAGTAATTTCGAAAAATTAATCAGAAATAACACGATGTTTGGATTTATATCAATTATATAAATCAAAACATAAAGGTTATTCCTAATTAATTTTTCGAATTATTTCATAATTGAAGGCGTTAAGAAACCTTTTGTGACCCCACAGTTTAAATGTCTATCGTGGGTACGTCGTGAACAGTGGTCGTTACAGATAAACGTTCACCTAAATTGTCCCAGTCAATGGATGAATTTAATGTGTCAATCAATGGCAACAGCTACACTGTTTTGAATTTCATTCTAAGTCAAGGGAATTATCAAACATGAAGATTATGAAAAGAACATTATAGGAAAGTTGATTAAGTTCAATCCCTTTGTTTGTTTTTACCTTTTAAAGCAAGACAATCATAAGAATCTGAGATGTTCCTTCATGTTTAGAATAAAACGATTGACGTGAGGGCAATGCTCTGAGCCACCGGTATAAGTCTACAGATTGCTTGAAAGCAATCGTATCCCAAAAATTCTTTATGGGTTATGGGAATCCTTGACCATTCAGAATAACCTGTTATGTAAATTTTTTGAAAGAGAAAATCAGCGGCTTGTTTATCAATTTGTAGCTCCAGAACAGATACGAAATTTCATTTTTCAACAGTTACATTGTACAAAATATTCAGCTCATTTTGGAAGAGACAAAACTTTAGATCTCATAAAGAAAAGATTTTATTGGCCAAATATGTCAGATTCTATAAAGTTATGGATTAATAGTTGTGATATTTGTGCCAAAGGGAAACCTGGACCAGGGAAAGGGAAATCACCTTTGAAATCCAGTGTTTTTACATATCCTTTGGACAGAATAGCAATTGACATCATAGGTCCTTTGCCCATTACTACGGGTGGAAATGAATACATTATGGTAGTGGAAGATTATTTCACTAAAGGGACAGAATCTTATGCAATACCAAATCACCAAGCTCTTACAGTAGCTGACAAACTTGTTACAGAATTCATTTGCAGATTTGGCTGTCCATTCCAAATTCATACAGATCAAGGCCGAGAATTTGAATCTGGCCTATTTGCCGCCATATGTGACGGATTAGGAATTGACAAAACCCGAACATGTCCATACAGACCCCAGTCTGACGGAATGGTTGAACGTTTCAATCAAACTTTACAATCAATTCTACGTTTATTTGTGAATGAACATAAAAATGATTGGGACGATCACATTTCATTCATTAATATGGCATACAGAGCCACTCAACATGCAAGCACAAAATGTTCTCCAAATCTCTTGATGTTTGGACATGAATTAAGATGTCCAATTGATGTTATGTTTGGCTTACCTCAAGGATATAAAAGTATACCCTTGTCCAATTGCATATGTTGAGTGGGTTCAAGAAGCTCTTAGAAATGCATTCCAGTTAGCACATACACAATCTGGTTTAGGTGCAAATAGACAAAAAGAAAGTTATGATAAAAATTTGAAAATAAGAAGTTTTGAAGAAAACTCATTTGTTTGGAGATGTTATCCTCCAGAAGCAAATAAGAAGCTTGGATTAGGCTGGACTGGTCCATACAAAGTTATTAAGAAAATTACTGATTGACATACAGAATACAAAAAGACACAAGTACTAAACAATTAGTTGTACATGTAGATCATTTGAAACCATACCAAGCTGCACATACTCCAACTGTACAAGAGCAAATCGTTACACCACACGAAAATGTACAAACGTTAACTCCACCAGTGACATCTCGCTTTGGTCGTGTTATTAAACCACGGCAAATATTAACACTGTAATTTTGTTTTATTGTGTCGCTCATTTACTTTTAGTACTTGTCTACATTACGGTTTGTGATGTTGTGAAAGGGCCCACACGTCATCATAAATGGTATTGTTAGAAGGTATGCATATATACATAATTATTGTGTTTGTATATAGTATATACAAGAATAATGAATATTTTCTCTTTACTGTAGATTTTTGCAGATTGAAGTCAGTGACTTAAATATATACATATATATATATATTACTGTGAAAAGATTTATTGAAAATAGACAAATTTATGTTTATTAATTATATATTTTCAGAATGGAGTTACAACTACATGTGTGTGATAATGAATATAAAAGTTTTCAAAATGATCACTTAAGAGATTTATGGCCAGCTGTGGGGGCGTTTTGTAATATAGAAGAATGTGGGAAAAACCAATTCTTTCGTTCATTTAACGAGTACAAGTCACACTTTGGTAGTGTACACAAAGAAAAGCTGACCTTTTATACCTGTCAGATATGTGACTTGTCCAGAAGAAAATTACAGGTACTGAAGAAACATCTCGTAAAGGACCACAAATGCTCTGAAGATCGATATAGGTGCATAGAGGTTACTAATGAAAATTTCATTGATCCAAAGGACGTTTTGCCATATCGAGTCGGAGACGTAAAGGAAAGGGAAGAAGCCAAACAAAAAAGGGAAAAAAATGAGGAAAGGAAAAGAAAAGCTTAGGAAGAGGCTCAGGAAACACGAAAACGATATGTGGAGTCGGGGAAAGAAACCAAAAGTAGAGGACAAATACTATAATTCGAGGGACGAACATTTAAAGTTTAATTTCGACAAGAATACTTTGACAAGGACAGTAATGAAAGCAAAGAAACATTGACATTAAGTGACTAATTTTTATATACATTTATGGAATATTTTGATACATATTTTTTTTTAATATTTTGATACATATTTATTGAAATTTTGTATACATTTACATGTACTATTACGTTTACAGACTTCTTTATTATTTTTGTTAGATAAAATGATGACATTTGATCTTTAAGTGGGGAGGAATGTGGCAATATTGGAATTAAGAGTTATTTGTTAGCTCCCTTGTTAGCTTGAGTGTATTTACATTTTATATAATTACAATTGTTTACATGAAAACTTTCACCTGTGTTTATGTACACAATAAATTGAATCCTTTTCTAAACCGGTTATTCATAGTTAAAGGTAAGATGGTGTTGGAAATTGGTTAAATTGCAAACCTTATTTCAAGAAAGTACCATTTGTTAAGTCATTTTGTTATTAATTATATACTGAATTCACATTTTATACATTGTCCAGAATTCATACTTGCCTCGAAGGTAACTAACAGTATTCATTACAGCCATGCTGTTTACTATTACTGTTCTGGACCAAATCTTCTCTTAAATGTTTTGGCATTATTAAAGGGTCAAACGCTAGGACTTGGGTATATAATGGTTTAAATGATACAGTCTAGAAGCCCTACTTAAAGTAAGACATTTCCCCCACTTTATTTAACTTCTGTATTGTTGTACAACTGTCATATTAGAATATTTATTGTGTATTTTGGTATGAAATAAATATGATAATTTAGGTATTATTTCTTTAAGACTCCCCTTCCTAGAATGCTGGCTTATACTTGTCCAAATCATTATCCGGTCAAGTATTAGCTTTGTCCTCCCAGAAAATTGTCCGTTATGTCGGTTGTTATAGACACTTGTCCCCTAGTGTGACAAGGTGTCCAGGGCAGAACTGGTCTTCATAGTTTATGTAAAGAACCTGGGTTAGTTTGGTTATTTCGTGACTGCGCTAGCATTAAGTAAAAAGGTATCCAGAAAACGTTACTTTTACTTGAATGTTAGATCAGTCCGTTCACAAAACTATGCATCTGAAATATGTGGTTTTCACCGTGCCAATGATATAGAGCAAATACACAGCCGTTTCTGTAGATTTGTTTTAAAACTAATTAAAAATGTTCCTTTAAGTTTTTTATGTGGTGAACTAGGTCATTTGCCTATGTATGTCTCAAGAAAACAAATTATTTTGAAATATTGGCTTCATATTATTGTAAATAAGCCACCTATTGTTTATGATGTTTATCAACTTTTATTAGATGCAAACAATGGTAAAAAGAACTGGGCGTCTAGTGTTCGTGATTTATTGTTTAATCTTGGTTTGAACTATGTTTGGACTGCACAGAATTATTAATAGTAACTTACTTACAAAATTTAGAAGTGGTTCTTTGAAACTAAATTTGGAATTAGGGCGATATAGAAAAATTCATAGACATATGCGTCTACGTGAATGCTGCAATATGGCTCGTATTGAAAATGAATACCACTACGCACTTGTTTATATATTAAAATTATCTACGAAATTGGGCTATTTTTCAGGGGATCTACAATTTGATGATTGTTTAGAATAAATCATTTATAAGTTAGATCTGCAAAGTACATATTATGCGGTATACATTATACGAACTATATAGTCATGATTTAAAGATTTTTTCTTAATTGGCCTACCGGTGAAATAAAATCGGTGAAGTTGACACTTCCTCCTTGTTCTTAAAGTTAAAAAATAACACAGCCGTAGTTTTCTTTTGTCTAGGGTAAAACAATACAACAAAATTGTTCAGAAAATAAATAATGTTGGATGGTTTTTTGATAAAATTCTCGGGAAGACTTTGAGCTTGACATATTGTTAAGAATATATCGGCGTATTGGTTATTGCTTTGTTAATTTTTTCGTTAGTTAAGGAAGTTTTATAAACTGAGATCGCACATCTCCTTTTGTTCATCTTTAAAAAGAATCTATAGAAATTCATGAAACTGTAATTTGTATGGTAAATTGTAACCCAAGTCGTAACCTTTTTTTTTTTACCATATTTTTGTTTTCTTTTGAAATGAAAAATTGTGCGAAGTTTTAATGTAATGTAATTGTAATGTCATTTTATCTGACTGTCCGAAGTGTTTAGTTCATGAGTCTTTTTGTAAAACACAATGTCTATGGTCTTTTGCCTAGTTAGATTATTGGATTTAAGGATTTATTATGTATTTTTTTCTTTAAACGCACCCTTTGCCCAACACAAACCCAAGACCCCCAATGAAAATTTTAAAATACCAAAAAATACCAATCAAAGGAAACAAATAAACTGTTATCACAGAGATAAGTCTCGCCCTTTTGTAAGTTTGATTATGTAAATAAGCAATACTGAACATAAGTTTTGCAAATATTAAATCAATGAACCTTGACTGAGGTACATGGCTACACAATTTCCATGTAAATGTAATGTGCCAAAGCTAATACAACTGCATACAAAACACACCATTAACTTATTATAAACATACGTGCATACCTAAACACATCCATTAATTAACTATGTAAAAGTTTCTGAGTGAATCCAACATGAAGCGGGTGTGGGGCTAAATAATATCCATGGAAATGAGATGTGCCAATGCTAATACAACTGCATACCAAATATGATGCGACTTACCACTTGTGGTTCACCTTAAACTAGACCCAATTACAAACTAATACACTGTTCACCACGCCGCCGCAGGAAATATCATACCTATCTCAAAGCGAGACAAAATAAAGGGCTGCGCTTTAGCGCATGATACGCCCGTTATTTGAAAGACGACGGGGGTATAAAAATGGCAAAAAAGACTACAATGACAATGAGGAGCAGCAAAAAGATAACCGGGAAAGTGAAGATGGTGAAAGTGACTCTACTGAAAGTTATGATCTAAATGAGGACGTAGGTGATGAAAGTAAGGATTTCATTGACGACGGGCGTATAAAAATGGCAAAAAAAAAGACTACAATGACAATGAGCAGCAGCAAGAAGATAACAGGGAAAGTGAAGATGGTGAAAGTGACTCTACTGAAAGTTATGATCTAAATGAGGAAGTAGGTGATGCAAGTAAGGATTTCATTGATGATGAAGATAAAGATTTCATTGATGATGAGGAGGCCTTTTCTGAGAATGAAAATGAGGATTTTTCTGATGATGAGGACAGTGATTACAGTGAAGAAGACACTGATGATTAAACCTAGTTCAGCTTTTCAATATTTAGCATAAAAAACAAATATCATTAACATTGGCATATAACATAAAAGTCTTCAATGCAATATAAGGAAAGTGATATATGATTATGGGTTTTAGTAATTCTATGGCCGATTTCCAAATTTTATAGTAGTTTAAAAGAAGGTAATTTTCTTGGGGTATATTGCTCATAGTAAGATTCTGTTGAACACAGTAAGGAATCCATACTAAATTATACAAAGATGTATGCAAAGGTTGTTCAAATGGTGCTTAATATGGTGGATAATGGTTATTACCTTTTTATTGTTTAGAATATTCACAAGATGATCATATTGATAAATGTTTAGGAGACTTGATTTCCTTATTTTTTTCATAAAATGACACCCTTTAACATTTAAGGAATATTTAGTCACATGTTAGGATTTTCATGTTGTCACTTGTTCACTTATTATGTGCTATTGTAGACTAGTTATGTTTTATAACATTTTTTATGGCGCTCAACCCTTCCACCGAAACCGAACTCTATAAAAAAGCTGCAATGCTAAGGTATCATTTGTGATTTTAATTGCAACCAATTTTAACAAGAGTAAAACATCCTATATGCAAAAACAGTATTTGATTTGTATCCATAGCTTAGATAGTTAAAATGTTATCATAAAATGATATATGCCTCAGGGAACAGTTAGTATTTCAGGGATTGCTAATGTGCTTTCATCCTTGCAACCATTCAATAATAGTACAAACGTATGACATTCATGGAAACTATTTTTTACAAGAAATTTAATGTTTTAAATTGAACAAAAGATTTTACAAATTTTATGTTTTCATCAGATTTTATTAAGTATTATTTGTTACATCAATAGATATAAACAATTCACCAAAGTGTCATGGACATTGGTGAAAGCCTTTTTGAGTTATTGTCCGAAGTGTTAAAAATCCCCCATTTTTCATGAATAAAGCCCCATAAATCCAAAACTTAAAATCTGAAATTTATAAAAATTGAAAGGGAGCTTACATCAATAGATATAAACAATTCACCAAAGTTTCATGGACATTGGTGAAAGCCTTTTTGAGTTATTGTCCGAAGTGTTAAAAATCCCCCTTTTTTTATGAATAAAGCCCCATAAATCCAAAACTTAAAATCTGAAATAAAAAAAAAAAAAAACGAAAGGGAGCTTACGTCAATAGATATAAACAATTCACTTAAGTTTCATGGAAATTGGTGAAAGTGTTTTTAAGTTATTGTCCGAAGTGTGGACGACGGACGGATAGACGGACGAACGGACTAACGGACGCACCCATAAATGAGGCATACAAATTCAATGTAATTAGTGCATAATATCCAGATTAAATGTTGGATGGGTTTCTATTCTAGCTCCAAACATTACATTTTAATTGATTTATTTTTAGCATATTAAAACAAGAATGTGTCCAAAGTACACGGATGCCCAACTCGCACTATCCTTTTCCATGTTCCATGGACCGTGAATTTGGGTAATAATCTAATTTGGCATAAAAATTAGTTTTAAAATTAGAAAGATCATATCATGAGCAACAAGTGTACTAAGTTTCAAATTGACTGGACTTCAGCTTCATCAAAAACTACCTTGACCAAAAACTTTAACCTATAAGGACGTACAGACGGATGGACGCACGAACGGAGCCACAGACCAAAAAACATAATGCCCCTCTACTATCGTAGGTGGGGCATCATTAAAATATTAATGAGATGTGATTATTATCCTACTTTTTACTACATCGACAATCAAATATTTAATCTATCTTCTGAAACAATTATAATTATACTAAGAGGCATTATTTGGATTCCAAGATCAATTGTCTTCTTCATTGTTACCTTTTTTTGACCTATTGACTCCAAACAATAATAGTTTTCTTCACCTCATGGTGCATTTACAAACCATTGTCATATAACTAAAAGCTTGACATATGTATAGGTGCTTTATAATTATATGACATGTAGTGTGTTTGTATGTTGTGTATTGAACATAACCACTCTCATGGGAGAGTTGAGCTCTCACAAACATATTTAACTGAACCACATTCTGAATGTGCAAGTCCAAAGCTAGGAACCAGTAATCAAGTGGTTGTCTGCCATATATTTTTAATTCATTGCTTAGTATGAATATGGTTGTTGGTTTTTCTTCTAAATTTGGTCAAATAGGATTTTATACAGTATGGAGTATTGTTAAAAAACCTATACCTGACCTGTTATTGTTTACATCTTTCAGTATTTGCTGTGGCCTTGATCTTTGGTTCCCCAATTACAAAAGGGCTTCCTTAACCAATGGGACATCAACAATCAATGTGTGACAAATATATCATGGCTATCATACAGTAATATTGACATTTGAACAGTTTTCATCAAATTAAAAGCCAAGTTTCATCAGACTAAAAGACAAAAACAATGAAGAAAAAGGAAGTTAAAAAAGGTTGGATACCTTTAATACTATTATATCCATGCAACCCTTATTATCAAAGTTGGCATATATATTCAGGCTACCCCAAAATAACTACAAAACCTGATAAATAGAATAAGTCCATTCTAGGATAATATCAGATTATTACATGGCATTTTTCATATCGCATGTATTATCAGCCCTAGGTTCAATATCAGCCCAAGAGCCGCATGGCTCGAGGGCTGATATTGACCGAGGGCTGATAATACATGCGATATAAAAAATGACATGTTATGATCTTTTTATCATATGCTTCAACAGTAGAGAAAAATAACAGATTCATATATTGATCCTTCTACGTGGTTCCCGAAAAGATCTTGAAAGAGTAAAAAGTTCACGGACGTCGGACCCAAAATTTGATACATTCAATAAGAAATCTTTCTATCATATGCCTCAACAGAGAGAAAAAAAAAAAACATTTTAATATGGACGAATCGACAAAAAAATAATTCAACAATATACATAATGAAAATTGTTTGGAAAAGTCAACTTTTTTAAAGTAACTTTCTAAATTATGTTTCAGAAAAACTTAAAAAATGCATTTATTTAATATTTTTTTTTAATTTAATTTAATTATTTTACACAATATACTTTCCAGTATTCATATAATTGTTTTGTACACTACTTTGTAATGTTTTTCACTGAAAACGTAGCATTAAGGTGTATTTTCCGGAATTTGCCGAGTATCACCGGAATGACATGTGATAACGTTACGGAAAGGCATGTGATAACAATCGAAGCATGTGATAAACTTTTCATATCAGCCCGCTAAGCACCAATTCGAAAAATATAGAAAATACTTTAATTTAATGCTATTATCATACGGTAAAAATCATATGTTATTAAGTCTAAGTATATGATAACAAAATATATTTCTTCAGGCCATAAATATTCTATTGTATAACATACATTCTTAGTATAACATACATACCTAAACTAAAAGTATATCACTCAAATAACAAAATTTTAAAATTGTTGATATATATATAACTAACTAAATATCAAGTAAAGCAACTAAATCATACTATATCAGTGAAATAACATAGCTGAACATATATCAAATATATCAATGAATAACTGATCTAAAATATAAACTAACAGTGCAATTACAGAACTAAAACAAACATATACCAGACCAGTGAAATAACAGGACTAAAAAAAACTTCATCAGTCAATTAACAGAACAAAAACATATTAAAGAGAAATACATATATGCTTTGCTCTGCTTCCCCGGAATTGCTTTTGAAACTATCTGAAAACAGAAAGTAGAAGTATGAAATATCCTTCCCACACTACAAGTTATCATTGTAAAGCTGCTGACTTTATCTGAAATTATTCTGTTCAGTACAACTTCTCTCAACAGTATGGAGGATATGAGATTCAAGTAGAAAAATTCTTATCTATTCAATTGTTAACAACAATAGAACACATTTTATATCCAACACAATTTGATGATCTCTTATGAATCAAGGTTAGTAACTTAATTGAAGGTTCATAAGAGAATGAAATGCGACAAGACAAATCTTGCACACCACACTGTGTTGCAGAAGAATCTATGAAATATTTTGGAACCCTGTGGACAATTGAATAGCAAAGGAGTAGGTTCAGTAAGACCTCTTTTTGGCCCCAAAATATAGCGGTTTTACAAAATTGTAAAAATGTATACTTTTAGTTATTTATTGGACAGTAGAATGCTTCTGCAACATAAATATGGGCTGTTTTTGACAATACGATGCACATATATCGGATACTAGCATCATTAAGTCATGCTAAATTACTGAAATCTTCACAATGTTAGCATTTTAGTTAAATTTTAGACGGTTTTCGACTTAAATGAAAGTGGCCGCATTCGTGTTCATTCTTAATATTGAAATGTAAGTTGTATTTGATGATAAGACATAACATATATAAAGGTTGAGGATGAACACGGATGCGGCCACTTTCATTTTTGACAAAAACCAACTGAAAAGTGACATTTTTGGGCATATTTGATATATTTTTCATATTTAAGCTAGAATCGGAGCGTTTTAAATGAGTAAATCTGTCAAAATATTTTATATATACCTTTTGAATCAATTGAAATAGACACTTAAGTGTTTAAAAAGTGTCAAAAATCTTTCGTTAGATGAACTTGAAATTTGAGGCCAAAATCGGCCCTTACCGGACCTACTCCTTTCATTCAAATGTGTACTTCTCAATCTAGCAACTTAATACATAATAATAAATATAAATGTAACAATTCTATTAATAAAATATTAAACTTTGAAACATTAATCTGTTTCTTTCTATTGGTTCTTAGTTTATGAATTGTATAGCTGTATGAAAGTAATAACATAAGTTTAAAAGAGAGGCCAAAGATTCCAAAGGGATATTGAAACTCTTAAGTCGTAAAGTTGTCTGATTAAGTGATACAATCTTTGTATTGTGTATCTTAGCTATACCAATACAGTAACAGAACTAAACATAAATTAAATCAGTTAAACAACAGAATTAAACATCATCAAAGTCAATGGAACAACAGAACTAAAAAGTAAACTAAAGCAGTGAAATAACACAACTAAAACAAAGCCGGTTGATAAAAGTCTTAACATTTGATTTTGTCAGGCTTTATGGACTTCTCTTTTTTAAATTGGTCCAGAAGTTCGATGTTTTCGTTTATAAGTCAAATATCAGAACAAAAGCATATATAAAATAAGAATGCATGCGTTTTTGTGCTACCCCAATTATCTGAAAACAGGGAGCGAGCTCAGGGTCTAACAGACCCTTCTTTCATTACAAGTTATCATTGTTAAGCTGCAGACTAAATCTGAAGTCATCATGTTCAATAGTCACAAACAAACTATAAGACCCTATCTGTTCAATCACAAGGGAAGATGCAAACATAATGAGCTTTAACAAAAAAGATATATTACAAAACTTCTAGAATTTAACATTAACTTGGAGGCAAAATGTGATGGATCTCATGGAACTATTTTAACTGAGTAACTGAGATTCAATTGAATAATAGAAGTTAAAAAAATCATGGAAAAATTTACTACATCTCATGATATGAAGTGTTTTTGTATTGTAAATATAAATAGTAATAATAGGCATCTGCATCATGCCTTTCATTCTAATCTTAGGAATGAATTTCAATCTATCATATAATAAAAAAAATTTGATTTAGGTCAAAATCTTTCATCCAATGTTCAGCTTGACGAAAATAACTGTACTTTCAAAATTTGAAGTATGCATTCTGATTGTGGATCTTTGGCTACTGACAATTATTCACATAAATTACTTAACCAGTTGTAATTCAATTTTTGTAATGCATATTAAATGACAATATAACAGTTGGAAATTGCTATAAAATTCGAAGAAGGATTTGAAATTATTGCAATATTTATCCTGATCCATCCTTATTATGTCAAACTAACAGCAAATTAATTTCTGATTTTTATTTTTCTGATTTTATTTAATGTAGAAAATAAGTGAAAATCAAACCATTTTTCCATTGGAAAACGTCTAAATAGCAGAAAATCAGGGAAACTCCATCCAAATAATGAAATATCCAACTGTTAATGCCATAAAATCTTAAAACTGTACAGAGGCTAACACAATTTATCTCTACTGCTTAAAGATAAATAAAATGTTGCATATATAATTTGTCAATATGACACAATTTCAAGTAAAATTTCCCTTTTCAAAATATTTTACATCCTCTGTAGTTGTTTTGTTATCAATATCTCATTGATCAGCTTCCAAACTGCAACAGCATGTCCTGTATTTATCCTAGGCATATCACTTCTATCTGATTGTAGTGTTTGAATGGCTTCTCTTAAAATATCATCTACTAAAGTGTCTTCTTCGTATGGCGATGCATCAATATAGCCATACAACATGTCATGAAAGCTAAAAAAAAAAGGGTTTTTATTTTATTTGTTACATTGATTTCCAAATATAAGTTTAATCATACAAAAACTAAATAATAGTCTGTTAGTTATAAAGTTCTATAAACAAAAGCCGTCTGCATTTTAGTTACTGCAGTGAAATTCATTATAACATTTGACAATTTGATATTTTTGGCTTTCAGCATAGGGGTCAAAGGTAAAGCTCAAGGTCATAGTGACCTGAGCTGGTATTTGACACATCCTAATCCCATTATGTTTCTTCATATAGTTTCACCAATTTAAGTGCTATGGTACAAAAGTTATGCATCAAACACGAATCAGCCAATGTTTTATTGTCATCAGGATCAAAGGTCAAATTATAGAACATTGATGGTCTTTCAAACAAGATGGTGTTTTCAGCTACAATCTCATTAAAAAGCGACAGTTAATATGTGTTTTCCTACATAATGTCAATGAGGTTCTATGCTCATGTAATGCTTTCTCTTTCTTCACGACTGAGAAAACCCCATTTCACTCGAGTTGCTTGATATTGAAAATTATCACATAAAAAGATCAAAGCAAAATTTGAGAAAGCAATAAACTAAATACATACCTTATATCAACAAAAGCATCACTCTCTGGACTATCAAGTTTCATCATTATACATTCAAATACTACTATTAGTGTAGCATTCATGTGTTCAACGGATAATCTGTTCATCGTCTCTTTAATAAGAGTTCTTTGTCTGTAGTTCAGTAGACTTTTAAAGGTATCTGATATTCCCTCAAATGCATCCTGAAATTATAGTATTGGTATATATTATTTTGGAGTTTAGTATGACTTCAATTTTCACTGAACTAGCTAGTACACATTTTTATTTAGGGGCCAGCTGAGGCCCACCTCAGGATGCAGGACTTTCTCCCTGTATTGAAGACCCATTGGTGGCCTTTGGCTGTTATCTGTTCTTCGATTTGGTTGTTGCCTCTTTGGCATATTCCCCATTTCTATTCTCAATTTTATATATCACAGAAAGAATCTCTAAAGGTGTTGCTCACCTTGGTCACTTTAAAACATTGAAGGCAAGAATGTAATTCCCGACTAAAAATATTTTCTTGTTGATCCTGTATTGCTAATCATTTTTGGGGTGAAGACTGCATTCATGCAACCAAAACCCTTATGGGGCTGGCTTCAACTCTTTCTTATGTCAACACAAAATTTATACAAATGCACATATATCATGTATATGCTAAATAATCAAAGAACTGTGTCCAATGTCCCCAATTGCAATATATATCAAAGTGAATAATATGATATAGATATAAGAGAGAGCAAAAGAACTGACAACTAAATATAAAATTTGTAAGGGTTCCACGGAACACAGTGTCTTGCCTACTTTTGCTGTAAATCACAGACTCAACAAAAATGAGGAAAAAAAATAATAAAAATATTTCTCTTGATACTTTCTTTTGATTGTAAGAAGCTTTTGTCCAAGTTTGGTAAAAATCCAGGATAGTGTATGAATCTAATTAATGTTTTAAAAACTTTAACTGTAGACCGTATGTAATGTTAACTGGAAGAAAAATTAAGTCCATTTATAAGTAAAATATGGAAAAAAAGGATTTTCTTTAAACTAAATTTACTTTTGGATACTATCTTATGATCATAAGCAAGCTTCTGTCCAAGTTTGGTATAAAATACAGGATAGTTTAAGAAAGTTACTAAATTTCAAAAACTTTGACCACAGAGTGAATATTTGTGGAACCCGCTGCCGCCAACTGAATGTAGTATTGCTATGTCTCGCTTTTTCGAAAAAAGTCGAAGGCTCAACAAAAATATTACATATAACTGTGTTCAGTTTTTGGATCAGTCGACCTACATATGAGAATTTTCTCAAATCAATCACCTTTTAATAAATATCCATTTTTAGACAAAAACCGTCAACAATTTAAGCGATCAACAAATAAAAATACTGATTTAAAAAGGAAATTAATAGAACTACAAATCATTTTGAAGAGTACCTGATCATAGCTATGCTGTAACTTGCATCTCTCCAATGATAACTTAATCCACCAATACAGTGTATTTTCTAACTTAATAAATTGGTGTGCCTAAAAAAAATTAAAAAGAGATTAATGCTGTAGAAAAACAAACTTGCAATCACTGTTTTAGATAGCTCTGATTCCTCTAAACTGATTAAAGTCTTTGTATCAAGATATTTATTAAACAAAGAATTTTCCTGCACAAATGTAAAGTACATATTTACTTAAGGGAATACGATACAGTAGCAGGGGCAGATAATAACGTTTTCAAAACTGTTCATGTTGTTTTCGCGACGTTGGTAACCAGAACGTTGTAATTTCGCGATGTTTCTAATCAGAACGTTAACATTTCGCGACTTTGCTTGAAAAGAAGTCATATTTCGCGGAATATTCACTGACGTCATAAATTTCGATTGCGCGAATTTCAAAAAAGTACCTGCTAAAAAAGTGGTCAAGCCGTTTCTAAAAGGCGGAGAAATCCACCGAAAAGCAGTGAGATTAAAGGAAATACAATAAATCAAATACAATTTTGCATGACGAAATTGAAGAAATGGTGATAGGCACAGAAGAGAGTAATGACAGTATAATATGGAAAGACGGAAGAAGAATTGTGGAGCTTTTTAGTCTGGCACTGAATAACTGCCAAAACAGCACAGCCCAGCGGAATCTGCTTAACGTAGTGAAAGAAAAATTTCAAGGAATTGGGGTCTATCTTACTATTCGTTGCTTAAACTGTAACATGCTGAAAAACATTTTTCCAATAACACAATTCGGAACAAAACGACCTGTAATATTTAATAATGAGTATTGGTAGCTGCTTAACATCCAGCGGCAAATATATAATTGCATATTTATGACATTCAAATGTTATTTTAATGAAACTTAAAGAAGGAGAAAACTTAACGTATGAACCCGTGATTAATGAGAAAAATTTAACAAAATGTATGGCGCGTAGAGTGACAGAATCGGGTTTGGTGTTGAAATCCATACACAAAAGGCATAACTACGGCGTGTTGTACAGCTGTGCAATATTTTTCATGACGAGAACAGTTATTTTCAATTATTGATAATGAATTCGAAGTAAAATCTTGAATTGAAAAACATCAGAATCAAAATAGTTAAGTTTGTGTCTTTTTTTTCTTTTCTTGTTTAGCATTTTGCAGCCTCCAAATTTTACGGAGAATTGTCATTGTAAGGCCAAATTTAACAGACTATCAATGAAATAACAAAACCTACTGCATGTGTGAGACCCTCATTGGTGGACAAGGTCGCATAACACCCCTATTCGTAAATAAAATAATAAATAAAGAGAGTGTCTCATCCTGTTCTAGACTTGAAATTGGTACATAAAAAAAAAAAATAGCCGATTTTAATTCGGATATTTTAAAAACATATAATATTGTATGTGTATGTAGAAAAACTGTCAATAAAAGTCTGTTAAAAAGATTTAAAAAAAATATATTTGTGTTGTTTTTGGTTTGAATTTAAGCAAAATATTACCAATAGATGCAGAATTGTCACACGTTAGTTTGTTTGTAATTAGTTGTATTCTTTTTGTATATGACACTGGATGTAATAGACCAAAACAAGAAAACGCCCGTTCACATGCTGTTAAAGGGGCTTGTAATTAAATGGTGTCTTTTGGTATCATGTTCATCATATTTGTATTTTGTTCATCGTTTTGTACTCAGGTCGTAAGTTTCCCGTTTGAGCTGTTTTGCATTTGTCACGTAGGGGCCTTTCATAGCTTACTATGCAGTATGGGTTTTACTCATTATTGAAGGCCGTCCGATGTACAGTACTTGCAACCTTAGGCATTACTATTTCAGCGATCAGTCAGCGGTCATCGATCAGTCACCGATCAGTCAAGTTCGCGTCAAACTCACGTCAGCAATCCGTCAGACTTATAGTAAAAGTAATTGACTGATCGGACTGATCGGACGGATATTACCGATCGACCTTGATGACGGATTGAACTTTAATACGTCACATGATAAACTAATACAAATTACGGAATCTTAGTTTCGTTTAATCTAATTAAAATGGCGACTCTTGAAAATCGAACGTTCAATGATACATTTTGTTTATTAATTATTTAGCAAAGTTTTATGAATTGAAATGAAAAGAAATGTATAGATAAAACCTTAATTAAAATATCATCATTAAAGAATGGTCTTTTTCGTTTTATTTAGGTTATATATTTTCAAAACCGGCGAGTTCTAAAACGGTGTCTACATCGCGATTTTTATTTTATTATTTTCCAAACATTCTCGGGAAAAACAAAATGAAAGAATCAGCTATTGAAAAATGTAGTCTATTTTTTTCAATATTTTAAATTTTTGTATCCTTAATTATCATCATAAAATTAAAAAAAAAAAACTTATCATAATCACGGACTTTCTATATTCTCGTCACAATCGAAGCATATAAAATAACAAATTACAAAAATAACTGCTGTATTTTTAACAAGAAATAGAAATAATTTTAAACAATGCAAACAACATTACATTATATTTTTCTGATAGTCTTTTTTTAATAAAAAAAGATAACTACTCCTTAACAATGAAAAGTACAAAAATCAAATGGTGGTAAACATAAATATATTCCTTAAAAAGAAAGAAATAAGCAGATTTATTCTTGAATAATTCACATTTTCTACAAAAAACATATGAAAATCATTTATAACAACTGATTGCAATTGAAATTACAATATTTTCCAATATTTGAAGAAATATTTGCATTTTTGCCAAAACGTACAAAAAAATAATATCTCTTTCCTTAAAGTAAACATAATTTATGAAGAAAACCAATCTTGATGGAAATAATGTAATGCAATCATTTATTTTAAGTCTCATTACATCTCAATTCTAATTAGCAGACTTGTCTCAAGATGGTAAAATAATTGATTTCAAATAAAATAGTATCGATCATCTTTAATGAAAAGAAGAATAATTTTGGTTATTTTAACAAATGCGAATAAAATTTTAGTATGATTTCTCTGACATTCCTTTAATTTTATGATCAAAAAAACTATTTGAAACTATAAAAAGTACAAAATCCAATAGCAGCAATAATTTTCAGTAAAATGAAGAAATATTTGCATTTTAGGTAACGCGTACAAAAATTTAATATCTTTTTCCTTATAGTAAGCATGTTTTATGAAGAACAGCCAATCCTTATGTACAAAAAGTACTGAAATCATATGACGGTTAATAATGTGTATCAAAATAAATCAATAACTGCATTCTTATTCTACAAAAACAAAAGTTTAAGTATTTTAATTCTCATTATATCTCAATTCTGATTAGAAGACTTGTCTCAAGATGGTAAAAATAGCTGATTTCTAATAAAATAGTATCATTTTTGATAAAAAGAAGAATAATTTTGATTGTTTATACAATGCGAACAAAATTTTAGTATGATTTTTCTGATATTATTTTACTTTTATGAAAAAAACTATTTTAAACTATAAAAAGTACAAAAATCCAATGGCGGTCAATAATTTTCAGTAAAATGAAGAAATATTTGCATTTTAGGCAATGCGTACAAAAATTTAATATCTTTTTCTATAAAGTAAGCATATTTTATAAAGAACAGCCAATCATGATGTACAAAAAGTACTGAAATCATATGACGGTGAATAATTTGTATCAAAATAAATCAATAACTGCATTCTTATTCCACAAAAATAAAAGTTTAAGTATTTTTATTCTCAGGGCTATTCCAGAAAAAAATGTATGGGGGGGTTGGAAGGCACATTATATCAATAATACATGGGTGATGGGTATCAGAGCAACTTTTCAGACTATAATGCACTATAATTGTCAAATACAATTGTCTGGGTGGAGGGTGCTGACAAAAACTGCCTTCCAACACCCCCATACATTTTTTTCTGGAATAGCCCTCACTATATCTCAATTCTGATTAGAAGACTTGTCTCTAGATGGTAAAAATAACTGATTTCAAATAAAATAGTATCATTTTTAATAAAAAGAAGAATAATTTTGGTTATTTTTAACAATGCGAATAAAATTTCAATATGATTTCTCTACCATTCTTTTAATTTTATGAATTTTTTTTATTCTAAGCTATAAAAAGTACAAAAATCCAATGGCGGTCAATAATTTTCAGTAAAATGAAGAAATATTTGCATTTTAGGCAATGCGTACAAAAATTTATTATCTTTTTCTTAAAGTAAGATTATTTTATGAAGAACAGCCAATCATTATGAACAACAAGTACTGAAATCATATGACAGTTAATAATATGCATCAAAATAAATCAATAACTACATTCTTATTCCACAAAAATAAAAGTTTAAGTATTTTAATTCTCATTATATCTGAATTCTGATTAGAAGACTTGTCTCAAGATGGTAAAAATAATAAAAAAAAGAATAATTTTGATTATTTTAAACAATGCGAACAAAATTTTAGTATGATTTCTCTGACATTTCTTTAAATTTATGAACAAAAAAACTATTTTAAACTATAAAAAGTACAAAATCCAATGGCGGGCAATAATTTTCAGTAAAATGAGGAAATATTTCATTTTAGGTAACGTGTACAAAAATTTAATATCTTTTTCCTTAAAGTAAGCATGTTTTATGAAGAACAGCCAATCCTGATGTACAAAAAGTACTGAAATCATATGACGGTTAATAATTTGCATCAAAATAAATCAATAACTGCATTCTTATTCCACAAAAATAAAAGTTTTTAAAAGTATTTTAATTTTCATTATATCTCAATTCTAATTAGAAGACTTGTCTCAAGATGGTAAAAATAACTGATTGCAAAAATATAGTACAATATTTGATAAAAAGAATATTAATTTTGGTTATTCTAAACAATGGGAACAAACTTTTAATATCATTTCTTTGACATTCTTTAAATTTCATGAAAAAACAACCTATTCGAAACTACGAAAAGTTCAAAAATCCAATGGCGGTCAACAATAACCATTTTCGTAGAAATAAGTTCATGTTAACAGAGTCATATAATGCAATTATGTATTATATGTCTCTAATGTTTATAATATTTAATACGAAAATATTAATCAACACAAACAATTTAATGCTCTAAGCATCTCATTCTGTTAAACTATTTTTACTTTTGTATTGCAACTAATTTTATTACAAATTATAACGTGTAAATTATGGTGTCTTCGTAGAGGTCCGCGTTCATCGATTGTAAACACTGTGGAGTTCGGTTTACATAAGAATTTTAAATATATACGTATCCGTCCGATCCGTGCATAAATTTAATTTACTGATCGATCGGTGATAGTTGTCAGGGTAACTCTCACATAGGTTATTTGACTTATCTGACGGATCCTATGGGTCACCGATCACCTATCACTCATTGATCAGTCAAACATCCGTCACCGATCATTCACCGATCAGTCAAGTTCACGTCAAACAGTAACGCCTAAGGTTGCAAGTACTGTACTATAGTCGTTTAACCATTTGGTTTCTGATTGAGATTTGCCTCATTGGTAATCATACCACGTCTACTTATTTGTATAAGCATGTCCTTATTGTACTTCAATGTATTGAGAGATAAAAATTGAAGTATCGGCAAATGTACACTAATTGCAGACAGACAGATAAGAAAGTGTACACACGTTAAAACTCGTCGTATAGTTAGATGATCGGTGTAAAGAATTGCGCTAATATTAACGTACCTTTTTGCGGTACGGCCACTATCTTTGTGACGTCGCGTAATTGTATACTTTATGTTGTATTGAATAGAAACGTATAATGGCAGACGTAGTTATATCTTTATCGCCTTAGACTTAGTTAACTTACGATCAAATACACAACGCAACGCAATAATCTACATTGGTGCCGTGACTTCAAACGGAGAGAATGGACATCAGCCGATTAAAATCCTTGAGAGCGGGAAACAAAGCAGCAGTAACAAAAGTTTTTAAAAAACTGGAGGAAGCCATCGGAGATTCACAAATAGACACGGAGGAAGTATCAACATTGCTCGAAGCAATTGAGAAGAAAAAGAAGACGTTAGCCTCAATAGACGAACAGATATTAAATGCAGTCGAATCAGAAGATATTACAAATGAAATTCTTGAAACAGATGAGTATTATTTAGATTTAGAGGGTAAAATTCGAAAATTTAAGAAGTTCTTAAAGCCCGTAACAAACGCAACATCTTCGATACTAGATTCAAACGCACCAGAGTTTGTTCCGTACACAAACCCCTTTACTCACACAAGTCAGCCATTATCTCAATCAAGTTCTACCTCAAGTAATAACCATCGCCTACCAAAGCTATCTCTTCCCAATTTTAATGGAGACATTCTACAATGGCAATATTTCTGGGATTCATACGAGACCACGATTCATCACAATCACACATTAACTGACATTCAGAAATTTTCGTACTTGAACTCATTGCTTCAATTTGAAGCTGCAAACGTAATTTCAGGATTGACCATGACAAATCCAAACTACCACAAAGCAATTGAATTATTGAGAAACCGCTATGGCAAACCACATAAAATCATTAATGCATATATGAGAGCACTACTTGATATACCCGCACCACATGATACATTAGAAAGTTTGAGAACATTTCATGACAAATCAGAAGCTTACATACGGGGTCTAGAGTCTCTCGGACAATGTCAGGAAATGTACGGATCGTTATTGATACCAGTAATTCTCGGGAAGATACCGCATGAAGTACGAAAAAATATAACACGAGAAAACGGGAGCGACAGTTGGAATATTCAATCGCTTCGAAACGCGATAGGTAAAGAGATTTCTATTCAAGAGTCCGGATACGGAGATTATACACAGACGTTTTCAACCGCAACACCTAGCGCAAATTTCATAACAGGCGTTAAACGAGTAACTACAGATAAGACCCTTCCGATAAACACAACAGACAAATCATTCAACTCGAATCGGAAGAAACAATGCACATATTGTGACGGAAACCACTGGCCAAACGAATGTAAAAATGTAATAGATCACGATAAAAGAGTAGCAATTATAAAAGAAAAGAGGTTATGCTTTAATTGTTTAGGTAAGCATAAAATAGCCGATTGCAAATCCAAGAATACGTGTAAGTATTGCCACCGGAAGCATCACTCTTCATTATGTAAACAGAACTTGTACTCAAATAAACATCATATTGAAACTGAACAATCGCAAAACAAAGTAGACACAGAAACTTCTATGTTGTATACCGCTAGCGAAGAAAGGTCCACTGTTTTACTGAAAACCGCATTCAGTCCAGTCGTTCACAAGAATACATGTATAGATGCAAGAATACTCTTTGACGAGGGAGCTCAGCGCTCATTTATAACAGAAAAGTTCATTCACTGTCATCATGTGTACTGCGTATTTCCAACGGATAGAGCTTCACAATCGGACGGTTGGTGATTCCTGTGTCGGTCTTGATAACAGCTGATCGAATGAGTCCATCCTTTCCACGAACTAAATCTTCTACAACTGCTAATTTCCACATTATACGATTTGTGTCATTGTGTACTTGTACAATGTCACCTATTTGTATTGTTTGTTCGTTTCTTCTTTATATGATGTGTTTCTTATGAATGACCGGCCACTCATTTTGAAGGGTATTCCGTTGAATACTGAGAATGCTGAATGGAATTATTTCTTTAAGTCGATTTTCTACGAACGGTTTTAAGATTTTTGACGATTTAATCCAACTCAAAACAATTTGGTTATCGCTCCACATATACACATGTTCTGTTGGTATGACTTTAAGAAGATGCTTTGCTAATCTGGCGCCGATAAGCGCGCCCATAAGTTCTAAACGTGGTAATGAAATCGGTTTCACGGGTACTACTCTGTTTTTAGCCATGACGACGACCGATGAATTTAAATCGTCAAAAATCTTAAAACCGTTCGTAGAAAATCGACTTAAAGAAATACGAAAATTAACAGAGAATGCTGAATGGAATTATTGTCCAACAGATGACAATCCAGCTGATTACTTAACTCGCGGAATTTACGCTAAACAACTTTATAACAACAGCTTATGGATGAACGGTCCACAATGGATTTTAAATCGTAAAAATTGGCCGACATGGACGAGGAAAATTGAAGATTGCAGCACGATGGTAACTGTTAGTGATGAAAATACAGATGATGAAAGTACAAATGCTTCAACACAGACAATTTCATGTATAGATATACAACGATACAGATCTTTAGAAAAAGCAATTAGAGTAACAGCATACGTCTTGCGCTTTATACAGAATTTACAGAACTCAAGAGATAAACGGACAATCGGATTTATCAGTGTTGAGGAGCGATGTAAAGCATTAGAAGTTCTAATAGTAGCAGCACAACAGCAAACATTTAAGGATGAAATTGAAAGCTTGAATTCATCTTCACAGAAAAAAGTGCAACTTGTTCGACAACTTAAACTTTATACAGACAAAAGCGGATTACTACGTTGTACCGGGAGAATACAAAACGCACCTGTTAAGGAGAGTACTAAATATCCGTTGTTATTGCCAACACACCACAGTCTTACGTCCTTAATCGTAATGGATGCTCACACAAAGACTTTACATGCCGGACTTAACAGTACAATCGCATATATTCAACAGAATTACTGGATACCGAGAATAAGGCAGTGCGTAAAATCACAAATTCGTAAATGCGTTCAATGCATTAAAATATCAGGAATGCCTTACAGCGCACCCGATCCGCCACCGCTTCCTAAAGATCGAGTCAACTACGATTATCCTTTTTCAGTAACCGGCGTTGATTTCACAGGAGCTTTGTATACAAAAGGAAAACACAACGAATTAAGCAAAACATATATTTGTTTATTCACTTGCGCCGCTACACGAGCTATACACTTGGAGATAGTCACAGATTTAACCGAGGAGTCTTTCATGCTTGCTTTTAAAAGATTTGTCGCTAGGAGATCTACACCAAGGATTATGTTGTCCGATAATGCAACAACCTTCAAGGCAGCCGCCGAAAAGATTACAAGATCAAGCAAAGACAACCGAATACAAGAAAAACTTGCCGATCAAGGAACGGAGTGGAAATTCATACCCAACCGAGCACCGTGGTTTGGAGGCTTTTGGGAACGCCTAATTGGACTCACGAAAAAGTCAATTAAAGCAATACTAGGAAAGTCATGTGTCTCTACGGAAATGTTGAATACAATTGTAATCGAAATCGAGGGAACTCTAAACAATCGTCCGATAACTCACATTTCTACTGATATTAAAGATCCCGAACCGCTGACGCCAGCGCACCTTTTATATGGTCGTCGACTTGACAACCAATCGGAACACAGTATTGACAGTGTTACTTCCGAAGATTTGCACGTGAAACTGAATAAAAATTTACAGAGAAATAATGAACTAATCAACCATTTTCGCTCAAGATGGAAACACGAATATCTGACGTCACTCCGTGAATTTCACCGTACATCTGGAAGAAACGAACAAACAATACAAATAGGTGACATTGTACAAGTACACAATGACACAAATCGTATAATGTGGAAATTAGCAGTTGTAGAAGATTTAGTTCGTGGAAAGGATGGACTCATTCGATCAGCTGTTATCAAGACCGACACAGGAATCACCAACCGTCCGATTGTGAAGCTCTATCCGTTGGAAATACGCAGTACACATGATGACAGTGAATGAACTTTTCTGCCCTGGAGAACTTTTCTGCCCTGGAGAACTTTTCTGCCTTGGAGAAATTAGTGGATGTATAGACTGTTAAATTAACTCCAGTTATTATATAGACTTGTAAAAGTGTTAAATTATTCAGACGTGAACAGTTAAAATACTATTGAGAGACTTTAAATATGATTTTATTTCTTTTTATGTCACAATTTACGAATTTTTCATATTGTATTTCAAATTTAAGTTAAATATCATTTTCTGCGGCCCCAGAATGTAAAGAATTGCGCTAATATTAACGTACCTTTTTGCGGTACGGCCACTATCTTTGTGACGTCGCGTAATTGTATACTTTATGTTGTATTGAATAGAAACGTATAATGGCAGACGTAGTTATATCTTTATCGCCTTAGACTTAGTTAACTTACGATCAAATACACAACGCAACGCAATAATCTACAATCGGACAGACGAACAAAGTGTTTTCAATATAGCTCTACTTCTAGACAAACAAATACGCCAATATTCATATGATACGCCGTAAAAAAGGTTATGTAACTTATCTTTTGATAAAGACATCGTTCAATAATATTCTCTTATACCGGCTACTGTACTGAAAAAGTATATTACAACTTCATTTTCGGTCGATTGAGGTAATAATGGCATGATTTAAATTGCACAAAACAGCTCTTATTATAAAACAAGAAGTACTGCTTATAATTTAAATTTGAAAGATGACTATCTTTCAAATGTAAAAAAAAGAAAATCAAAGTACGTCGGAACCTTTTAAAGTTGACGATACGGTATCGGTTTTGTCATTGTTGAAGGTTGTACTGTTGTCAATTTATGGTATCGCCTCATTTAATGTATAGTTGGTTCACACTTTGTCATGTCAATAATGTTATCTATCCCCTTACAGTACGTAAAGCAATTTAGAACTAATGTCGGACGGAGATGCACCTTTATACTTCTATCAGATTTTCTTTTTTGCCGTATATCTGATAAAGCAATCTGCTAGAATCATTTTTATAGTCTTTTTTTATATTATGAAAAGGTTCCTGTCCAAATTTCGTTTCGTAAATGTTTAGCAAAAATATTTTTCCATTTTATGATTAAACATCTTATAAATTTTTGTATGAACGCTTTGAAAAACACCTGCATATGCTTGACAGCGAACTCGTGTACGGCGGGAACGATTACACGACGTTGTTGCGATTAACACTTAATTTAACGTAATTTAGCGCCATACTGACAGACGTCGTAAAAAATTAAGGTATATGGCTTTTATTGAAAAAACAAGCACATGGACCCCAATTTTTTTCTTTTGCAATCAATCAAGTACAGTTTCAAGAACACTCCGTCAAAATTTCAGGAAAAAATCAACGATCAAATTTTTTCTGCATTTCCGAAAAGACACAAAAATATGGTCAATTTCTTTATTTCGGATATAGCAATCAAAATCCGGAACATGATGATTTGATTTAACCTTATACTTGTTTCAGCATGTTGATGCCATGGATCAAAGGAATATTTTACAAAACAAGAATGTGTCCAAAGTACACGGATGCCCCACTCCCACTATCATTTTCCATGTTCAATGGACCGTGAAATTGGATAAAAAATATAATTAGGCATTAAAATTAGAAAGATAATATCATAGGGAACATTTGTACTAAGTTTCAAGTTGATTGGACTTCAACTTCATCAAAAACTACCTTGACCAAAAACTTTAACCTGAAACATGCACTTTCATTTTCTATGTTCAGTGGACCGTGAAATTGGGGTCAAAAGTTTAATTTGGCTTTAATATTAGAAAGATCATATCATAAGGAACATGTGTACTAAGTTTCAAGTTGATTGGACTTCAACTTCATCAAAAACTACCTTGACCAAAAACTTTAACCTGAAGCGGGACAGACGGACGAACAAACGGACGAACGAACGAACAGACGGACGCACAGACCAGAAAACATAATGCCCCTCTACTATTGTAGGTGGGGCATATCATAGGGAACATGTGTACTAAGTTTCAAGTTGATTGGACTTCAACTTCATCAAAAACTACCTTGACCAAAAACTTTAACCTGAAACATGCACTTTCATTTTCTATGTTCAGTGGACCGTGAAATTGGGGTCAAAAGTTTAATTTGGCTTTAAAATTAGAAAGATCATATCATAAGGAACATGTGTACTAAGTTTCAAGTTGATTGGACTTCAACTTCATCAAAAACTACCTTGACCAAAAACTTTAACCTGAAGCGGGACAGACGGACGGACGAACGAACGGACGAACGAACGAAAGAACGCACAGACCAGAAAACATAATGCCCCTCTACTATCGTAGGTGGGGCATAAAAACCGGTTAAGTTATGACTTTTCGTTCAAAAGTATTGTTAGTTTCTTTAAAAGTCATTATTAATGAAATTTCAGGAATTTTCTTCCAAATGTGCAAATTTCAAACAAAATTATCTCAAAAAGTAAGTCATGAAGGTACTTTTTTCTTTGCATATTTGAAAAGTACACATTGAAATTGACCTTCTATCAAAATTTTAAGAAAAAATCAACGAGGGATCTCTACTGTATCGTATGCCCTTAACAAACTTCAGTCTTATATCTGATCTTGAAAACCCTTGTCTTGCTCTTGAGATATCTCTATTAAAATGCTGCTTCATTTGTCTTGATATATAGATAAAGAAAAAGTTAAGGCTATCTTAATACTACTACTTCTAATTCTTCTGAGCAAGACTGTTGTGCTTTCTTAATATATGACAATTGTCAGAAAAAGTTGTTCCTGAAACATCAGCCACACCAATAATATCAACACAGACGATTAAAAAGATATTATCCTTTAAAAAGTTTGACAAATCCACTTAACCTCAATCTTAATAATCATAATAATGCCTTAAAATAGTTCACATTATAAAAAAAAAATAACAGTTCCTTTTTCCTGATCAAATTTGGTTACTGTGATGGATAGATAATATTTTTTCATAAATACCAACCTTTTGACTTGGAAATGGATTGTCCATTTTTAATGTTTTAGTCATAAAGTCACTTAGACAGCTTTTAGGATCAGTTCCAACAGACTTTAAAAATTTGACTGCAATGTCAAGCTTATCAAGACTTTCACACAATTCTGTGTAACTTCTGACTTGAAGCTCACCACATATTTGACTGTGTACAGAGTTATTTATCCTGGTCTGAAAAAAGAAATCATCAAATATCATCAAATATCTCTATCAATATTACATTTTTTTAATACAGCATTATACTCATTTTTTAGCTGTAGATAAAATAAGATTAAATGAGGTAAAAATTTAATAGATTTTATTTAATTAGGTTAACTAATGGAGAAAAAAAACAACTAATAAGTGCTTATAAATCTGAAGATATCAGTCTGAAATTTTTCTTAAATTTCTAGTTATCCGCCACCCTCCGCCGAAATATAATCTAAAGTATAACTTTTTAGCAACAAAAAAAAAAAAAGACTGACAACAGGTTACAAAATGCAACACAACACAGACAACTAAAAGATAGGGCAACATGAACATCATTAAAAACCTGGAGTTAACAATGATGCCCCAGAATGGTAAGTATGTTCTGCTCAATATTTAGCCCTCATCCAGTTTAAACCTAAATGACAAACCACATTTAATGAGTTGTACACAAGTTATATAGGAAAAGAATCTTCAGTATGCATATAAAAGTAAAAAAAATAATTGTTTATTTGCTGCTTATTTAGTGGCAAATATTTCATGCACAATCAATAATTACTTGAAACCAGCAATTAAATTATTTTTTTTATTTGAAATATGAAACAATTGTGTGAGTAATAGATTTTGAGTTGGTATTATCAAGGATTTGTATAATCATAAGGTTAATCTTTTAAATAAACAAATACATTTTTAGAATACGTGAAACATAGCAGTTATAGATTTATACCAACCTTCAGATATGTTATGCTTGTTACCTATTATCCCTGATAATCATCAAAGAAAATGTTCATTTAAAAAAATATCTGTTAATGGGCTGTTAATCATAGACAAAGTAAATGGGATCTTCTCTCATATATTTTATCTATGCTTTCCTTAAAGCATCACTTTCTGCATTGACATGAACTGACTGCCTAGGTAATTTTGTCCAAGAAAAATTATTTATATACCACCTGTCCCACAAATTTGATTCTGCAAGAGGTATTATATTCCCTTATGCACAACCTTATTACTTTTACTACAGGATAATGTTTCATTGATATTTGTCTAGCCCTTTAAAAAAGATGTGCTTACAAGGAACATGGACAAAAAGGACAAATAGTGTGGTTGCTATTAACCACAAAAAAATTTTTTTTTTGAGGGATGTACAATTATAAAAGGTGTATGAGAAGCATAAAAAAAGACAGCAACTTAACAACACAAAAACTAAAACTAAAAAAACAATTGTACTTAAATATGAACAAGAATGTGTCCAAAGTACACGGATGCCCCACTCGCACTATCATTTTCCATGTTCAATGGACTGTAAAATTGGGTAAAAAATCTAATTTGGCATTAAAATTAGAAAGATCATACCATAGGGAACATGTGTACTAAATTTCAAGTTGATTGGACTTCAACTTCATCAAAAACTACCTTGACCAAAAACTTTAACCTGAAACTCCCACTTTCATTTTCTATGTTCAGTGGACTGTGAAATTTGGATCAAAAGTCTAATTTGGCTTTAAAATTAGAAAAATCATATCATAAGCAACAAGTATACTAAGTTTTAAGTTGATTGGACTTCAGCTTCATCAAAAACTACCTTGACCAAAAACTTTAACCTGAAGTGGGACAGACGGACGGACGAACGGACGGACTGACCGACGTACAGACCAGAAAACATAATGCCCATAAATGGGACATAAAAATACACTATAAAAAGATAGTTTACAGAATGATAGCAGTCTTTTAACTTACTTGTTTTATTCTTAGTGACAATTCATCAAACATAGAAGCATTTGTTGACTCTGATCTGTATGTAAAGGTTGCTATCTAAAGATATAAAACAATATTAGTTTAATTTTTTATCAATTCATTTACATGTGTAAAACATATTTCTAAAGGGTGGAATTTGACTTTAAATTCAAAATTAAAAAGAATTAAAAAAATTGAAAAATACTAGATGTAACAAAGTTAGAAAATATAATACAAATACAAACATTACAGTATAAAATATATACATACTGTAAACCAACTTATTTTTTCGCAAGCGATTTACTTTCACGAGTAGAAAAATAACGCTAATATTAATCGTCACAAATATGTAAAACTGGGATCTTTCCTTATTTAAGTACGTCAAGTAATTAGAAAACGCAAATTTAAATAGCTGCAAAGTGGACTAAAAAGAGTAAAATGCGAAAATAAGTTGGTTTACAGTATAAATCTATATTTGGTTTTACCTCTTTAATGTCATTAACTATTGACTTAGAAAACAGAAATCTGTCAATAAGCTGTCTCTCTAGGTTACTAAAGTCATAATCCACCTTGCTACCCTCACCAACTACAAATGAGTAATTACAGTTGGCCAACACCATTGGTAACAGATCTTTCTCTGGATGGTAGCTAATCAGATGAGCTGAGGATATATCTTTCACTTTTACCTTAGGCAAACTGTCATATCTAATCAAAGTAAACAAAAAAATAATACAGTCTCATCTTTGTTTTTCAAATTGAGAATCCATAAAAAGGATGTACAGTATTTTTAAGTTTATTTTTTGATTAAAAATGGTACTCTTAATAAAAATGTATACCACTTTATTAACAATGTAGACATGACATTCTGAAATTTTCATGAAAGACTGATTACTTGATTATTGCATGCTTAATGTTGAGTGGAAAATGTTTCATAGATATAAGAAGATGTTCTGAAAACAAGAGGCTTTCAAGAGTCTGAATTGCTCACTTTTTTTTGTGGGTTTAAATCTTTCATCAATGATTATTTTTGCTTTTCAATGTATATTAATGAGTCACTGTGGCTTAAAAATTAATGTTCAATGTCAGTTTAGTTTCTCTCTTTCATCATGAGTTTTTGTTCAAAACACGAAAGGGGATAAAAAATAATCCTGAATTTGGTTAAATTTGGCCCATTAGTTTTAGAGAAGATTTGTGTAAAAGTTAATGGACACCAAGGGATAAGGAAATCTCATTTAGTCCATTTGGCCAGGTATTAAGCTAAAAATAAAAACGTCACCAAGACAGCAAATTGAGTGGGACTTGAAAAACGTCTATGCAATAATTATATTAGAATACCCAAGCACTTCATACCCCTTCTCATCAATCTGCCTCTGCAAATAAAGTAAGATGAAAAAATGGTCCATTATAATTATATCATTAAACTTTACCTTTGCTCTTTTTCCACCTGGCAGAACTTTTGTAAGAAGTTGTTCTGTTGCTCCAACAAAAATCTCAACAACAAGTAGGAGCACAAACCATCATCTCTGAGTGTGGGAAGCAAAACAGAAACTGGAGATCTTGACTCTATACACCTTCTACAAAGCTCTTTATTCATATGGATTATATTTCCATTTACAGTACATGCTAAAATGAAAAATGTTTCCTTTAATACTCTCATACGGTCTTGCTACTTTGCTAATAAATGTTTGTTAGTGTAATACATGTTGATGACTGTACAATTAAAATAGATAATTCACAGGATTTATTCATGACATTCATCTATTTTTTTAGGATAGGTCATTTTACACAATATTGTGCAAAGTAAAAACTCACTCATTATTTATAGGGCACTGACAATCATGTTCAGTCTATAAAAGTTAAGATGAAATTAAATTGAAACTATCAAAGAGTTGTCTATGGTTATAAAATAAATTCCAAACATCACAAAACAGATATTGACTATACTATACAGATCATCTAAAATTACTAACATGGTTCAATTAAGTATAAACAAGAATGTGTCCATAGAACTTGGATGCCCTAATCGCACTATCAATTTCTATGTACAGTGAACTGTGAAATTGGGGTAAAAACTCTTAATTTGGCATAAAACTAAGAAAGATCATATCCTATGGAACATGTGTACTAAGTTTCAAGTTGTTTGAACTTCAACTTCATCAAAAACTAACTTGACCAAAAACTTTAACCTTTTAACGGACAGACGGACAAACAAATGGATGTACGAACAAACGAACAGACAAACAGAGACTCAGGTCAGTAAACATAATGCCCATAATGGGGCTTAAAAAAAAGTCCTAAACCATTTCTTAAAATAGAATCTAAGAACTATGCAAGGTAAACACTGTAAAGATTTCTGAAGCAGGAAGTGACTACCTAAGAGTAAAAACAAGAATGTGTCCAAAGTACACGGATGCCCCACTCGCACTATCATTTTCCATGTTCAATGGACCGTGAAAATGGGTAAAAAATATAATTAGGCATTAAAATTAGAAAGATCATATCATAGGGAACATTTGTACTAAGTTTCAAGTTGATTGGACTTCAACTTCATCAAAAACTACCTTGACCAAAAACTTTGACCTGAAACTCGCACTTTCATTTTCTATGTTCAGTGGACCTTGAAATTGGGGTCAAAAGTTTAATTTGTCTTTAAAATTAGAAAGATCATATCATAAGGAACATATGTACTAAGTTTCAAGTTGATTGGACTTCAGCTTCATCAAAAACTACCTTGACCAAAAACTTTAACCTGAAGCGGAACAGAGGGAAGAACGAACAGATGGACGAAGAACAGACGGATGAAGAACAGACGGATGGACGGACGAACAGACGAACGGATGCACAGACCAGAAAACATAATGCCTCTCTACTATCGTAGGTGGGGCATAAAAATAATGTATTTACACAATATAACTAAACATAATAAAATTCTAGACAATAACTTTATTCTTTCCTAAATACACAATCTCTGTGATATAGAATGTAAATAGATAGAAGTAAGAACTATGAATGCATGGATGGACAAGAGCATTGCATCTAAAATTAGGTAACCGCTTTCCACTGTACATCTTGTCAATATTCAAACAACTTAGTAAAAGGGGCATAGTTTCTAAAGCAAAAAATAATTATGTGGAGTTAAAGATTTATGCTTTTAATAACGGGAAAAGAATGTATTTTTACTAATTACATTCTGTATGTGCCTATCCCAAGTCAGGAGTCTGCAATTCAGTGGTTGTTGTTTTTTTTTATGTCCAACATATTTTTTTTTCATCCATTTTTTTCACATAAATAAGGAAATTAGGCCATTAGTTTCCTCTTTTGAATTAATTGTTTTACATTTGTCATTTCGGAGTCTTTTATAGCTGACCATTTAGTAAAGGCTTTGCTCATTGTCAAAGGCCGTACAGTGTTCTATAGTTGTTAATTTCTGTGTCATTTGGTCTGTTGCAGTCTCTGGTGGAGAATCGTCTCATTGACAATCATACCACATCTTTTTTATTAATATTTCTTTATTTTAATTTGTGGACAATTATTTTCCTTAACAAAATAAATTAATTGTTGCTTTTGCAATAAGCATTATTCCAAACTCTTACTATATGACTCAAGTGATTGTCTGACACACTCCCATGCTTCAGTGAACATGCTAAGTAAGCATCTAAATTCTTGTGTTCTTCTATCTGTTATAAAAAAAAATATACATGTAACTTAGTGTTAAGACTACAGTTTTTCTCATTTCAAAGTTTTGTTCTCAATGTGTTTTAAAGAATGCAGAAGTTTCATACTAATTTCAAGAAGATTTGAGAAATGAAATTCCCCTATAGAAAAAAATGGTTTTAAATGTCAGTTTCCTCATTATTTAACTCTTCCATAGTTTTGATAAGTCAAATTCATTATTAAAATTTAAAGGGAATCCAAGAACAAATTAAGACAATAGTAAAGTTATAGTGAAAGGGACTGGACAATTAATAAACACACTTTGCAACTTCGATTTATATAGATATGACACTTAAGCACTATAGAGACATTTTATCAAATCTTTATCAGATCTGAAAACTTGAGTTTAGATACAATAAGAATTTAATGTAAAATATTACTATAATGAATATTATAAGAAACTCTTGATTTCAGTCATTTGTGTTGCCCTATTGAAATCTGATCCTTTTGTACATAGGGGGTAATCAGTACTAATCACACTATTGGACATTATCAGTTCCCTTATAAAATACCTTGTTCCAAATCATCTTGTATCAAGTAAATTTGTAAAGATCCCTCAGATCTGACAAACTTTCTGTTGTACCTCTGTATCAATATTCTTTGAAGTTTAAGAATGCTTGGTACAAATCTCAAGGCTCTGAGAAATGGTTCCTGCAAAAAAAACCATTCAGTAGTAGTTAATGTCTGTCATTTTCGTCTCTTGTGGACAGTTGTCTCATTGGTAAACATACCACATCTTCTTTTTTATATATTCAAAATGTTAGCAATTTAGAATGAAAAGTTCTGTAATTAACAATACATTTATATGTGTAGATGGATGCTTAAAATATTTCAGATATCACTTTAAAATTCAATTTACAGAATTAATTCCTTTCAAAAGTGTAACTTATCATCATTGATCAAGTTAGTTTAATCTCTTGATATATCAATTTTTCATAAGAATCCTTCATAAATTAATTGTATAGATCAGTTTCCAGCTAGAGGATAAGTAACAAGTAAAATTAAGAATGGAAACAGCATCAGAGACTGTACAACAAGCCAACCAAAGAACTCCAAGGTCACCATTGGGTCTTTTACAGTAAACACCATTATTCAATACATTCATTTTTATTTATACCTCTTCAAGGAAGATGCGTAACAGTGGGCAATTGTGTTGACTTGCATTTAGCATTTGTGTTAAATGATCTACAGAAACGTGAGCTCTGTAATGCCATACTGCAGGAACACTTTGTAAATTTCTGATGTTCACTCTTTCTGTTTGTGTATCTGTTTCATACAGTAACTGAAGCAATCGATCTGACCCTGAAAGTGCAATTGATTATGTTGAATACATTATAATTATGAATAAAAACAAGGATCAGTGTGCTAGTTTTGGAGTAATATGCTTTCGGTTTTTTTTATTCATTGTGTAAAAAAAAGTATGGATTTTATTTATGAAATGTGCAGATTTAAATGAATATATTCAATATATTAGAAATAAAAGAACTAAAAATTATTTTATGTGTGATGCATGTTTTAAAGGAATATGGAGAACAGGGCCGTAACTACCTATGAGGCAGGGGAGGCAACTGCCTCCCCTGAATTTTCTACACTAATTATTTAATTTTTTTTTTTTAAGTAATAAAATGAAATATTGACAATATGTACACAAAGAACTTGAATTTATGTTATAAACAACACAAATTTGCAGTTTTAACAGTGTTATCATGATACGTGATATATCGGTCATTTTCAGGATTTTTTTTTATCGAATGTGAACCGTTTCAGTATTTTTTTTTCTTGTGGCCGTCCGTCTGTAATTCAGTTTTCGTACGATAATAAATATATGGAACTTTGCTTTCGACAATTTTGAATAAAACTTAACTGTTCACATTTATTTAGGGGCTCAATTAAGCAGAGGAAGTTCCCTTTGTATTGTGAATCTTTTATGATATGGGATTCGTTACCGGCTGAATCAGCTGTTTGGTCAATGTTTTTTATGTCTCCCGCTCATATGAGAACATTATGGTCAATCCATTAGAAGTTAAACACTTCCAATTGTTGTAGCAGAGCTTTCTATACCAGTAAAGAAAGTCCCTGGTTGTAGTTATATAAATGTCTTTTCAGCTTTCAACAATATTGAAATTCAAGGTCCTCGATAAAAAAAATTATTATGAACTTGCTTTATATGTTTTGTTAAACTTACCAGTTTGATTTCTAAAAATATCTTTAAATACAGATAATAATTGTTTGCATAAAAATGCTTCCAGGATCCAGCAATACTAATATGTTTCTTAAAGTAAGGAAATCGAAGGAAAACGGGTGATTTTTAGCCATATTCAGAGAAAAATTAGCGGTCGCAATGTATTTAATGTTGATAATTATAGGTCAAAATACAGCCTTCAAGACGGAGCCTTGGCTCACCCCAAACAACAATCTCAGCTTGTTTTTGCATAAAGAATGCTTCAAAGTTCTAGAAATACTGATGCTTCTTAAAGTGAGGAAAAAAGGGGTCATTTTAGCCATTTTACAGAGAGAAAACAAAAATCGGCGGGGGGCTACACCTCCCAACCCCCTTATCTTGGGGGCCTCTATCGGCGGCTACCGAACTCTGCCTCCCCTGAATTCGAACCCTAGTTACGGCCCTGGAGAAAAGTTATTTGTGTTTGTCAAAAAAATTAAATGTGAGCCTAGCAAAATATCAAATTTATTTGGAAATAAATAGGAGATGTTCAAAAGTAAAAATACAGCATCCTTCAACCTTTTAAGGGGATTAAGTTATGAATATAATCTTGTACTATGGAAATGTAGAAACTGGCAGAAATGCATAAGCATCAAATCAAACATATTTTGAAAGTTTCACAATTTTAAATGGCCTCAAGGATTCAAGCAATTAGAATGTTCCTCACCCTCAAAATATAAGAATCTCTAAACAAGTCAAAAGTTACACAGCAGGTGCCAAGTCTTGTCTGCATTTCTCGACTGATTTCTGATTATCAAACTAATCCAAAGTATTCATCAGTAGAAACCTTCAATTTTTTGGTTGTGCCTTTTTGGTCTCTTTATTGGGATATATTTCAATTACTTTAAACTGAAATCATTTTTTTTTTTACATTATCCCACTATATAACTTTCTGGCATTTATCATTGATTTGCTTAATTATTCAAGCAATAATATCTTTATCTCTGATTGATATTACATGATAGCTTTTTATATTGAACAATAAGGCACATTTATCCTTACCAAGTCTTTTATCTTTCAAAATTATCTTATTATAAGTCTGCAATATTCTGTCCAAATCCTGTTAAATGAAAAAACACAATACATAATACATTACTGGTACATGTATCAGTAAATATAAAAAAGATGTAATATGATTGCCAATGAGACAACTCTCCACAAGAGACTAAAATGACACAGAAATTAACAACTATAGGTCACCGTACAGCCTTCAACAATGAGTAAAAGCCCATACCGCATAGTCAGCAATAAAAGGCCCAGAAATGACAATGTAAAACCATTCAAACAAGAAAACTAACGGCCTTATTTCTATAAAAAAATGAACGAAAAACAAATATGTAACACATAAACAAACGACAACCACTGAATTACAGGCTCCTGACTTGGGACCGGCATATACATACATAATGTGGCTGGGTTAAACATGTTAGGGGGATTCCAACCCTACCCCTAACCTGGGACAGTGGTATTGTCACAGAATACAAGTTCCGCCATAATATTTATTCCAAAGATAAATTATTATGTAACAAAAGTTCCAATTGGAATAAATTTTATGTGATATTTATTCCAGAAGCATAATAAAAAGACCGATGCCTCGGAATTTATATCACATAAAATATATTCCAATAGGAAATTTTATTACATAATAAATTATCTTTGGAATAAATATTATAGTGGAACTATTATCTTATGACTGGTATAACATTTTGACTTTTAACATTTTGAAAATTTGAAATATACATGGAATCATTCATTTAAGTAAAAGTAATCAGAATAACGATAAATTGCTTTATTAACATATATACAAATCAGTCTGAAATTGATGTACAATTATTTATTTCGATTTTTTACTGAGAACAGTGAAATATTCATAAATACTGTTTCTCCTATCCTTTAGTTTTCTCTTTGGCCTGCACACAGGGCCGGATTCATTCACTTCATCATCTTTGTTTTGTTGTTCATCGGTATCCTTTTCCTTTGTGGGTGAAGGTGATGGCATACACAAATCTTCAATTCCTAAATCAAATGTATTCTCATTACTCATGTTATTGTCATCATATGATGATTGTGTTATAAATATAGAGTCACCCATATCGTTTTCTGTATTATTGTTTTCATCAATAATGTCATCTTCATGTAATTCTTCATTGTCAGATTTTTCATTCATTGTACTATTTGGTTCCGGGGGGATGTACCTCTTGATGTTATTTTGTCGGTATTTGCCAATCAATTTGTCATTGCTATCAATTAGGGTGATAGTGCCCAATTTTGGTAAGTCACTTATTGTGTATGGTCCTAACCATTTAATCATTCCCAAAGTCTTCTTCTTTTTCATATTCTTAACCAATACCAAATCTCCCTTTTTAAATGAATTATTCTCAACATTGTGCTTTTTGTCAAATTGCAATTTCTGCCTCTCTTGTTGTCTGGATACATTATCAGTAACCTCATCAACTATTTCTTTTTGAATATTAGTCATAGTTTCTGCTACTTTTGCAATTTCAATGTGATTAATTTCTTTTAATGGCTCAAACGTGTTGACTGTGTTGCCAAACTGATTTTCATTTGGAATAATAGGATTTCTCCAATACATGAGGTAAAATGGCGAATACTTGGTACTAGCTTGCTTAAAGGTATTGTAAGCAAAGGCACATTTTGGTACAAATTTTTCCCATTCACTGGCTTTTTCCTCAACAGTTTTGTTCAACATTGACTTTAACGTTTGATTGTATCTCTCACATCTTCCGTTAGATTGTGGATGGTAAGGAGTTATGAGAATGTGTTTATATCCATATTGTTCTTGTAAGGAAGCAGTTAATCTAGAATTAAATTCACCCCCGTTGTCACTGACAAGTTCAAGAGGAAGACCTTGTCTACAAAATAAATCATATAATCTAGCACTAACCTCAGATGCTTGTTTCCTTTTAAGTGGAAACACTTCTACATAGTTCGAAAAGTAATCAATAACCGTCAGAACATATCGATAGCCTTCAGTTGATATTGGGTCCCCAGCACTAGTTGTATAAGGCCCGATCAGATCAATTCCGATTTTCTTCCAGGTTGATTTTGGTATAGGCACAGGCTGTAACTCTGTTGGTGTTGTTTTTACCTTTTTATTTGTTTGTTGACATTGTTGGCATCTTTGAATGTATTCCTTAAGATCAGTAGACATACCCTTCCAGTAATACCGTTCTGATAACTTGTAAAAAGTTTTCTCCATACCCATATGGCATCCATTGTCAATATGGCAAAGCTTCAATATAGACGATTTCTGATCTCTGGTAATTACTAATTTATTTTCTCCCTTGTTAGATTTTCCACCTTTATAATATAATTTTCCTTCTGTGATAGCAAACATATCGGTACGTTTCCGAATTCTTCTCTTATCATTTTCATTCATGCCTATATAATAAAAAAAAACAAGGACTCAATATTTTTGCTATGATTAACCTTTTAAGTCTTTTATTATATAGACTAGACCGTTGACTTCCCCGTTGGAATGATTTTACACTAGTAATTGCGGGGCCCTATAAAGCTTGTTTTTGCTGTGAGCCTAGTCTTAGTGTTCAAGGCCGTACATTGTCCAGTAATAGTTTTCTTTTATAAACTGTTATTTTGATGAACAGTTGTCTCATTGGTACTCATACAAAACTATTATGTATTATTTATTCCCTTTGGATAAAGTATTATGTAATAGTTATGCCCTCTTGATAAATTATTATGTAATATTTATTACGATTGGATGAAGTATTATGTAATATTTATTCCGATTGGATAAAAAATTATATAATATTTATTCCCTTTGGATAAAGTATTATATAATATTTATTCCCTTTGGATAAAGTATTTTGTAATATTTATTCCGATTGGATAAAGTATTATGTAACATTTTTTTCGATTGGAAAAAGTATTATGTATTATTTATTCCCATTGGATAAAGTATTATGTAATAGTTATGCCCTCTTGATAAATTATTATGTAATATTTATTCCGATTGGATGAAGTATTATGTAATATTTATTCCGATTGGATAAAAAATTATATAATATTTATTCCCTTTGGATAAAGTATTATATAATATTTATTCCCTTTGGATAAAGTATTTTGTAATATTTATTCCGATTGGATAAAGTATTATGTAACATTTTTTCTGATTGGAAAAATTATTATGTATTATTTATTCCCATTGGATAAAGTACTATGTAATATTTATTCCGATTGGATAAAGTATTATGTAATATTTATTCCCTTTTGAGGAAGTATTATGTAATATTTATTCCCTTAAAGCCTCTTTGGATAAAGTATTATGTAATATTTATTCTGATTGGATAAAGTATTATGTAATATTTTTTCTGATTGGAAAAAGTATTATGTATTATTTATTCCCATTGGATGAAGTATTATGTATTATTTATTACCATTGGATAATGTATGATGTAATATCTTTTCCTACCCGAAAACATTATTATATTCAATCCATAACAAATGCCATAATGGAAAATTAACATTTTCACAGGACTGGTATCATCTTTTCTAATGTTGTAGCCATTAAATGATCATTTCAAATTATACACAATTACAGGTATGCATATTTTCATTTAAGTCCTCTTTAAAGTATAATTTACATTTATATTCTACAGCTAAACTTGTTAACATAATAACTTACCTTCAACATAAGTTCCATCATTCAGAAACATAAATATTTTTTCGTACTCGTCAGCCTCCATGTTTCAGTATAATACATTCAGGTGTTGTGTAGACATTTATATATCTAACTCATGAACACTTTTCAAATTACATAATAGTCAAATAATAAGCATTTAAAACCTGTTTTGATTTAGAATATAAACATTTAAAACTTGTTGTGATTTAAACAGTAATCAGCATTAAAAACCTGTATAAATCAATCAGGTGTAAAAATCATTATAACATGAACATTTGTTATACTCATCATGTTCATCAACTATACTCATCATGTTCATCAACTATAAGATAAGTTCCTGATAATAGTGGAACAAATATAATACAGTTGGAAAAAATATTCCATGACACAATTCCGCAGAACATATATTATTATAATATTCTTTCCCAAAGGAACAAATATTATCCGGAACAAATATACGTTGACAGTATAACAGTACAACATAAGAACGAACTCTATAAATCAGTTGGCTTAACTCATCAGATGGACAAATATTATGGTGGACGTGGCTGGGTACTTGTACATCCCAACAACAAAAGACACTAGGAACAGATCTAAGAGTACTCACAGTTAACTGAAAGCTAGTTCAAAGCCACTAACAACTAATAAAATAATCATGCATCTAAGACTAAATCAGCACTGTTTACACATTTTAAACAAGAATGCACTTGTTGTTGTGCTTAGCATACCCCATTTGTAAATCAAAGGAAAGAAAAACAGGAAAAAGGTATCTGACAGATCTGAAAAGCACTCACAAATATCAACTCATAACTCCCAAGATTTTGGGGGGAAAATGATACATTATTGGAGGAACATACATAAAGAAAGACAAGGTTATTGTCCTGTTGCATAATGCAATAATGTTTTCTTTGTGTCAATTGCAATGAAAGAAAATTCAGTCGACTATGTAACATGCTCCATATCCCCACATTACTAATAATAGGATATTTTTCCATGCCTCCCTCCCAAAATATAGACAACGATGAAATGAATCAAATCAACTTTTTTATCCCAGGTTTAAATGAGTTCAAACCTTAACACATTTTAAGAGAATTTTAAGAGTATCTAATTAGGAATAAAGGTGTTATACAGCTACAAGAATTAATACAAAATATTTTTGTTCCCTTCTGAAAAAATGCTTCCTATTTCATTTTTTAACTCATCAAAGGTATCAATGAGAGGCAACCTTCAAACAAATTTGAGAACATGAGCATCCAAGCAACAAAAAATAAATATGTGATAAAGTTGATTTGAAAGACTTTTAAAATAATTTAATGTGTGAACACTGTCAAACTTTTAACATACTGATTGAGGTCTAAAGGTCTTATGTCAAATTAAGTTTAGGAATAAAAGATCCAGTTGACACATCAACCAACTCTATTAAAACAACCTATATTGCTTTTAATTCTAATAAAATATATTGAAAATAATACACTTTTTAACTCCTTCATGTCCTTAGAGTATCACATAAATCAGAGGATCAACTTCACATGGCCTTTTGTATCGATGATCCCCCTTATGAAAAATATGCTAGAGGCAAATTTTCACCATAAGATTATCTTCTGTTTGACATCTGAATAAACTACTCGATAACATATACATTTTTACTTTTACCTTTAAGAGTGGTGCAATATATTTTGAGGCAAACTTTTCTTCCCATTTCAATCTTCCTTCTTTACTTAACAGTTGACACATGTCTGGTGGGATGTTTTCTCCTAAAAATAAATCATAATTTTTCATAAATTGCTGCAATTAAAATATTTTTTAACAGATAAAGGAAAAAATATGGTTGATTAATTCACAACACACATCAGACCAATTTTTATGTGACACTGGTTTGATGGGGTCAAGAAAATAGTTACCTTTATTTTTAAATCAAAACAAGTGAAACTGTGAGCTACTGCTAACTGATGATACCCCTGCAGCAAGTGGATAATTTTAATAGTGTAAAAATATGCAAGTGTTCGGTAAACAGGAAGTTGTCGAGTAATGAATCTGAAAATGCATCACACAGTATAGCTGACTTGTATAAATCCTGAAACCAAATTTCAGAAATCCTTGTATTGTAGTTCCTGAGAAAAATGTGACGGAAATTTTCAACTTGGTTATCATGGGTAAAATAGTACAAGTGTTCGGTAAACAGGAAGTTGTTGAGTGATGAATCTGAAAACGCATCAAACGGTATAGCATACTTATATAAACCTTGAAACAAAATTTCAGAAATCCTTGTATTGTAGTTCCAGAGAAAAATGTGACGAAAATTTTCAACTTGGTTATCATGTGTAAAATAATACAAGTGTTCAGTAAACAGGAAGTTGTCAAGTGATGAATCTCAAAACGCATCACAAGGTATAGCTGACTTGTATAAATCCTACATCCAAATTTCAGAAATCCTTGTATTGTAGTTCCTGAGAAAAATGTGACGGAAATTTTCAACTTGGTTATCATGGGTAAAATAGTACAAGTGTTCGGTAAACAGGAAGTTGTTGAGTGAGGAATCTGAAAACGCATCACACGGTAAAGCATACTTATATAAACCTTGAAACAAAATTTCAGAAATCCTTGTATTGTAGTTCCTAAGAAAAATGTGACGAAAATTTTCAACTTGGTTATCATGTGTAAAATAATACAAGTGTTCGGTAAACAGGAAGTTGTCGAGTGATGAATCTGAAAACGCATCACACGGTATAGCTGACTTGTATAAATTCTGAAACCAAATTTCCGAAATCCTTGTATTGTAGTTCCTGAGAAAAATGTGACGGAAATTTTCAACTTGGTTATCATGTGTAAAATAGTACAAGTGTTCTGTAAACAGGAAGTTGTTGAGTGATGAATCTGAAAACGCATCAAACGGTATAGCATACTTATATAAACCTTGAAACAAAATTTCAGAAATCCTTGTATTAAAGTTCCTGAGAAAAATGTGACGAAAATTTTCAACTTGGTTATCATGTGTAAAATAATACAAGTGTTCAGTAAACAGGAAGTTGTCAAGTGATGAATCTGAAAACGCATCACAAGGTATAGCTGACTTGTATAAATCCTGAAACCAAATTTCAGAAATCCTTGTATTGTAGTTCCTGAGAAAAATGTGACGGAAATTTTCAACTTGGTTATCATGGGTAAAATAGTACAAGTGTTCGGTAAACAGGAAGTTGTTGAGTGATGAATCTGAAAACGCATCACACGGTAAAGCATACTTATATAAACCTTGAAACAAAATTTCAGAAATCCTTGTATTGTAGTTCCTAAGAAAAATGTGACGAAAATTTTCAACTTGGTTATCATGTGTAAAATAATACAAGTGTTCGGTAAACAGGAAGTTGTCGAGTGATGAATCTGAAAACGCATCACAGGGTATAGCTGACTTGTATAAATCCTGAAACCAAATTTCAGAAATCCTTGTATTGTAGTTCCTGAGAAAAATGTGACGGAAATTTTCAACTTGGTTATCATGTGTAAAATAGTAAAAGTGTTTGGTTAACAGGAAGTTGTTGAGTGATGAATCTGAAAATGCATCATAAGGTATAGCTGACTTGTATAAATCCTGAAACCAAATTTCAAAAATCCTTGTATTGTAGTTCCTGAGAAAAATGTGACGGAAATTTTCAACTTGGTTATCATGGGTAAAATAGTACAAGTGTTCGGTAAACAGGAAGTTGTTGAGTGATGAATCTGAAAACGCATCAAACGGTATAGCATACTTATATAAACCTTGAAACAAAATTTCAGAAATCCTTGTATTGTAGTTCTAGAGAAAAATGTGACGAAAATTTTCAACTTGGTTATCATGTGTAAAATAATACAAGTGTTCAGTAAACAGGAAGTTGTCAAGTGATGAATCTGAAAACGCATCACAAGGTATAGCTGACTTGTATAAATCCTACATCCAAATTTCAGAAATCCTTGTATTGTAGTTCCTGAGAAAAATGTGACGGAAATTTTCAACTTGGTTATCATGGGTAAAATAGTACAAGTGTTCGGTAAACAGGAAGTTGTTGAGTGAGGAATCTGAAAACGCATCACACGGTAAAGCATACTTATATAAACCTTGAAACAAAATTTCAGAAATCCTTGTATTGTAGTTCCTAAGAAAAATGTGACGAAAATTTTCAACTTGGTTATCATGTGTAAAATAATACAAGTGTTCGGTAAACAGGAAGTTGTCGAGTGATGAATCTGAAAACGCATCACACGGTATAGCTGACTTGTATAAATTCTGAAACCAAATTTCCGAAATCCTTGTATTGTAGTTCCTGAGAAAAATGTGACGGGAATTTTCAACTTGGTTATCATGTGTAAAATAGTACAAGTGTTCTGTAAACAGGAAGTTGTTGAGTGATGAATCTGAAAACGCATCAAACGGTATAGCATACTTATATAAACCTTGAAACAAAATTTCAGAAATCCTTGTATTAAAGTTCCTGAGAAAAATGTGACGAAAATTTTCAACTTGGTTATCATGTGTAAAATAATACAAGTGTTCAGTAAACAGGAAGTTGTCAAGTGATGAATCTGAAAACGCATCACAAGGTATAGCTGACTTGTATAAATCCTGAAACCAAATTTCAGAAATCCTTGTATTGTAGTTCCTGAGAAAAATGTGACGGAAATTTTCAACTTGGTTATCATGGGTAAAATAGTACAAGTGTTCGGTAAACAGGAAGTTGTTGAGTGATGAATCTGAAAACGCATCACACGGTAAAGCATACTTATATAAACCTTGAAACAAAATTTCAGAAATCCTTGTATTGTAGTTCCTAAGAAAAATGTGACGAAAATTTTCAACTTGGTTATCATGTGTAAAATAATACAAGTGTTCGGTAAACAGGAAGTTGTCGAGTGATGAATCTGAAAACGCATCACACGGTATAGCTGACTTGTATAAATCCTGAAACCAAATTTCAGAAATCCTTGTATTGTAGTTCCTGAGAAAAATGTGATGGAAATTTTCAACTTGGTTATCATGTGTAAAATAGTACAAGTGTTTGGTAAACAGGAAGTTGTTTAGTGTTGAATCTGAAAACGCATCACAAGGTATAGCTGACTTGTATAAATCCTGAAACCAAATTTCAAAAATCCTTGTATTGTAGTTCCTGAGAAAAATGTGATGGAAATTTTCAACTTGGTTATCATGGGTAAAATAGTACAAGTGTTCGGTAAACAGGAAGTTGTTGAGTGATGAATCTGAAAACGCATCACACGGTATAGCATACTTATATAAACCTTGAAACAAAATTTCAGAAATCCTTGTATTGTAGTTCCTAAGAAAAATGTGACGAAAATTTTCAACTTGGTTATCATGTGTAAAATAATACAAGTGTTCGGTAAACAGGAAGTTGTCGAGTGATGAATCTGAAAACGCATCACACGGTATAGCTGACTTGTATAAATCCTGAAACCAAATTTCAGAAATCCTTGTATTGTAGTTCCTGAGAAAAATGTGACGGAAATTTTCAACTTGGTTATCATGTGTAAAATAATACAAGTGTTCGGTAAACAGGAAGTTGTCGAGTGATGAATCTGAAAACGCATCACACGGTATAGCATACTTATATAAACCTTGAAACAAAATTCCAGAAATCCTTGTATTGTAGTTCCTGAGAAAAATGTGACGAAAATTTTCAACTTGGTTATCATGTGTAAAATAATACAAGTGTTCAGTAAACAGGAAGTTGTCGAGTGATGAATCTGAAAAGGCATCAAACGGTGTAGCAGACTTATATAAACCCTGAAACCAAATTTCAGAAATCCTTATATTAAGTTCCTGAAAAAATGCGACGAAAAATATTCATGGGACGGACGGACTGACGGAATAAGGACAGACAGAGGTAAAACAGTATACCCCCGTTTTTTTTAAAGAGGGGGTATAATTAGTATTGACAATGACTTCAAATTCAGACTCCTTAAATATAAGGACCATACAAGACTGACTTTGTCCTCATGTCCACTGATTTTTAGGAATTATTTAAGTGCTTTTTTTTCAAACTAACCAAAGAGATAAACAATTCAATTCAATTCTTCAATTCAAAGTTGTATTGCCATATACACTTTACAGTTTGTGACATATAACAACAACAAAAACAAATGAAGACAATAACTAAGTAACTCAATATATATACACAAATTCAGAAAATATTAAAGGGTCCCCTGTCCTCAGTTCCATTGACTTTTTTTTAAAGGATCCTGTTTATTCACTTGTGTTGGTGTTGATGGGTTAAGTATATATATAACTTTGTCATTATCAGTGAGATTAGAAAATGAATTATTTTCTATGTTGATGCAATAAAAATATGCTGATCTAATATTTGAATTGTGAGAACAATTTATTAAGAAATGTTTCTCATCAGCTAGTACTTTGCATTTTTTGCAAAGCCTCTCTTCACGGGGAATTTTTAAATGCCTTCCTTTTTCAATTAATAATGAATGGTCACTGATTCTAAGTTTTGTAATTAATTTTCTAGTAAGAGAGGTAAGGTTTTATCAATAGATTTGGATAAGTTCTTTATAAAAATTTAATTTACTTTTATCATCAATAGATCTCAACTTATCCATCAACAGGTTGTTGTAGTCAATAAACTAATTATAAGTTAAATAGCCAAGAATGGTTGAAATCAAGGGCATTAAAGGGGCACTAGCTGTCAAATTCATTGTAACCGATTTGACTCAAATTCTCATATTTGGTTTATAACAATGTAAAACATTTATCCAAACTATCAAAAGTCTAAAATGAACAGTTTACAGAGCATGGGGTAGATAATATATAGGTTCGTTTCGTGTGTATTTTAGTCCAGACGCCATCTAATTAACTATCGATTTGACCTCAGATGACCATATAAGCGATGTAAACAAAAATAAAGATATGAATAGATTAAACCAACACGTGCAATTGCATTTTTATAGGTCTGTTTGATTTTATTTTATAGATTAAAAATAGATGTTTCTCATTGTTTTTAACCATATAAGAATGATTTTATGTGCATCGAATTAGTAATCAAATGATTTACCGTAGTTTCACTTTCATTGTTGACATTCTTTTTCTTTAAATAACCAGTACACGTACAATGCATGCGTTGTCAATCTCTAGCTAGGGGTTAACTTGAAGTTCACATGAATACCGGTTAGAATGATGATGACGTTTTCACTTGCAAGTGAATCAGTCAAAAATTATGTTTAATCGCTTATTTCAACAAAATTAAAGGAAATTGATTGCTAAAAGCAAATTATTATTTCATTATTTCAATTTGATTAATGATTGATCTAAAAAAAATCATACTTTATTTTTATATATATATCGTAGCTAGTGCCCCTTTAAATGTCATCATTTACTATGGATTTATAAAGATACTTTATTTTCCGGACTGTAAAATAAATCTGCCAACAAGCTAAAAGGAAATTTGCTTTTTGTTAGACACTTACAAAAAGTGGTTCACCTATATCTGTGAAACCAATGAATACTATTGCCCGGCAATCGTAATGAATCTGCAAAATTGATGCAAACAACAATATTTACATTAAAGATTACCTGTATTATTAGGGACTTGCTGGTCCATAATGCTTTTCAATATGTAATGTACAAACAAACATACATCATCATTGCTTTTACCAAGTATTTTTTGCAAAGCCTGAAGATCTAAGGCAATATGCTCCTTTATGAAAGGGAGCACATCATTTGGTGACAACCTCTTTTCCAGTTTTATTGTCTGGATAATAGCCTAAAAAAAAAAAACTTTCTAAAACAACAACCTCAACCACATTTATGGCGTAACAAAAGTAAGATTTTGACAACTCAATGTCTTTGCAACTTTGTATAATGGAATTAATGATCTTATACAGAAAACTAACTGTTTCATTAAAAAACTTTCTAAAAAGCCTTGTGACAACTGAAATTTAACAAGAATGTGTCCAAAGTACACGGATGCCCCACTGGCTTTATCATTTTCCATGTTCAATGGTGCGTGAAATTGGGTAAAAAATCTAATTTGGCATTAAAATTAGAAAGATCATACCATAAGGAATATGTGTGGTAAGTTTCAAGTTGATTGGACTTCAGCTTCATCAAAAACAACCTTGACCAAAAACTTTAACCTGAATCGGAACAGAAGGACAGAAGGACGGACGGACGAACAAACCAGAAAACATAATGCCCCTCTACTACCGTAGGTTGGGCATAAAACTTGTATCATTATATTTAACACATCAGAACATTTGCTCAATTTACTTTGCAATATGTATGCATGCAAGTGTCATCCCTTTTTGAACAAGTACAAGATTAAACCCTTGAATAAGTTTTTCTTAATAGGCTGATCACTGAATTCAACCTGTTAAAAGGTATTCTAATCATTTTTTGCGATATTGTGAAAAATCATGTTCCAATTCATATAAAAAAAAAATCAAAATGCCAGTTTAAATTGCGATTATAAACCTGTAGCGTTTTTCGCAATAATAAAAACATTGCAATAGTATCTGAATTGAAAGTATATTAAAGAAAGTATTTTTTCCTGTATGAATTTGTATCTAGGTTATAGTATTATCTAAATAAACTAAAAGAAACCTGAGATACTGCAACAGGAAAGGAACTTATACATTTTGATGTTCTGAAGAGAAAATATGATGACTTTTCAGTGCAAACATGTTTCATGTGGACCAAATGGTGGTGAAGTTTAAAATGCTCCAGGTGTGCTGGTTGATTTAAATTTTCCACAATGGAGGGTTTTGGGAATAATGGATTCTGTAGGCAGCCAAATAAATTTAAAAAAAACAGTCAGGTATGCAAATTAAATGCCTGCATTTTTCATAATCATGTTTAACTTTTCTATTTTTTATGTCTGAAAACATGAAAGTAAAATGTCTATAACTATACAAACCTGGACATTATTTTTAGCTCCTAAGAACATTGAAATATGAGTGAGTAATCTAATAAATGCAACAGATATTCTATCTATTTTTCTGTCCTGCACAAAAGTAAGTTTCTGTCCCAGGTTTGTTGCTCTACCAAGTATATGACCTGTTGAAGTCCTGTCAATTCTGTAAAATGTGGTTAACATTAATAGGCAAACCTGTCAATGATCAAATTTGTGTATAAAAGTGCACATATAATTTTTGCTGAATTGATTTTTAATAGATTTAAAACAAGTAAAAATTGTATAATTTATGCTTGCAGTTAAGAAAATATAAATAAAGCTAAAGTTTCCAAGTAAACCAGCCTGGTTGGAGCACTGATGGTGAATCAATTATTTGCAAGATGTAACCTGCAAATCAGTTGTTACATTTTCACTGCTCCAGAGGCTTACCGCAAGACCTGGGGGACAAGTAAAACATTGTCAATCAATCATTTGGAATTAGCTTGGGATAAACATAACATTATGCTGTCAGTTGATTGTATCTCTCATCATGAAAGAGAGAATTGTAATAGTTTTCATTGTATATTAAATATGCTCAGGCTCTTTGAAGTTGGAGAGTCAATCACAGGGAGAGACTGAATTACTCTGGTCATCTAGGAAGCAGATGAACATATACATATATATATTTCAAAGGTGTGGTTATTTCAGCTAAATACCTAATAATCATAATTTTTTCATAAAATGTAATTATCATACCCCTCATCTCGTTCGTTTCCTGCAGCAGGTGCATGATCTTCACCACCAATCCTTGCATTACAATCCCTACATTTAGTTTCTAAAGTTGGTCTTCCACACTGAAAAAATAATGGTCAACAATGAAAACAAAAACCATTATGTAATTAATAAACAGATTACAGAATAGAGGTTCTAAGGAGCCTGTATCAATGTATGAATTTAAAATAGGAGAAATTTAGTAGTTGTTTTCAACTCATAATTTGAATATTTCCTTGATGTATTTTGCCTCTCTTGTAGAGGATCCCCCAATTATCAATTCCTTTCTAATATCATTCTTGCCAAATTTGTTTCAAACTGGCGTAGTGGTTCAGATAAGTAGATGAAAATATAAATTTCCATTCATAGAGTCAAATGGTTACTATTTGATAACAATGCTAACATGTTTGCCATTAGACCAACTTGATGAGAAACACTTAAAGAGGTTCATACACTCATTTATCATGTAAAGTATAAAAATAATTAGCCTTGTAAATTCATGAAAGAATTTTTTTTTTTAAATTGGCCAATCAGAATTAAATTTGCCTCCTGATCTTTTTAAATCACAACCAAATTACAGTTATTATGAGTAATTTCATTGGATTTTGCTTAGACCATTCTTTCAAGTTCAGTTAAAACAAGCATAGCAGTTTTGAATTAGAAAATAAACTGTTATTACAATCAGATTTAAACAAGAACTATGTACCACCAATGACAAAATGTTTTCCCTTCCTTAGATCTTTTGACAAGTCTACCTATCATTAATCCTGACAATTTTTCATGTAATTCATTTGATAGGCCATTTAGTAAAACCAGATGTGTCAAAGCGACACGAATAGCCCCGTCTCAAAAAGTTGAAAAATCTTCAATTTCAATAACACATGTGGACACAAACATGATGGTAGTCTCACATATCAAAAATCTGCACAAAATGTGGAGGCGTATAGAAAAAAAGTCTGTATAGCTATGATTTTCAACAATTTTCAAAGTTGTAAACCCTTAATTTTGGCAAAATGTCTCACATATCAAAAATCAGCTGAAAATGTGGAGGCGTATAGAAAAAAAGTCTGTATAGCTATGATTTTCAACAATTTTCAAAGTTGTAAAATCTTAATTTTGGCAAAACTGAACAGTGGAACAAAACTTAAACTTGATCTGTAACTCAACATGAGTAACTCACATACCAAAATTCAGCACAATATCTGAAAGCGTTTAGAAAAAAAGTCTTTATAACTGTGATTTTCAACAATTTTTCTAAGTCCAAAGCCTGTAATTTCGGCAAAAATTAGCAGAGCGGAACGAAACTTAAACTTGATCTGTAACTTATCATGGTTAACTCACATACCAAATATCAGCCCAATATCTTAAGGCGTTTAGAAATAACTCTGTATAATGGTTTGTTGCGGAATGACGGAATTTTGGAATTACGGACAATGGTAAAACTATATGGCACCGACAACTTCGTTGGGGGGCCATAAAAATTAAAGCTGAATTGCACAAGAGGACCAAATTAAGTTTGAGCACTGATGGCGAGTCAAGGATGTAAACGCAAAATCAGTTGTTTTATTCAACTGCTTCACAATGCATGGCTACATTAACAAGAGTGCACACGCTGAAATGTCTCGCTTTCTTTACTAATCATTGATATTATGTTAATAGTCCTAAGTATAAAGCTAAGCTTTATTACAACTATCACACAAACAGAACATTAACCAAGATAACTAAACAAAGACCAATGAACCTTGAAAATGAGGTCAAGGTCAGATGAACCATGCCAGGCAGACATGTACAGCTAACAATGCTTCTCTTAAACATATATAGTTGACCTATTACTTGTAGTTTAAGAAAAATAGACCAAAACACAAAAACATCCGTGAAAATGTGGTCACGGTCAAATAAAACCTGAGCGACTGACATAAAGATCATAAAATATTTCTATACACCAAATATAGTTGACCTATGGCATATAGAATTAGATAAAAAGACCAAAACTCAAAAACTTAACTTTGACCACTGAACCATGAAAATGAGGTCAAGGTCACATGACATCTGCCCGCTAGTCATGTACACCTTACAATCATTCCATACAACAAATATAGTAGACCTATTGCATATAGTATGAGAAAAACAGACCAAAACACAAAAATTTAACTATAACCACTGAACCATGAAAATGAGGTCAAGGTCAAATGACACCTGCCAGTTGGACATGTACACCTTACAGTCCTTCAATACACCGAATATACTAGCCCTATTGCTTATAGTATCTGAGATATGGACTTGACCACCAAAACTTAACCTTGTTCACTGATCCATGAAATTAGGTCGAGGTCAAGTGAAAACTGTCTGACAGACATGAGGACCTTGCAAGGTACGCAAATATCAAATATAGTTATCCTATTACTTATAATAAGAGAGAATTCAACATTACAAAAAATCTGAACTTTTTTTTCAAGTGGTCACTGAACCATGAAAATCAGGTCAAGGACATTGGACGTGTGACTGACGGAAACTTCGTAACATGAGGCATCTATATACAAAGTATGAAGCATCCAGGTCTTCCACCTTCTAAAATATAAAGCTTTTAAGAAGTTAGCTAACGCCGCAGCCGCCGGATCACTATCCTTATGTCGAGCTTTCTGCAACAAAAGTTGCAGGCTCGACAAAAATCCTGAAAGCCATGTCCATGCAAAATCATCAATTAATTATTAGGTAATTAGTTCATTTACTTCAAGCTACCAGCTCATTGCATCTCATCAAAAAGTGTTAATCAAATCCTTGAATTGTGAACATATGATGGATGCAAAGTTCTTTCAAAATTACATGTAGGACTATTTCCTTAAGTTTCAGTAGTTCTTCTATAATTAATCACATTTCTTTCTAAATAAAGGCAACAGTAGTATACCGCTGTTCGTAACTCATAAATTGATTGAGAAAAAAACAAATCCGGGTTACAAACTAAAACTGAGGGAAACACATCAAATATAAGAGGAAAACAACAACACAACATTAAAATGTAATACACACAGAAATGAACTATAATATAACAATGGCCATTTTCCTGACTTGGTACAAGATATTTTAAGAAAAAAATGGTGGGTTGAACCTGGTTTTGTGGCATGCCAAACCTCCTGCTTTTATGGCAATATTAAATATAACATTAAAATGACAACATTTCATGACAGGACTATAATACAAATAAATGGGAGAACATATAGGACAGAGAAACACACGAATAATGGCTAACAAAAGGTACCAGGTTTAAAATTTAATACACCCGACGTGCATTTCGTTTAAAAATATCAATTCAAATTTATTGAATGCATCATTGAATTTCACTATTTGTACAAATGAGCATACATAGTTCTATAAAATTTTGCTGCAATAGCTAAAACACAGAGGTTTACACAACTATCTTACCCAACTTATGATCACTTAATGAAATGAAAAATATGAAACAGACATCTTAAATAAATATCATACTAGTCTAAAAGTGCCGTAAATGTACATGGTAGAAAAACTCCTATACTTACATCTCCTACAACATATGGATGACCATTGGGACATTCTGAAATATACATGGACAAATAAATAGTAGGAGAAGCTATCTGTAAAAAAAATATATGAGTACATGTATTTATTGTAAATTACCCTTAAAATATCAAAAACAGCAAAGAGCAAAAACAATAATCCATCCAAAAACTTCAATCTAGACTAATACACTGTGACATAGAAAGTCTTATCTGAACCCTGCAACATTAAATTGTGAATTTTTATCAAAAAACAAAATCTGATATTCATGGTGTGGATATTGTTTTTTTCTTTTTTACACCAGTACTTAACCCTTTCATACCGAATGTAACCTTTTGGCACCCCCTTGCGCATGCCGAATGTATCCTTTTGGCACACCGGTGTGGATGCTGAATGTATCCTTAAGGATACATAGATTTCTATTTTTAGACGGTCACAGTGCAAACAGTAAAAATAACGTTAAGACATGTTTCTTGGCCCAGTTGCTCCATAGATGTTATGATAAACACCAAATGCATTCGATATTTGAGTATCAGGCGTAAAATAGATGTCAAAATATGTTTTTTCAAAGATTGTTGAGAAAAAAAAAACTCGTGAAAAACCAAACGGCAGAACTATAGACAATCGTGGTCAGGAGTTTCATTTCGAGTTGAAACATTTGGAAAACTTAAACTGCGGTCATGAAAGTCGTTTAACTTGTACAAAAATAATGTATGTACGTATATTTTGGAGTTGTGAGAAGGATATTTGTAAATAACCTGAAATCGAGACTTTGATTGTCGTCATCAGCTGCACGACTGTAAATTATTATTTTTCGCTTCCGTTTGACAGTCAACCTTTCATTACCAATTAATCAGAATATTTTTATCATCGTTTTAGAAACTCTTAGGAGTCTGTTGTGCTATGGGTTTTATTTCTTTTCATTGAAAGGCTGTACTGCAGTATGTAGGTCGACAAAATGAAAGTCCACTTTCATTTAAAATAGAACCGGATATTGACAAAATTGACAGCTGAGTCTATAAATAGTGCAGTTCATAAAAACACGTGTTGTTACATCTCATAGCTATTTTATTTAACAGAAAAGTGGTTTGGAAAGATGAGACAATATTCTGCAATCTAATTCATATTTTAATCGAGTATAAATTGTTTTCCATGATGTATCTTGTCTTGTAACAGAGGTTTTTAAAAGTCTGGTTCAGCATACAAAAACAAATGCTTTTTTTTTTAAAACAAATTCTGTTGACAGAGAGTAAAAAAAACCTGAAAGATGCATAGATGAATATTTCTTTGTAACAAATTGTTTTCATTCTCATTTTTTTTAAAAGAAAACATTGTCAAAGAAGGGAAGTGAAAAAAAAAATTTGTTTCAGAAGGGAAAGGAAATTTTTTTTTTCAGAATTGGGAAGGGAAAAAAAAATTTTTTTTGTGAAGGGCGTAATTTTTTTTCCAAAGTGAAATAACATAAGGTGTTGTTTGATTCTACTGATTAATCTTAAGATGGCATCATTTATTATTGTAAAATAATACTGTTTACTGTATGTTTCTAAAAACAATAGGGGTTCAATTTTTTTGTTTTTTTGATATTATGAGGAACATAATAAATTACCCCCCCCCCCCCCCCCCCCCCCCTCATGTTGCACACAAAGACAAAAGATGAATGACCAGTGCGGCAGTGCATAAAGTTATATTACAATTTCTGATGCTTATATATAAAGCAACCATTTTTTACAAAATGAAACATCTCTTTTGTGTTCAAAAAGAGACTTCAAATGGTATTTAAATTGCTGCTTCTCTCAGAAGCCAAGTCACATAGGAGTAGGGAGTAAGAGAAAAGACCGATCAAATTGGAAATGGGATAATGGGACCAGATTACAGTCTTGTGGCTGTTACCTTGTAAGTCAGCTTCTTAAATTTACACTGGTTATGGGACTAGTACATGTAAGCAGATATCTTCATACCACATTAATATATATTATATGCAAGTAACACTTGCTGCTGGATGTAATAGATTAATCAATAGACTGGTAACAGTGGTTATAGTGTAACAACCTCTCAAGTAATTTTTATTTACTTTTTGACAAACCATTCCATTAAATAGCCCAACAATATAAACAGAAAATAAAAAAAATAGAGGCTCTAAAGAGCCTGTGTCGCTCACCTTGGTCTATGTGAATATTAAACAAAGGACGCAGATGGATTCATGACAAAATTGTGTTTTGGTGATGGTGATATGTTTGTACATCTTACTTTACTGAACATTCTTGCTGCTTACAATTATCTCTATCTATAATGAACTTGGCCCAGTAGTTTCAGTGGAAAATGTTAGTAAAAATTTACAAATTTTATGAAAATTGTTAAAAATTGACTATAAAGGACAATGACTCCTTAGGGGGTCAATTGACCATTTTGGTCATGTTGACTTATTTTTAGGTCTAACTTTGCTGTACATTATTGCTGTTTACAGTTTATCTCTATCTATAATAATATTCAAGATAATAACAAAAAACGGCAAAATTTCCTTAAAATTACCAATTCAGGGGCAGCAACCTAACAACGGGTTAACTGGTCCATCTGAAAATTTCAGGGCAGATAGATCTTGACCTGATAAACAATTTTGCCCCACGTCAGATTTGCTCTTAACCCTTAGACTGCTGCATTGATTTCTATTGTACTTTTGTGTAATGCTGAGTAAAATTTTAATCACTGATGAAATAAACATGTTCACTTACAATTGCTGTATCTTTGTAAATATTGAATATTCATCAATAAAAGTTATAAAAAAAAGTATTGTTAGATTCTGTATTTTTAATTTATTTTATTTTTGTGTGAGTCTCTGGTCATGTTTTACCTGTACAGGTGCGAAAATAGGTAAACAAAGGTAAACTTATTTTTTCATGTTTTATTAAACGATCCATCAATGTAAAAGTATCCATGACTTCAGAATTGAACCAATATAGTTTAAAATCTCTTTTAAGAACTAAGTACCATTGTGATTATCAAAAAATAAAAGTTTCTTCTCAGACCAACGGCCTTTTTTATGCAAATATTTTCCGGTATTTTCCTCCAACTTTCACTGCGCCGACTTTTACTTCCATGTACAAATATATTTACACGACAAGTTCATTTTGAAAGCTTTCATCAATATATAATCTTGACAAACTTAAAGTTCGGGTCTATCGATGTTAGTCAATATTGATTCACATTTGAAAGGCGAAATGATAAACATCGCAAATCCTGTTTCATGTCATCCATTTTGAACAATGTCTGGGAATCCCCGTAATTCTCGCTTTAAAAGTCTTCTGTTTGCAGTTTTGATAGAATACTTCCATTTCTGTCTATTATATCTTCGGTTCTCGTCCAAATCCTTTTAATCGTCCGCCGCTGTTAAATCGTTATCATTGAAATACTTCTGAACGTGTTGGCCATTTCTCCAAACAATGTCCGCCATTTTGTCACTTTTTTCATCAAAAATTTTCACTTTCGGTTTATCGCTTATACCTGATTAAAAGTCAAGAGACACTCGAAAGAACGCAGATTTTAAGCCAATCAGAATCCATACAAGTCGAAACTGCCGCAATCTCATGAATATTGACTCCGCCCATTCCATGGTAACTGTGTAAACAAACGAGTACGGAAAACGACTATAGTCGCGAGTAGCAGTAGCCGACTGTCTTATCGGAACGACAATAGTCGCGCGTAGCAGTCTAAGGGTTAATGCTTTGGTTTTTGAGTTATAAGCCAAAAACTGCATTTTACCCCTATGTTCTATTTTTAGCCATTACAGCCATCTTGGTTGGATGGCCGGGTCACTGGACACAGTTTTTAAAGTAGATACCCTAAAAATGATTTTGGTCAAGTTTGGATTAATTTGGCCCAGTAGTTTCAGAGTAGAAGATTTTTGTAAAAGATTACTAAGATTTACGAAAAATGGTTAAAAATTTACTATAAAGGGCAATAACTCCTAGAGGGGTCAATTGACCATTTCGGTCATGTTGACTTATTTGTAAATATCACTTTGCTGAACATTATTGCTATTTACAGTTTATCTCTATCTATAATAATATTCAAGATAATAACCAAAAACAGCGAAATTTCCTTAAAATTACCAATTCAGGGACAGCAACCCAAGAACGGGTTGTCAGATTCATCTGAAAACTTCAGGGCAGATAGATCTTGACCTGATAAACAATTTTTACCCCATGTCAGATTTGCTTTAAATGCTTTGGTTTTTGAGTTATAAGCCAAAAACTGCATTTTACCCCTATGTTCTATTTTTAGCCATGGTGGCCATCTTGGTTGGTTGGCTGGGTCACCAGACACATTTTTAAAACTATATACCCCAATGATGATTGTGGCCAAGTTTGGATTAATTTGGCCAAGTAGTTTCAGAGAAGAAGATTTTTGTAAAAGTTAACGACGCCGGACGCAAAGTGATGAGAAAAGCTCACTTGGCCCTTCGGGTGAGCTAAAAAATAGTTGCCATTGTCCTAGCTCACTCAATTTAAAAATTATAATCCTATTCAACACAGCATAATAAACTGAAAATAAAACAAATTTCATAGCTTCCTAATGTTATTACACACTATATCAGCTGCATATATTCTCTTCTTTACCTTTACTGCATGTGATTAATAAATTCAAATTAGTTTTAATATGATGAAAATAAATTTAAAAATATTATTGTCAGCTTTTGGTATTTATTTGTGCTGCTTTAACAAACATCAGTTGATGTATTTGTCAATTGTGTTTTATCTTATACATCCTAAATTTTGACTACATAGTTCAGATTTTAATTTTTACAATTTTCAACAACAACAAAATATTCACAAGGCTCTATTTCTTTAGAAACAACTGACTATTTGCTTATCTGTAGTACATTTATTTATGTTTAAATATATTTTTTTTATATTATACAACCTCCATGACACAAATCAAATTTATTGGAAATTTCATGGATTTAAAATTTTAAAAAATAATCACTTACTGGCTTCATTTACTTTATCTATTGGAAAGCTTTATCTCATTCACATGTGGAAGTATTAAGGCATTACTGGGGTTAAGTCATTAAGTAAAGAAGTCCCATCGATTATTATTGCAGTAAAAATTTATTTTTAATTAGTTCATGATCGCACATCAATTTTGGGGGTATTATACAACTCGTCTGGAAGAGTTATTGTCCGTTATCGAGCCTGAGTTATCTTTCTTCTTTCGAAACCGTTAACAAATGGCGGCCAAAATGTACGTGAACGACAGTCTCGATTTACAAGTATTTTTGAAAAGACAAGAGTGCACACGCTGAAATGTCTCACCTTCTTTACTAATTATTGATATTATGTTGATAGCATAAAGCTTTATTAAAAACTGTCACATAAACTTAGCATTAACCAAGATAACTAAACAAAGACCAATGAACCATGAAAATGAGGTCAAGGTCAGATAAACCATGCCAGGCAGACATGTACAGCTAACAATACTTCCATACAACAAATATAGTTGACCTACTACTTATAGTTTAAGAAAAATAGACCAAAACACAAAAACTTAACACTGAGCAATGTACCGTGAAAATGAGGTCGAGGTCAAATAAAACCTAAGGGACTGACATATAGATCATAAAATATTTCCATACACCAAATTTAGTTGACCTATGGCATATAGTATTAGATAAAAAGACCAAAACTCAAAAACTTAACTTTGACCACTCAACCATGAAAATGAGGTCAAGGTCAGATGACATCTGCCCGCTAGACATGTACATCTTACAATCATTCCATACAACAAATATAGTAGATCTATTGCATAAAGTGTGAGAAAAACAGACCAAAACACAAAAACTTAACTATAACCACTGAACCATGAAAATGGGGTCAAGGTCAGATGACACCTGCCAGTTGGACATGTACACCTTACAGTCCTTCCATACACCGAATATACTAGACCTATTGATTATAGTATCTGAGATATGGACTTGACCACAAAACTTAACCTTGTTCACTGATCCATGAAATGAGGTCGAGGTCAAGTGAAAACTGTCTGACGGACATGAGGACCTTGCAAGGTACGCACATACCAAATATAATTATCCTATTACTTATAATAAGAGAGAATTCAACATTACAAAAAATCTGAACTTTTTTTCAAGTGGTCACTGAACCATGAAAATGAGGTCAAGGACATTTGACATGTGACTGACGGAAACTTCGTAACATGAGGCATATATATACAAAGTATGAAGCATCCAGGTCTTCCACCCTCTAAAATAGAAAGCTTTTAAAAAGTTAGCTAACGCCGCCGCCGTAGCCCTATCTCTATGTCGAGCTTTCTGCAACAAAAGTTGCAGGCTCGACAAAAACGAAAACGGAAACGGTTTTTGAAGGGAAATAATTCAGTGGCTAATAGAAATAGCATTTTGAAACACATGTGCGCATAAAAAATGTTGCCGCACGCAAGTTAAAGAGATGTACGGTACGCAATGACAAAAATTATCTTCTGACACAATAAATCTATGTTTTCAACACGAGTTTTTAAGGTAAACTGCTTCTTACTCTATGAAAAGTTTACGGACGCTCAACCCGTGATATTTATCTACGTTTTATCAAAATTTGACCCGAAACTCGGTACGGATCCTGAGTTTTCAATGACCAAACCACGAGGTTGTTTTTGCTGTAGCACATGTCAAATTAATCCCAGTCAAGCAAACGGCTCATGCAAATAAATTTCGGCCAGGGAATCCTGCGAAAAAAATTAATTCAGTAGTGAAAGTGTTACAATGTATAGAATCTAAACTATGAACATAAATGTTAAAGGTTCAATAAAAAGCAATAGAAATTGGCTGGTTTTCATTGAAATAGGTTGAAAATGTTGACGTCATAAAAAGAATGTTGATTTATATATTTGAAAAATACTCATTTCCCATCTAGTCATAGTTATGATACATTGAAATACCGGCCATAATTATTGTGGTCCTTTTGTTAGGAATAAAATTATTTTTTCTCACCGTCTAATTCGATCACGAACCTGAATTGATGATTTGCAGAATCAACAACAAGAATTTATAAACCTATTTTTGTAAAAAAGTTGAACACTGAAATGGTTTTAATGACCTTAAATTGCAAATGCCACAGTGAAATAATAACAAATTTTGACTATATACACATCAAAAGGTGGTCAAACCATAGCAGGGATTATTTGATGAGAGAATTTAATTTAACGATAGCAATGCACCATCATAAAACAAGTCACAGAGATCCCTGTTTAAGAACATACAACACAAATTTATGCAAATTTAACCATCTTTTGTTTGTTAAATACTATAATTAATGAATTGTGGTAAAATCAATATTTAAAAACTACACCCTTTATGACTATAGAACTCAGAATTGACTGAGAAATGAAGTAATTTCAAAAACAGTATACCACATGATAAACTCACTATATATGACTGGATTTTCTCCTGAGATATTTCTTCCATCAAGTAATGCTTCTCTGACATATGCTATTTCATCATGGGGCATTGTAGGGTAAAAAGAATTCTGTAAATGATAAGTATTTATATCTACTCAAAATAAATCTTTTACTGTTAGGTAGTTTTTCTAAAAATTATAGTTGAAATTAAGAAAGGTCATCTCAATGTACATTTGTTTTTGAAAATGAAGACACTCTATGAAATTAAACAAATAAAAGATAAATTGTTGAAACAGAAATGCTTGGCATGTATGGTATTTGAATAGTAAAATACAGATGTTGAAATTATAAATTAACAAAACTGTTACATGTAAAATAAGTAAATTATCATCATGACAATATATATAACAGTTACAATTACAATTCAAAAGGAATTGTTCAAGAGAAGATGAGAGGTATATGATATAAACTGTCTCATCTAATATTCTAATAGCCTAGTCATCTGACATTCCAATTGGAGTAAACCGTTTAAGAAATTTATGTTCTACATTTCAATAATCAAATTGTTCCAACAAATGGCTATATACCATAGAACCAAGTTTACCTCTTGAAAACCAAGATATTAACATAAAGTCGTAGACTCATACAATCAAAATTAACTTACAATCATTGTTTGGGGATTAAAAGCAATATTCATCAGTGGTTCCATAACATTAGTTCTGACAGGAAACTCAAGCAACAATGCCAGGTAATGAACTAACAAACAAGCAATGTTTTGATCTGTCAAAGTCATGTTCACACAAATATTATATCTGGGATCATTCCATATCACATTTCTAATCACTGCAGCAGGAAAATCCTAAAATAGAAAAAAACAAGAATGTGTCCAAAGTACACGGATGCCCCACTCGCACTATCATTTTCTATGTTCAGTGGACCGTGAAATAAGGTTAAAAACTCTAATTTGGCATTAAAATTAGAAAGATCATATCATAGGGAACATGTGTACTAAGTTTCAAGTTGATTCGACTTCAACTTCATCAAAAACTACCTTGACTAAAAACTTTAACCTGAACGAACGAACAAACAGACGAGCGAACAGATGGACGGACGGACCCACAGACCAGAAAACAAAATGCCCCTCTGTTATCGTAGGTGGGGCATAAAAATATGTTGACAGTGTTCCAAATTTATATGGGATGCACATTTAAATCAAATAAATTTGGGAAACAGATTAATTATTTCCAATAATTTTGATGATTTTAAATATTCACAAAACTATCCCTGCTAGTAGATTTGATCAAAAGCAGTCATCATAATGCATATTCATATCAACTTCATGAAAAGGTTTAAAACACCAAAAATGACAAAAATAAACATCTTTATAATAATATGTTTTATTCCAGCATTTTAGCATAAATCTACTCTTTCAAGATGTCGCCTCTACCTATGTTGTTGAGAACAAGATGTTTCATTTTTTCTAGTCTTGTTCATTTTGTTTTGTTTTTTTAATTTCAACAGTTAAATGTCTTTTGATCATAAGATGAATGTTCCATACCTTTTGTTGAAACAGTGCATGATTTTTCATGTACTCCTTTACAAAGCAAATGCCCTAAAAAACAATAAAATCTGTAAATATAATTTATAATCAAAACATAACATGTGGCAGACTTAGAAAAAGAAGGTTAAGCAAGTAAGTGACACCCTTATAGAGAAGTAAATATCTCCAATGCAAAGTTAAAACTAAAAAAGTGACAGTCAAAATGACAGAAAACCATGTTTTCTTACATTCATTAGTGTCAATGTTAAAAACTATTAACGGTAATCTCTCCTGAACACCAAAATTGAAAATCATTAATAACAAATTGACTTTCATGTTGTTGTCATTATAAAAAAGCCCAAGTCCTCTTTTTTTTAAATAACTAGATCCCTCACTAAATACAAAAAAGAGCAAAGTCGATGCTGGTGTAGCTGCAATGTGCAAGTTTTTGTTTGTTTGTGTATTTAGTGTTACAACATATAGTGTACATAGGCAGTTCTAAAGTTATGTGCCCCACCACACTAAGTACCTGTACCAAGTCATGCTATCTGGATCATGTAATGGTTGTTGTCATTTTTTGCATGTTGTTTAGGTGTTAGAGGTTAATATGGTCTGTTGAACTGTGGCGTGTTTTGGGTAATTCCTGTTATCTCATTTAATGTATATCCTTAAATTATTTCTGGAAATACCTGAGGTGGGAACTGTTTCTCTTGTCCAAAAATACATTTCATTGTAACTTCTCTATGCAATGCAAGAACGACCATAACTCTTGTCTGCCAAACATTGGTCCCTGTGGCTAAAGGCTAAAAATTAAGAAAAATATAAACTGGATTAAATTCAAGCACTAGTAAATACAGTACATTCCGGTTATTTGCATAGCCTATTTGTCAGACAAAATTATGCTTATATCCGAAATGCCAAAATACGGAGTCAAATAACATCGATAGTGCAGATCAGTAAAGGAAATCCTGAAGACAGATGAACATCCATAATCCACTTACAACATATTGAATGATTATTTATTCTAATAAAAAGTTATTTGTCTAGTGTCATGCATTTTATTTCATTGTTTTTTATTTCAATAAAGTTTATAAACACATTTAGTTTTAGTTTATTTATGTACCGACTTTTCCTTTACCTGAGATACGAAAATAAAATTGTTCTAAAAATAGATTTGTTTCTATGACCCGGATGTACAAATTATATTGTTACCCGGTACTCTTTGATTAAAACAAACTGTTAAACAATGCTACACAGTTTATAATCATTTGATACAATAAATGTGTAATGAACTGCCTTTAATATGCAGTATTTACCGATTGCACAGTGATGTAACACTGTTACTTTAACCTCGTTAGTTTCTTATATGCAAAGCAGTTAACAGGTAATGGGGCCCTGCAAGGGTTATTTGCTGGACACAAGTGTTGAAAGTGAGAAAATATAATAATTTTAAGTAAAAGTTCTTTTCAAAAAATATCAAAAATAAAAGATTGATGTATGAAATTCTTCAACCATATATAAATGCCCTGTAATATTTAATTTATACATATAACTGTCAGAACAGTAGAAGTCTCCTTGAACACTGAGGATTCTAATATACCATACCAATAAAACAGTAGATGTCTTCGAAAGAACACTAACAAGTCTCATATACCATACCACAAGAAACAATAGATGTCTCCAAATAAATGCTACCAATTCTCATATACCATACCACATAGAAATGTAAAGTCTTCTAAAGTACATTAATAAGTCTCATGTACCATACCACATAGAACAAGTAGAAGTCTCCACCCAGAACCTAAACAAGTCTCATATACCATACCACAAGAACAGTTGATGTGTCCTTATAGACAATAACTAGTCTCATGCATCATACCACATATATCTATACTACTATAGATACTTAGAGCAGAAAAGGAAATGTTCAACTAGGATGGAACATTTATCCTGCCGTACTGGATACTTGATATCATACGCAAAACTTTATAATAACTATTCTAATTTTATTAACAAACTAATATACTAAGACACTATTGTATACACAGTATACTAATATCATATTCACAATCATTTCTAAATCTATTATACTGAATACATAAGAAAATAATAATAAATGTATCATTTGGCTTTCTAGGGGGCTACTCGTTAAAACTTACAATAAAACAAAATAAAAATAACCAAATGCAAAAACACTACCTACTCAAAAATATTTTAAATTAATTAAAAAGTAAATGTCTAAATTATGCAATTTTAAGAACCTTCAGTAGAGCCCTGACAGGTGAAAAAATTAATTTTAGAAACCTGACTGGTAGAGCCCAGACAGGTATAAATTTGAAAAATGAGAATACCTGCGGTAGATCCCAGCAGGTACTTTTAGAACCTGAGTGGTAGAGCCCAGACAAGTATGAATTTTTGAAAACTGAGAATTCCTGCGGTAGATCCCAGCAGGTACTTTTAGAACCTGAGTGGTAGAGCCCAGACAAGTATGAATTTTGAAAACTGAGAATTCCTGCGGTAGATCCCAGCAGGTACTTTTAGAACCTGAGTGGTAGAGCCCAGACAAGTATGAATTTTGAAAACTGAGAATTCCTGCGGTAGATCCCAACAGGTACTATTAGAACCTGACTGGTAGAGCCCAGACAAGTATAAATTTGAAAAATGAGAATTCCTGCGGTAGATTCCAACAGGTACAAAAAATAACTTAATTATCACCCTTAAATAAAACAAAGCCTAAATAAATTATAAAATGTATTAATGAATTGGGGGAAAATAATTTCCCTGAAATTAAGTAGGCCAAATTGAAACGAGTAGCATGAGTGAAAGCCCCCAAGAAATGATACATATACATATTTATAAAGTTGAACAATAATAATAATACAAAATTTTCAATATACCATTAAAAGAATAAGTACTTGAAAAGAATTTTATATATGAAAATGAAAACGCATAAAATAAAATAAAATAAAACCTACTTAAAAGATTTTACAAAATGTAGTTCTTATAACTCCTTTATATAGTACAAGACATGTATAAAATTTAGGAACAACACATTCTGCTTTGTGCTTTGCAAACAGTTTTTGGGTCAGTTCTAATGTAACGTATATAACAATCGGATGACCATCTACCTAAAGTCTGAATAATATGGTCCTCAACCCCTGCCGCTGCAGCTGATGTAGCAGCACCAATTCGAAAAGAATGACCACAAAATTTACTATCATTATACCCTAATCTGAACAGGGACTCTCGTAGAAGAGATATAAATGTATCTCTAGACAAAGGAGCGTTATTATACTCATCATGAACAAATAAATAAGAATCTGGTCTAGCTCCATAATTTTTCCTTACTTGTAAATATCTTCTCATCAAATCAACTGGGTTGAAAATATCATTTTCAAAAATAGTAATGTTAATACCTTCTCGAAATGGGTCACATTTGGAGGAATTCAGATGTACTGTGAAATTTTGAAAAGGAGTAGGTCCGGTAAGGACCGATTTTGGCCTCAAATTTCAGTTTCATCTGATGAAAGATTTTGACCACTTTTTAAACACTTAAGTGTCTATTTCATATGATGCAATTAATTTATGTGAAAGATTTTAACTTATTTAGTCATTAAAAACGATCCGATTCTGGCTCAAATATGAGAAATCTACCAAATATGCGAAAAAATGTCACTTTTCAGATGGTTTTTGTCAAAAACGAAAGTGGCCGCATCCGTGTTCATCCTCAATCTTTATATATGTTATGTATTATCATTAAATACAACTTCCATTTCAATATTTTGGATGAACACAAATGTGGCCACTTTCGTTTTACACGGAAACCGTCTAAAATTTAACTTAAATGCTGGAATTGTGAAGATTTCAGTAATTTAGCATGAATTAATGGTGCTAGTTCTCCATATATGTGCATTGTATTGGCAAAAAGAGCCCATATTTATGTAGCAGAACCTTTCTACTATCCAATAAATGACTAAAAGTTTACATTTTAACAATTTTGTAAAACTGCTATATTTTGGGGCCAAAAAGGGGTCTTACTGGACCTACTCCTTTATGTCTAAATCAATATTTTGAATTAATAGTGTGTCCTGCCTGGCAATTTTACTACTATAGGTAAATTCACCACATCGGAGAAATCCAAAAAAAGCTAGATTAAATGAGCACTGTAACATTAAGTCGACAAATGGAGAAAAAACTCCTTGCTTTAACATACAGCACAATTGTTTCAAAATTTGAGATGTAATAGGTAATCTCTTTTGTTTAACATTATTCTGAGACTTTTTAATACCTCTTAATATACACTCTAAGCGTGCACAATTTGTCAAAGGGTCAGGATGTCCTATTCTTAAGTAATTATGCCTAATTCCTGCTAAATACACTTTAATAGTAGCATGGGCTAGCTTAAGAGAATTCTTGCAATAGGTTACAAAATAAATTAAACAATCTTCATCTATTATTGGCACACTATTTATATGATTCTGATTAGTCATAGCCATAAATGTGTTAAAACATAGAAATCCAGAATTATAAGTCTTTCTAGTACTAATACATAAGGATGCCTCCCATAGTTCTTCAACTTGTTTAGTTAGACCATCATCAAATGAGCTGGAGCTAGACAAGGTGTGGGTGTCTGATCTGCTTTTGGTGCCAGCTTTCGAAATTTCTCCATCTGATAACGAGAAATTGAATCTGCTATTGAATTTTGTGTGCCAGGAATATGTCGTACATGAACCACATAATTATGCATGGCGGAATGAAAAGTTAGCTTCCTCATTAACTTCATTATACTTGGAATCTTTGAACGACCTTTAGTAATAATTTCCACAACGCTTAGATTATCACAATAGAAAAGTATACGTTTTCTAGGCCAATAATGCCCCCAAAGTACACAAGCCATAACAATTGGGTAAAGTTCGAAAAAAGCAATAGAGGATTCTTCTGATAATATCAAATCTTCCGGAAACTTGCCTTGAAACCAATGATTTTGGTAAAATCCGCCAAAAGAAGTTAATGTTGCATCTGTAAATAGTTGCATGTCTGCAGCCTTAACAATATTGTCATTCAGAAAAAATGAAACTCCATTCCAATTATTCAGGAACTTTGACCACATAACTAGATCAGGTCTGCAAGCCTTGATATGCACGTGATGTGATAGTTTTTTAACCCTAGTGGACAACTTAATCAGATGTGAAACGAAAGACCTCCCAGGTACAATTACTCTGCAAGCAAAGTTCAAATGCCCTAAAAGGCTCAATAGTTCTCGTTTTGTGCATTTGTTTCGCTTACTAAAACTGTCAATTATCTCTATAATTCTAACGATTTTCTCTCTAGGTAGACGAGCTTCCATTTTACTTGTGTCTAAGGTTATACCCAAATACTCTAAGACTACGCAAGGACCTTCTGTTTTCTTAGCTGACAATGGTATACCCAATTCTTTGAACATATTTAACAATCTGGTCATAGTTGCTTGTGCGTTTACTTCTTGAGGTTCAATTACCAGAAAATCATCTCGCAGATGTAGTATATTTTTTATACCATATTTATTTTGTGCTATCCAACATATAGCTGTGGAAAGTGTGTCGAATATTTTTGGACTAGATCTGCATCCGAAGACTAACCTTTTGAAAAAGTAGAACTTATCATCCCACTGTATTCCATGAAAAGGCCACAAGTCCTGTTTTAGAGGCATAATTTTGAATGCGTCCGTTATATCGGTTTTAATTAGCCATGATTTAGAACCTAATTTCTTAATTAAATGTATTGCATCATCAATAGTAACGTATTGTAAAGAGAATTCTTCTTTGTCGATTAATTCATTAAGACTAGGGTGATCTGCATTTTCGTGTGGTGCTGACAAATCAACTATCAAACGCTTCTTTTTACTGTATTTGTGTTCGGCAAGTCCAATAGGATTGATACGATAGTTTGTGTATGGAATACTATCAAAAGGTCCCAGCAAATACCCCTTAGATACCTCGGATTGTAATAATTCGGATACACATGATGCGTTTGATAAAGCCGATTTCAGATTTTTACAAATAATGGAGCTAGACGGTAGATTCATCAATCCTGTATGAAATCCTGAACTTAAACCGTCAATTAAATACTGCTTAAAAGCAGAGTCTGGATGATCAATCAAATATTCGGATAAAATGTTAATTCTAATAGGTGTAGATACTGAAAAGTCGAAGTTGATTTGGGGATCTAAAATTTCTTTTGGTTGTTGGACCCGATCCTCTGAGGCCCATTGTTCCTGTTTTTTGACTGCATACACATTGTTTTTGGATGCTCCCCTTGACAGTTCAAACAAATATGCTTATTGCGACACCTTATAGATGAACATCCTTTAATGCCATTGAAATTGTTACAAATTTCCCGACCTAAATGAAATGACCTGTTTCTTCCATAGGTGTCCATGGATTCATCATTCCTTACTCTGCTATTTTGACTGTTTTGGTTACAAAAACCAGAAGTGTGGAAAGTGCTACCGCAAAGGTTGCAGCTGTTAGGCCGTGTATTTGCAAATATATTACAGAATAGAGTATTATATTTCTCTGTAATATTTAACATAAATGTAGATCACCCCTAGCCAAATTACGAGATTGCACATTGGATAATGATCGATAATAAGCAGGCGTTATTATTTTAAAAATACATCCAAAAGGTAATCTATGAACAATGTTTGAAATGCAAAATAATTAACACCTTTTGAGATAGAAGATCATAAAATGGTTGTGTTTTTACAACAATCAGCTGATTGACATTTTTATGACCTCGAGGCTTAAAATAGAATATGGGAAACTTTACCTGTGTACACATCGAGGCCTTTTTTATAATCATATAAACACGAAAGAAACTGTGTTAAAACTTTATTTAAATAACACAGAAGTAAATCTGAAATAATATCAAAAATTATGATGCATTCAAGAAAAATATACTTACCAAATTGCTGTTTCCGGTCAAAAATCTCATCAGTTTTAACTAAGCATATCTAGCTGGCGATTATTTTCTATGCAATTAACCGAAATGCCACTTGTGGGGCTATGCATATAACCGTACAATTTAACATTAGATGAATGGGAAATGGTTTTGTGCAGGAGAAAAGTATGCAATTAACCGAATTATGCTATTAAGCGGTATGCAATTTAGTGGAATCGACTGTAGTTCATTAATTCAATTCTACACTACTTAAATGTTCAGTTTAACCAATTAGATAATCTATATTAATAATAAATAATGGTAATTGATAACATTAATAATGACAAATGGTGGTAAACTATTGAGTTATTTGGGGGTTCAAAGTTTCTTTTTTGTGTAAAGTGTATGTTTTAATATGGAACAGCTGTAAGGTGTTTTGTTGAACTGATACTTACATCTAAAATCTTGTTAATCTCACTGTCATTTTGATTAATTGCCGCTGTCACGAAAGTCTCTCTTATCAGTTTGTAGTTGTTGCCACAGACAATGTACCTATCCTGACATTCACTCACCTAAAATACAATAATACATTTACTTTACGACATGTAAACTTTAATTATCATACACTAATGAAATCAATGTCATATATCAATTTATAAAATTTATTTTCAGGGAGTTTAATAAAGAAATAAAATGACAATGGATATATTTTGTCTTGTTAATAATGCTGAGTTTATAATGATGTATGAATGCAGAAATTAAAAAAAATCAAAACCAGGTGCTCCGCAGGGCCCAGCTTTATACGACCGCAGAGGTCGAACCCTGAACAGTTGGGGCAAGTATGGACAAAACATTCAAGCGTGATACAGCTCTGAATTTGGATTGTGATCAAATTTTTGACATTACATGGGTTTTTTTTTTACACAAAACAAATGTCAAGATTTTACAAATCAATTAAAGATTTCTTCAAACTTTTTAAATCTAAAATTAAATAGTTGACACAGCATAGGTTTCTGACACAGAATAAATGTGGTCTAATGAACTTAAGTTTTTTTTTGCCTTTGAGCAATTCACTATGCTGTTGAATATTAATCCTCTCAAAAAAATGTTTGAAGAAATTTAATTTTTATTTATGAAATCTGAAATGAGAAAAATTTAAACCCCCCCCCTTTTTTTCACATCCCCGTTTCCCTTTTTCCAAAACTGATATCAATTCAAATTTCTAATGGAGTTTGCAACAATAACTACTCTTTTAAATACATCATAAAACATAAAAATGTAAAATAAAGTGCTTGTTGTCACTGAATGGTAAAGATTGGTTGGTAGTAAAAGTGAATATACATTGTTTATTGTATAAAACAATAAAAAAAACTTCATCAGCAACATTTTATATTGGCAAATTTCCAATGAAGTTATTTACATAAAGTTATTGGCAAATAAAAATAGAAAATGACATCATAGTCATGTCTGGCAAATGTCCAACATACATTATCTAAAAACATTTTAGATAAGATAAGGGAAAAAAAGCTTCATCAGCAACATTTTATATTGGCAAATTTCCAATGAAGTTATTTTCATAAAGTTATTGGCAAATAAAAATAGAAAATGACATCATAGTCATGTCTGGCAAATTTCCAACATATATTATCAACTATTATTCTATACAAAGAAAGATAACTCCAATTGAAAATTAATTGCTATTGCACAATATTGTGCAATTAGATATTTCTTGCTATTGTGCAATACTGTGCAATTGAAAATTTCTTGCTATTGCACAATACTTGATATGGAATCCTGATTTGGACCAACTTGAAAACTGGGCCCATAATCAAAAATCAAAGTACATATTTAGATAAAGCATATCAAATAAGCCCAAGAATTTAATTTTTGTTAAAATCAAACTTAGTTTAATTTTGGACCCTTTGGACCTTAATGTAGACTAATTTGAAAACTGGACCAAAAATTAAGAATCTACATACACAGTTAGATTTGGCATATCAAAGAACCCATTTATTCAATTTTTGATGAAATCAAACAAAGTTTAATTTTGGACCCACATTTGGACCAACTTGAAAACTAGGCCAATAATTAAAAATCTAAGTACATTTTTAAATTCAGCATATCAAAGAACCCCAAGGATTCAATTTTTGTTAAAATCAAACTAAGTTTAATTTTGGACCCTTTGGACCTTAATGTAGACCAATTTGAAAACGGGATCAAAAATTAAGAATCTACATACATAGTTAGATTCGGCATATCAAAGAACCCCAATTATTCAATTTTTAAATCACACAAAGTTCAATTTTGGACCCTTTGGGCCCCTTATTCCTAAACTGTTAGGACCAAAACTCCCAAAATCAAACCCAACCTTCCTTTTATGGTCATAAACCTTGTGTTTAAATTTCATAGATTTCTATTTACTTATACTAAAGTTATGGTGCAAAAACGAAGAATAATGCTTATTTGGGCCCCTTTTTGGCCCCTAATTCATAAACTGTTGTGACCTCAACTCCAAAAATCAATCCCAACCTTCCTTTTGTGGTCATAAACCTTGTGTTAAAATTTCATTGATTTCTATTTACTTATACTAAAGTTGTTGTGCGAAAACGAAGAATAATGCTTATTTGGGCCCTTTTTTTGGCCTTTAATTCCTAAACTGTTGGAACCAAAACTCCCAAAATCAATCCCAACCTTCCTTTTGTGGTCATAAACCTTGTGTCAAAATTTCATAGATTTCTATTCACTTAAACTAAAGTTATAGTGCGAAAACCAAGAAAATGCTTATTTGGGCCCTTTTTGGCCCTTAATTCCTAAAATGTTGGGACCAAAACTCCCAAAATCAATCCCAACCTTCCTGTTGTGGTCATAAACCTTGTGTCAAAATTTCATAGATTCACTTAAACTAAAGTTATAGTGCGAAAACCAAGAAAATGCTTATTTGGGCCCTTTTTGGCCCCTAATTCCTAAAATGTTGGGACCAAAACTCCCAAAATCAATCCCAACCTTCCTTATGTGGTCATAAACCTTGTGTTAAAATTTCATTGATTTCTATTCTTTTTTACTAAAGTTAGAGTGCGAAAACTAAAAGTATTCGGACGACGACGACGCCAACGTGATAGCAATATACGACCAAAAAATTAAAATTTTTGCGGACGTATAAAAATCATCATGACCTTACAGTATTCTTCACTGAACTGCTTCATTTCAATTTGGTATTTTTAATGCAAAACCAATCTAGTTAAGTGCCAGTCTTTGTAAGAAGCAGGCAATTTAGGTAAAAATTAAAACAGGATTAGAAAAAACCCACCGAGCTAATCATGCTATTTAATACTAACCATCATCCTGAGTTAAAAATAATTGATCTTTTGTTTGTGTGTGTCTGGTAATATCAAATAACTTGGTTAGAAAATTGGTTAGAATGATAGCAAATTACAGAGTTATCTCCCCTTTTTTTGTTAATTTCTAGTGCATTTCAACCAAATTGTATCTTCTATTACCAGAACAGAAAATGGAAATGAATGTTATTTTTGTGCATAACTACATATTATGAACTGGAATCAATGTCAAATAGGGTGGTTTTTTTTTATCATATTTTCACCACTGCCTGATTCTTAGGCAGACTGGCACTTAAAATGAGAAAGTCATTGGTTTACACATACAGTATAAACAATGTAAAATACATTCAAATCAATCAATAATTTCAATGTGGTTACCTCTCCTCCCATCAATTCAGGCAATCTAGTCCATTTCAAACAGTCCAAATCTGTTCTTGCTAGAACTGCTTGATACATGTCTATACCAAATCGTCTACATAGCAGCTTCACAAAGTACTTTCTACAAAGTCAAATTAAAAAAAAAAATGGAGAATGTGTCCCCATGGACGCAGATGATGCCCCTGCTTGCATATAACATTTAAAAGGGACATAACTCAAGAATGATACTACCCAAATTTGTATTTGTTCTGAGTTTTTTGGTAATAAATATTGTATACAGGTTTCATAATGTTTGGTTGTGGCAAACTTAAGTTACAGAACGGAAACTAAAAATTCTGCAATTTTAAATTTATAAAGGAGCATAATAAGTTTCATAACATTTAGTTGAGGCAAACTTAAGTAAGAGAACTGAAACCAAAACTTTGTATTTTTTTTCCATTTAAAAAGTGGCATAACTAGAGAATGGTTAAAGTGACACCACCAAAATTCTAACTTGATCTGTGTTTTGTGGTAATAAGCATTGTGTATAAGTGTCATTACATTTAATTTGGTTGAGGCAAACTTAAGTTGGAGAACAGAACCCAATTTTGGGACATACAGACGGACAAGGGTAAAACTTAATGTCCCCTCCGCTTCATCGGGAGCATAAAAACTATAAATGTAAAAAATGCTATCTGCTGTTTTGCTATAAGGATCTCCATATCTTATATCAATAATTCAATAGCTTATAATGGGTTTTGTCATTTCTGGGCCTTTTAAAGCTGACTATGCGGTATGGGCTTTGCTCATTGTTGAAGGTCGTACAGTGACCTATAGTTGTTTATGTCTGTGTCATTTTGGTCTCTTGTGGACAGTTGTCTTATTGGCAATCATACCACATCTTCTTTTTTTATATTTGTCAGAAATTTATGATTGTTACATATTTAACTTGATGATTTTTAAAAGTAAACTTTTTGACAAATGATTATAATAAGAATTGTCAAGTCTCTAAGAAAACATCTTACATTTTAATTGCCTTTTAGTAGATTGGGTACTCAACACAATATTGATACTGTGACTTTTATTGTAAAATTTAGCAAGTACATATTTATATTAATAATATACCTAGGCCACTGAAAATCACATTCTTCACAAAGTTTACTAGCAGATTCAAACAACCTTCTTTCATCAGCAGCGAGGACAATGTTTTTGTCAGCCATTCCATTATATTCATGAATACAACTTGCAACAACAGACAAAGCAAACTTAGTCTTTGCTATTTCCTCAATCTTCTCCAATTTTCCTGTTTCAATACTGGAAAGTGTTCTACTAGCATTTCTTAACATATCAGATGCAGTGGAGTATTCCTTGCAAGTATTTTGGTATTGTTGGTAAACAGAATCCTGAGTAATGAAATGACATACTTTGAGTTCATTTATTTTTTCGTGGGTACCAATATTCGTGGGTTGATGAACACTGATACTTTCGTGGATAATTAATTTTCCTAAAAACTGCATACAAACCAATGGAAAATTTGCAATTCGTTAAACATTTGAATTCGTGGTGAACACCCCCACACACAAAATCCATGTAAATTGGTATCCAACAAATATAAATGAATCCACAGTAGTTTAAAACTTCTGGTTTTGAAATAAACATTATTAATTTTTACCGTACCGCACAATTACTACTTTAGGTGTTGGTTCACTTATAGAATTACATTATTACTAAATGCAAAACAGTTTGAATCAAAAGACATTACCCTTGTCAATGTGGTTTCCTTATACTTATAGATTTCCCATTTATGCAGCATGTATTGTTTAAAAAAAAAGTTAAATCCAATCCTGGCTTCCAAGTATCTATTAGTGCATGACAAACCAATGTAGAACTTTACTATACAAGTTTTAACTATTATAAATTCTCAAAAATATGACATTAATCATATTCTAAAATGAACATTACCTTTCTTTTACCATAAAAAAACAGTAATTTTTTCGTAAAGAAAGGCACTTTTCCACAAACCTCTTTAAACCTAATGTAGATACAAAATAAATATTTTGAAACATAATAGTCCATTTCAAGAACTATCATACCTCCATACACTGTAAAATGAGTAAACACAGTTCAATTAGTTCTTCTTGTTTTTCACTGTTTTGTACTAACTGTTTGGTGCTCTCAAAATACATTGATAGATATTCTTTCACATTTTCCCCACTGAAAATTAAAAAGTATATTTTATCATTTCATCTAACAAAGTCTGAGTATTTTTATAAAATACTTCTGAATTCCCCACATAATATTTTGCAAATTAGATGTCTTGAAAAAAATACCAATTGCATATAAGTTTTAAGTTTGTATTTTCTTGTTTTCTTCTTTTCATAGTGGAGAAAATTCTTTAACGTTATATGTTACAACAAGAATGTGTCCTCAGTACACGAATGCCCCACTCGCACTATCATTTTCCATGTTCAGTGGACCGTGAAATTGGGGTAAAAACTCTAATTTGGCATTAGAATTAGAAAGATCATATCATAGGGAACATGTGTACCAAGTTTGAAGTCGATTGGACTTCAACTTCATCAAAAACTACCTTGACCAAAAACTTTAACCTGGAGCGGGACAGACGGACGAACGAACAGACAGACAGACAGACAGACGGACGGACGCACAGACCAGAAAACATAATGCCCCTCTACTATCGTAGGTGGGGCATAAAAATATATAATTTTTAGTATCATGTATGAGGCATTGGTTATCTTTTCTCTTCGTTTTTCATAGACACAATGCTTAAACCTGAGTGCAAAACTATTTGGTAGCATAATTAAATTTTAACCAATTAAATCCAGAGAATAATAGTGAATCATTTATTGGTTTTTTTTTCTCTTTAAAAGTATTTAATATAAATTGATATTTGAGATTTTCATATTTAGGTACACTTGTCGACATCATTTTAGTTTTCATTAAATTTTATTTTATCATAAATGATACATGCAATAGTATGGTATTGAAACTTTGCTGTAGAATCTGAAACACCCAACAGTATTGTATATAACATATAAACCAACCTTGTCTGTAAAAGGTGCTGAAGCAAGAATGACCGTACCACTGGAGTTGGGTCAATGGAATCCTGAAACACTGTCAGTTCTTTTGTTACTATTTTTGTACCCCTTGTACTTTTTCCAATGATGTATGACAGGAGTTTCTTTATAACTTCTTGTGATGGTGGGGTTCCTTCAGCAAAACATAGTTGTGAAACAACCTCCATAAAGAAATTGTTACATCTTTGTCTGAAGTTTTTATACTTGGATAGGGTATCCCTACAAAAAATCTCAAATTGTAAAGCTATCAAACTGCAAGCCAAATTCAAATTTGATCTGTGTTTTGTGGTAATAAGCATAAGTTTCATAACATTCAGTTCAGTCAAACTAAAGTTACAGAAATGAAACCAATTTGGGGACATTCATACATACAGACAAGGGTAAAACTTAATGCTTCATCCGCTAGGGGGGGGGGGGGGGGATAAAAATGTAAGCAATCACCATATAAAGTGATTATATTGGATATTTAGATCAAATGTTGATGGTCATATAAACAAGGCAAGTTCATGATGTGATAATGTACTTAACAAATGTGCTGAGTAGAGATGTTCTCTGTTAGAAACACTCAGTATATATTGGAAAGGAGGAATGATGTTCTATTGTACATAAACTAGAGGCTCTAAAGAGACTGTGTCGCTCACCTTGGTCTATGTGAATATTAAACAATGGACACAGATGGATTCATGACAAAATTGTGTTTTGGTGATGGTGATGTGTTTGTAGATCTTACTTTACTAAACATTCTTACTGCTTACAATTATCTCTATCTATAACAGTACTTTCTGTGGAAAATGTTATTGAAAATCTTCAAATTTTAAGAAAATTGTTAAAAATTGACTATGAAGGGCAATAACTCCTTAGGGGGTCAATTGACTATTTTGGTTATGTTGACTTATTTGTAGATCTTACTTTGCTGAACATTATTGCTGTTTACAGTTTATCTTTATCTATAATAATATTCAAGATAATAACCAAAAACAGTAAAATTTCCTTAAAATTACCATTTCAGGGGCAGCAACCCAACAACGGAATGTCCGATTCATCTGAAAATTTCAGGGCAGATAGATCTTGACCTGATGAACAATTTTTCCCCCATGTCAGATTTGCTCTAAATGCTTTGGTTTTTGAGTTATAAGCCAAAAACTGCATTTACCCCTATGTTCTATTTTTAGCCATGGCGGCCATCTTGGTTGGTTGGCCGGGTCACCAGACACATTTTTTTAAACTTAATACTCCAATGATGATTATGGCCAAGTTTGGTTAAATTTGGCCCAGTAGTTTCAGAGGAGAAGATTTTTCTAAAAGATTACTAAGATTTACGAAAAATGGTTAAAAATTGACTATAAAGGGCAATAACTCCTAAAGGGGTCAATTGACCATTTTGGTTATGTTGACTTATTTGTAGATCTTCCTTTGCTGAACATTATTGCTGTTTACAGTTTATCTCTATCTATAAAAATATTCAAGATAATAACCAAAAACAGTAAAATTTCCTTAAAATTACCATTTAAGGGGCAGCAACCCAACAACGGAATGTCCGATTCATCTGAAAATTTCAGGGCAGATAGATCTTGACCTGATGAACAATTTTACCCCCATGTCAGATTTGCTCTAAATGCTTTGGTTTTTGAGTTATAAGCCAAAAACTGCATTTTACCCCTATGTTCTATTTTTAGCCATGGCGGCCATCTTGGTTGGTTGGGCGGGGCACCAGACACAATTTTTAAACTAGATACCCCAATGATGATTATGGCCAAGTTTGGTTAAATTTGGCCCAGTAGTTTCAGAGGAGAAGATTTTTGTAAAAGTTAAAGTAGGACGACGACGCCGGACGCCGGACGCCAAGTGATGAGAAAAGCTCACTTGGCCTTTCGGCCAGGTGAGCTAAAAATGTAACATATTTTTTCACTGATAGGTGTTGATTTTATTGGTAATGTGGTTTTCTTGAGGTAAATTGACCATCTACTTCAACCATAAAGTTACCCTTAACAATTAACTACGTTAAAGTGACAAAAATCTATCAATTTAGATGTTTATATTTTTACCTATCATGTATTTCCTCAGAACTAAAATTTTGTGGAATCTTAGCATTACAACTCAGACACTGGTGTCTGTCAGCAATCAGTTCATTATAACATTTGTAACAGTAGGTATCTTTACAAGGCAGCTTTACTGGCAGATCCATGGAATCTTTGTCACATGTGATAATACTATCACAGGCTAAGCACTGTGACAGCACCCTATAAAAGAATTTCAATAATCTATTCCACTTGAATGTATTCTTTTTAGGAAAAATGTAATTGCTTTTTAACTTAAGTATTATTAGTGGTAAACTAAAATAAGGTTAATTTAAAGTTTTAAATAATCAACTTTCATATCTGTACAAAATTCAATACATAAAGATTGAAAGGTATATCAACCATTTGTAACTAAAAGCAAGGCAACATTTTAATGTTTACATACAAAAAACAAAAGTACAATAACTGTAATTGTCTTACCCAAAGTACTGTCTTAAAACTTTTTCATTCCTTGTTTTTAAATGGTCTTCCACTGTTTCAAAAGTTTCTAAAGTCTTCATATCAGCTTTATCTCCCAGTTTCTGAAATCAAATTATGAAGCATGGATGAGACCTTAAAACACTCTTTGCAATACACTTCTTACTAAAAAAAGACAAATGAAGAGTGAGATTTCCAAATTCTCAGCAATTCTCCATATAAAAAAAATTAATTTTCTCTATGTATTTTCAGTTTATTTCTCATTTGTAAAATATAACTTACATAAATGGGGAATGTGTCCATGGGACACAGACGATGCCCCCATTTGCATATAACTTTATAAAGGGACATAACTCAAGAACTGTGATGCTACTCAAATTTGTACTTGATCTGAGTTTTGTGGTAATAAGTATTGTTTATAAATTTCATAACATTGAAGTTGAGTCAAACTTGAGTTAGAGAATGGAAACGAAAAATTCAGCAATTTTTTCCCTTTGTAAAGGGGCATAACTCTAGAACGGTAAAAGTGACACCATCCAATTATACTCCATCTGTGTTTTGTGGTAGAAATCATTGTGTACAAGTTTCATAACATTTGGTTGAGGCAAACTAAAGAAAGAGAATGAAAACCATTTTTTGGACATACAGACATACAGACAGACAAGGATAAAAAAGATGACCAAAGGGTTATTCATTAGCTGATTGAGTTCACAGACAAACTTACAGTCCACAGCGCCATTAGTCTTATCACTTCTGTACTATCAGCATCATTTGCCATACACACTTTCTCAATAAAAAGTTTTACAATTATTGTTTTTGTCCAATTGAACCTGTAATTAAAAAAGAAATATAAATGCATATTGTAATTTTGAAATTGTTAAGTGTTAATCAAGATTTCAAATGCACCCCTTAAAGATTTTGGAAAAATTCTGGTTGCATTATAAAAATTTGAAAATTAAACAATCATATAAAATAAATAAGTAATGTGTCCAAGAGACACACATGCATGATGCCCCACTTGCATATCATTTAAAGTTAAAAGTTATAAACTGAAGAATGATAAAAGTGACACTACCAAATTTTGGACAAATCTGAGTTTTGCAGTAATAAGTATTGTGTATAAGTTTTATAACATTTGGTTGAGGCAAACTAAGTTAGAGAAAGGAAACGAAAAATTCAGCAACTTTCCATTTGTAAAGGGCATAACTATAGAACAGTTAAAGTGACGCTAACAAAATTCGTACTTGATCTGTATTTTTCGGTAATTAATAAGCATTGTGTTTTAGTTTCATAACATTTGGTTTACAAATGGAAACAAAATGTTTTTACCTGACCTTAAAGGAATGACAAAGTTTCATGTAAAATCCTCAATTTATAAGAAATATGCTGACAAATACAGTAAACCAGGTTTTTCAGTATTTTAAAGTTGCAGGCATGCTTGTTTATCCTACCACATTCTGTGTCTATTTTCCCGTCTATCAAAGAACATCACTGCTGAATGATAACAGTTAATCATCTTTTTTTTATCAAACCATAAACATTTGTTTTTCATACCTAGCTTCTGTGATGGCAACCTGACACCTTTCTCCATATGAGAATTCTTTGTTGTCAGCAACCTGACTGTAATGGCCAAATATCCTTTCAATTGCTGGTCTGTATAAACAGACTTTTTGCAGCCATTTATGTCTCAGTTCAGCCTTATTTAAGGTATCCTTCAGTGGCTTCAGTTCCTCAATAAGTAGTTTTAAACCCAGAACATCAAGTGTCTATTAAAAGTACAAATAGTGGAATCATATAATTCATCTTGCTAACTATATTTCAGAGAAAAATATTAATAAAACTGTGCAATATATGGAAATATATACAATCTGTTTTACTAGAAATAGTAAGTTTGTTTTTCATTAAAATTCATCTAAACTTGATCTGATAATCTCCATGAATGGCTATAGAATATGTTAGGTCAACTCAAATTTGAACTGATACAGATTTTTAGAAGAAAGCTTATACAGTTTTCTTTATTTGTATACTTACTACTAGTAGTAAAGATACAACAGAATTTCGTATTTGATATAATCAATGGCAATCATCCCTTATCAGCCAATTGTAATGAAATCCATGTCGCCGTTGCAAGGTTTTTTCAAACCCCCTTTTTTATAGGTCTTGTGTAGCTAATCATTTTTACTCTTTACAGTTTCTACATGTCTATTGAATTCGATTCAAATGGAAAAAGAAGCTGTCATTTAAGAGCATTTACTTAATAGGAAGTATTCTGATAATCTTGGTGGTAATGTGAAGTAGGTAGATCTTGAGTTTTTAAACTAGATACCCTAAGGATGATTTAGGATAAGTTTGGTTTAATTTGGCCCAGTAGTTTCAGAGGAGAATATTTTTGTAAAAGTTAACAGACAACGATGGACGACAAGTGATGATAAAAGCTCAATTGGCCCTATTGGGCCAGGTGAGCTAAAAACACAAACTTTACACTGATCTATACTAGATACCCTGAATACTATTTACTAAATTGGTTTAGTGTTTACAGATAAGATATTTGTTTATAATGGACACCAACTATGACAATAGCTCAAATAGCCTTATAATATTATGCTCTGTACCATTCTGGTTGAAAATCAGCTAAAACTGGGACTGTTGTACTATAAGAAGATTTTTATTTTCTATTTTTGAATCTGTGAAGAGACATGACTAATTTAAGGACCAACAAGCCTGAATTTGTATAAAGCAGTAATAACAAGTGAAACTGTGAGCTACTGCTCACTGATGATACCCCCGCCGCATGTGGATAATATTAATAGTGTAAAAATATGCAAGTGTTCAGTAAACAGGGAGTTGTCGAGTGATGAATCTGAAAACGCATCACACGGTATAGCTGACTTATATAAATCCTGAAACCAAATTTCAGAAATCCTTGTATTATAGTTCCTGAGAAAAATGTGACGGAAATTTTCAACTTGGCTATCATGTGTAAAATCATACAAGTGTTCGGTAAACAGGAAGTTGTCAAGTGATCAATCTGAAAACGCATCACACAGTATAGCTGACTTAGATAAAGCCTGAAACCAAATTTCAGAAATCCTTGTATTGTAGTTCCTGAGAAAAATGGGACGAAAAATATTCATGGGACGGATGGACTGACAGACAGAGGTAAAACAGTATACCCCCCTTTTTTAAAGCGGGGGTATAATAAATTTTCAAAATCTAAACTTACAACTTCATCACTGGTTACCAGATTACAATTGTGATTGTCCTTCATAAATTTCAATACAGCTTTACTGCAGTCTGGCCATACACAGACAATATGAGAAAAGTTACTAAATCTAGTGTCATAAATGTTGAATACCAAATGACAACCAAACATTGTTGATAAAAGCCTGCCATATTCTCCTCTCAACATCTTCCTACATCCGGTGTCAATACTCTCACAAATGAGCTACAATAAGAAATATAATTAATGTTTCCATCAATCAATTTCTACAAATTTTAAAAGATATTTTTGGAAAAAGTATCAATTCAATCCATTATAATACTCTCATGTTTTGTAAGACTTATTGACAAGCTTCTCTGATCTAATCACAGTAAAATTAGCAACATAAATGCCAGATAGCAGCAAATCTTTTGACCACTACCAAAGTTTGTTAGTTTTATCAGTCCTAGTTTTAATAGTTTTCTGGGGGAAAAGTTATGATGCGATCACAAGTGTATTAAACATTATCGCTATTTTGTGCATTTTTCTTTTGATCTTTTTTTGTGATAATTTTCATATCATGCTTCTCGCTTGAGATGGAAAAATTATTGCTAGAAACTAGGGAGGCCACGTGGCGTTGCTAACGAAATTGACATGAAATTGACAACGTCGTCATAGGTAAAATAGCGATAAACAGATTATCATTGGTCATCTCAACTCGATTGCTTTTCTCACTTTCGCTGTACCAGCTCAAGCGAGAAAATCAATCTCGTTGAGATGATCAACGATAATCTATAATTATGGAATATTTTTTTCACAGACAAGGCTGGATATTGTCCAATTGAAATCCTGACCACTTTTGTGACATCACAAAATTTTAACTTAGACAAGCAACATGAAGATTGCCACATCGTGAGCAGGACCTGTTGATCTTCTGAGGCACCAGAGATCACCAATGATTGTTGGTAGGGTTCCTGTTGCTCAATCTTTTTTTTGTGTTCTTGTTTTCTGTTTTTTAAATGATGGCTTATCAGTTTGTCTGTAAATTATGAGTTTGAGTAATCCTTTGTATCTTTCTGCTCTCTTTGATAATTTCATATATGTTTGTTTTTTTCATACACGTGTTAACAAATGTTCTGGCAAAAGGACAAGTTAAGTTAAAATTTTACCCAAGGCTATTTCCTTGTTTGCTTTACAAATTAAACCGCTTGCTTTTTAAGACTATACTTTATAGTTTCAGCTTTGCAAGTTTGGTTTCAACAACACCTGATATCTTTTTAAACAGCTTATTGTGAAAATAATCACAGTTGATTCGACAATTTGCAAGAAATTTGATTAAAACTTCTATATTTTTGTGTTTAACCAATGCAACCATAAAATGACCAGTCATTGTATTAAATATACTCACATCACACTCCTCCACAGACTTGACAGGATAAACCATATGAATAAAATCTTTATAATAAGATTTCAAAATCTCTTGTTTACCAATTTCCTGTGTATCTAACAATAGTTGTCCTAATGGTAAAGCTTGGAAAATAGCTGATGCTTTCAGAACCACAGCCATAAAATCATCTAAATAATTGTAAAAAGAAAAAACTTGATAGATATGAAAATAATCAAGAGTAAAATAAAATTCATGCAACTATGATTCAGGAAAGTGTTCTTTCTTATTCTATTCTGTAGTGTCTGTTATACATCACATCTTCCCAAGAAATTGAATAAAAGCAAAGCTTTTTGTTTGGAGTAAAAGCAATACCTTAATAACCTTGATATTTTTCCTCCAGTTTTTCATCAAATACATTTTCACAACTTCATTAAGAAATAGAATAGATAATCATAATTTTTAATGGCGTTTTCACTATTCATTAAAATTTGTCTCAGTATCAAAATATTATGTATATCTTTGGTTATGTCCCTTACCTTTATTTTCCACCGACTCTCTAGCAGTTGTCAAAATCTCATCAATCTGTCTAAATATGAGCCAGGAAAATGGCAAAACTGAAGAAAAAGCTAAACCAGACTTTGATGTTGTTTTAACTTCTACTTCTTGTAGCTCATGATTCTGTGTTGGTGACACTATTGCTGTGTACTTCAATCCAGTAAGTTCTACATCAGTGAAAATTCTTAACCAGAGCTGACTTTGCCATTCATGTAAATTCCTCATTATAAGAATGTCTAAGTTTCTGTTTGTATCTATGAAGGAGATAATTCCTGCCAATACTTGTACCACTTTTGATTCTAAGTACTGGTTTGCATATTTCCTATTAAAAAAATTATATACAAGCTCATCCACATAAATAACATGAGTGACAAGCATGAAGGAAAAAAGTCTGGAAAACTAATTTGCGGTACTGATGGATGGACAGAAGGACAGACAAACCGAGACTGCTAATATTTCTATGTTTTCTACAAACCTAGTTCATCAAAAATAAGGAAAAAGTTTATTGTAATCACCAAATCCTAATAAGCTGTATTATATATTCTCAATGTAAAATTGAAAAAAAGGTCATTACCAATGTCTGTCATTCAATATAAATAATATTAAGGAATCCTTACCTGAATGTGCCAGCTCTGTTTATGTTCCCCAACTTGCATGCCTCTACAGACAGCCAGTTTTTAGACAATACTTCATGACTTTCTTCTCTTTCTTGAATAATTCTAGTTGTATGCTGAGCAAGTGCATTTAATAATTTCTGGCCTTTCTCTGTAATAAAGCATTATGTTTTATACTTTTATGTGTTTTTAATCAAATATCTCAATTAAACTGGAAAAAATATTATTGTTTACATTTCAAGAACAAGAGGCTGTCAACTCAAAAGAAAAACATTTATTGATGGAACAGATTTAAGTTATCTCACTGAATAGGTAATGAGCAGCCTGCAAGGCAATAATATAATTAATAACACATTTACAAGAGTATTGGAATTCAGTTTTTTTTATAAAAGAAGAATGAAAAGTGATGATAAAAAGAGATAAAACTGTTTTAACAAGAGTGCACACGCTGAAATGTCTCGCCTTCTATACTAATCATTGATATTATGTTGATAGTCCTAAGTATTAAGCTAAGCTTTATTACAACTGTCACATAAACTTAACATTAACCAAGATAACTAAACAAAGACCAATGAACCTTGAAAAAGAGGTCCAGGTCAGATGAACCATGCCAGGCAGACAGGTACAGCTAACAATGCTTCTATACAACATATATAGTTGACACATTACTTATAGTTTAAGAAAAATAGACCAAAACACAAAAACTTAACACTGTGGAATGAACCGTGAAAATGAGGTCACGGTTAAATAAAACCTTCTCGACTGACATAAAGATCATAAAATATTTCCATACACCAAATATAGTTGACCAATGGCATATAGCATTAGATAAAAAGACCAAAACTCAAAAACTCAACTTTGACCACTGAACCATAAAAATGAGGTCAAGGTCACATGACATCTGCCCGCTAGACATGTACACTTAACATTCATTACATACAACAAATATAGTAGACCTATTGCATATGGTATAAGAAAAACAGACCAAAACACAAAATTTAACTATAACCACTGAACCATGAAAATGAGGTCAAGGTCAGATGACACCTGCCAGTTGGACATGTACATCTTACAGTCCTTCCATACACAGAATATACTAGCCCTATTGCTTATAGTATCTGAGATATGGACTTGACCACCAAAACTTAACCTTATTCACTGATCCATGAAATGAGGTCGAGGTCAAGTGAAAACTGTCTGACAGACATAAGGACCTTGCAAGGTACGCACATATCAAATATAGTTATCCTATTACTTATAATAAGAGAGAATTCAACATTACAAAAAATTTGAACTTTTTTTTCAAGTGGTCACTGAACCATGAAAATGAGGTCAAGGACATTGGACATGTGACTGACAGAAACTTTGTAACATGAAGCATCTATATACAAAGTATGAAGCATCCAGGTCTTCCACCTTCTAAAATATAAAGCTTTTAAGAAGTGAGCTAACGCCGCCGCCGTAGCCGCCGCCGGAGCCGCCGCCGGATCACTATCCCTATGTCGAGCTTTCTGCAACAAAAGTTGCAGGCTTGACAAAAATGATTATGCTTTGGCAGAGATATATGCCAACATTATAAGGATAAATCTTTCAGGAATTCACATTACAAAACTTCCTCTGTAAATTTGTCTTATAAATGCAATGAAATACCTGAAGCATCTTCCAATGTTGTTGACAGAATTTTCAGTCTTTCTGTTGTCCTAGACGTGTCTGTATCAATATCTCTTAAACTTGGTAAAGCAGCAGGATGAATACAGCTCATTACAAATTGATTGACATCAATATTCTTCTTCTTAAAACCAAGTGTATGAGCTGAACCAATTGATCTTTGTTTAAAATTAATGTCTTGCTCATGAATCTGCTTCAACATCATCACTTCCAATTCATTAGCTGGTTTTTCACCAGAAACATTTGTCTCTGATCCTAACTCATGCTTTTGTTTTCCACCAGATAGTATTTCACCGGCAGATTTTCCATACATGTCAAATACTGATGGGAGTATCTTTGAGATTCTAATGTCATCAATGTGAACAGACTGCCATAAACCACACTGCAAGTTCAAAAATAATACATTATTAGCAATTTCAATTCTTTTGTACAATATAGCCATCTCAAGACTACAAACACGAACCTGCAGATATTCTCCTTTGAATAAAGTCATAAAAACAGCACAATTTGATTATTCTTCATCATTAATATGAAAATTCGTTCCCTTTCCATGAATGTGACCTACTGAATTAGACTTTTTACCGGGTTTGTAATAACATGAGCAACATTGACAGGTGCCACATGTGGAGCTGAATCTGCTTACCCTTTCAAGAGAACATGAGATCACTCCCCGTTTTTGGTGGGGTTCGTTTTACTCAGTCTTTAGTTTTCTATGTTGTATCTTGTGTTACCTTTTATTTGTCTGTATGTCTTTTTTCTTTTTTAGCCATGGCGTTGTCAGCTTATTTTCGATCTATGAGTTTGAATGCCCCTCTGGTATCTTACACCCCTCTTTTAATGTTTAAAGGGGCATTAGCTGTCAAAATCATGATCACTAATTTGACATAAATTCTCATATGATTCATAACATACTAAAACATAAATCTAAATTAAAAAATAATTAAAAAAATAAAATAAAAAAATAAAAAATAACAATGCATGGACTATATATGGACTATGCATAAAATATATCAGCATGACTTCATGTCATATATCAAAAAAATGTAAAAACATAATTTTACTTAAATATGAATTATTTCTTGTGGACCAAATCAGTCAAAGATGTTTTTTTTCTTCATGGATGCTCTTTTATTTCCCATTTCAAGGTTGACATTCATATTTTTTTAATACCTGAAAACACTTATGGCATGTGTAACCTATTTCTAGCTCAATGTCCAGTTAGGGTTACATGAATATGGGTTTAACTAAAGTGGAATTATTGACTTGCAAGTCAAAATACATTTGTGATGTTTTCAAAAGCATTTTGACCAAATGGAACAAGAATAGGCACAATAAATACAATTGCTTGATTAATCTTGCACCTCTAATTAATCCTGATAAAACAACTTTAATGATAGCAGACAATGAAGTGATATTCCCTCAATATACCTGATGACCTGTAAATAATCCCTGAGCTATACCAGGCAGCTGTATAAGGATTACAACATGGATTTTAGTAGGAAATTGTCTCCTGTTGTCATTTAAAAGTTTTAGTTCCCTTTGGATGGCGTATCTGGCACATGCTATCAGCTCTGTATTCTGTTCTCCAGACTCACATTGAACTAGCAGTAAAGAATCGACACTAGTTGGTCTGTCTGCACACAACCTGCAAAATATTTATATGATAAAATTGAGAATGGAAATGGGGAATGTGTCAAATAGACAACAACCCGACCAAAAAGCAGAAAACAGTTGAAGGCCACCAATGGGTCATCAACACAGCAAGAAAATCTCGCACATGGAGACGTGCTTCAGCTCACTGGCCCCTGAAAAAAAATGTGCACTAATTCAGCAATGATGGACGCCACACTAAACTTCGAAATATATATATACATGTTTATCACACAGAAAACAGCTAAACAAATACTATATTACACTCATTAATTAGACGACCTTAAAAGGGAATCAAATAATACCTTTAAAAACTTTTTAAACTAGATGTGTTGAAGCGACACGAATGGCCCAGGGCTTCCAAAAAATATTTGAGACAGCCGAACATTTTATATCTGATCCTGATTTTAATCCCTAAAACTTAGTCACAAAAGGCAATTATGGTAATCAGATGGCCATACCAATGATTGACTATATAGGGTGAAAAAGGGGAACATTCAGAATTTAATCAAATTTGCTTTATTTCACAGATTTTAAAGAAATTAACTCAAATATGAAGTTTTATAAATATTTCATGAAGATTGATGGAATCCTGGGCTTTAGATATGATGACTCAGCATAAATTCACAGTTTACAGTATGCATAGTTTACTTAAAGTCCTGGATACAAAATTAATTCATAATATTTGCATATATGTAAGTTAAATTGTTAAGAAGTGCTTATATTTAATCTTCGCAGTCATTGAAACTCATAGATCCTGCCTGAATATTATTCATGGGGTGTTTGTGTCCTTCGATAACCCAAAAGTAAGCCGCAACACCTAAATCTGCTTTTTTTTTTTTATCACCACAGCATAATAAATACAAGCTAGAAAAACAATCAAAGCACCAAAGGGTGCTATAGGCAGTTAATCAAAAACCCAAAGGCAAACTTGGCCAAGTTCAGATGAATAGTGTAAAGAATTTGTCAAAATATTTATCTCAGCTATTTCTAAAGTATCAAATAATGCTTGTACAGTAATGTTTATGTTATGCAATCCTACCACTTTCAAAAGTTATTTCCAATTTATATTTATAAAGATTCAATGTCTGAGATTATACACATACACTGTTCACTCCTATGTTAGGGGAGAGTTTCATGCCAGTTAAGATGTTTAAGCTGCCACTTTCTGTATGCACCTGTCCCATAGTGAGGACCCAATAATGTGGTGATTGTTGCTGTATATCATATTTATTTTTCATAATTGTTTTGTACATTTTTTTTAAATTTTAATTTCTTGTGTATACATGTACTTCTGATTTTAGTGTATGTCCAAGTTATTGTAAATGCTCTTTTGTTCAGACGTTGAAAAGTTCCGGGCAAAGAACTCACTAGCCGAAAAGTTCCGGAGGAACTTATTAACTAGTTACTTTGTTCTTCCTCTGATTTAAAAGTTCCACCGGAACAAAGTGACTAGTTGAAATAGTATACATTTTTGTTATTATGTAAAGGGGCCAGCAAAAGCAATCCTTTGGGTGTAGGAGTTTCTCCCTGCATTAAAGATCCATTGGAACCTTCGACTGTTGTCTACTCTTAGATCAGGTTACTGTCTATATGACACATTCCCCATTTTCATTATCAATTTTATTAGGCACTGGCAATAAATCTAGCGTACATTGCTGTTTTTCATGTAACAATAACGTCGACAATAACGTAATGCTGAGATTACTATTAATCTCAGCGTAATGTAACCGTAGCCTCAGTAATTATTGTTACATTCATAATAAATCGGTTCCTCGCCCAACTTTGCATTTTGGCAATTAGTCTCCAGTGTATAAACAATAATATTTCCATTAATGTTACATTTCCATGTAACCGTAGCCAGTGCCATTTTATTAACGTCTCAAATTATAACTGAATTAAAATATCTTGATTACGGTTTAACTGTCTTCCATTACTAATATCATAATAAAAAAAAACATTTATTTAAACTTTAAATAACTGTAAATTAATAGCAGAAATTAAGAAAAACTTGTTTGCAACTTCAACTTGTTGAAAACATAAACGTTTCTCGAGCCTCTTGAGTTGTTACCTTTTATCCTATCATGTGATTTCTTTTCACATTATTTTCATGGGGAAATCGTTTACCAGCATAAAGTTGCTGAAGGAACCACATAGAATTGATTCAAGAACACTTAACGAGTGTTTAAATGTGAAAAATTATAAAAAGAAACATATAACAAAAAAGTCATATTTTTCTGTACCGGAAATCGAAGTCCTTGTAAAACAAAAACAATTACGGTGTGATACGCGTCACAGATTCAGACAGAATATGCGACTTTGGAAGTTAAATAATGCCGTCCTTTAGAAAACAGTTGTTAAAGTTTTAATTTCAATATTTATTGAAGCACATTGCGCTAAATCAAAGCACGTGTAGCATTATGTTACATTGTGTAACACCAAAGTGAAACATTCTCTTAAAATCTTAAAATGACCTTGACATCGACCAATCAGAAAATTATAATAACAACAATTTGACAAGCATGAAGGAGGTCATTTGCGAGATAACGGAATAATATTAACAAGAATACAAATGAGCATACATTTAAGATTACATGTACTAAATTAGGATGATTTAAATAATCTCAATCATTTCAGACAAAAAATGAATAAAATGATTAATAATAAAGCCTATGTATCATCAGAATCCTCCCAATTTAAAAGGTACGTAAATTTCGTCTTCTATGTAATTTGAAATTGCCGCCAATTTATATCAGCTGATTAATAGACTACTGACGTATGTTATACGTATCGATGACAAACAATATTCCTACGACTTTTGCTATTTGGGAAATGTAAACGACTCATCTTTATATATTTTCGGCGATCAAATATTTCATACAATTGTTCTTTGACATCTTAGCCAACAGCACAGGGGATAATAAACTATAGAAGGATTTCTATCGAGCACTACTTCCTATGTACAACTTCAAAACTTTTGGGTAAATCCACGACCATTTAACGTTTTTATGGTAATATTTTTTATATTCCAGAATAAAAAGTATGAAAAAAGTGTCCAATTAATTATAAATAACATGATTGCCAGCCAGATAATAAAAGTGGCACATATTTCAGCATTTATTGGGTAGAACATAAATCTAGGGTGCTCGCATAAAGCAGCTTAACTGCTTAAAAATACCTCAACAAAACTAACAATAGTGTGTTCTATCCTGAATTTGTACTAAATATTCCAAATTGCTAGAAACAGCAGAATGATTTAGGAAATTTGAGGCCCCAGGGGCAAAAAATAGAGAACATTGCCTTCCCCCTCGGTCATAAAACAAATAATTTAAGTTGTTAATGCTATGATTTTATGATTTTAAAGTTCTTGATATAGAAAACAATAACTATGCTTGGAAGTTATGCAAAAATCAGATGTTAGCAGTCATCTGTATAAAATTGATTTCAACTGTTAAGAACGGCGAATAGTGTAAAATTGCGGCTTTTATTGAGACAATATTTATGTATCCTGAAAGATACACTCGCCCTGCGCATCGTGTATCCTCAAGGGTAACATCCGCCCTGCGCATTGTGTATTCTTAAGGATACACTCGCCGCGAAAGGCTTAAAGTGAATTTATATCTCAGACTGGTATCTGCATACATACAACTATTGCAAATATGGCTTTGTTTGAACACTTCTAGTATATATATTAGCTAAATTGTGTCAGATATATGGTTACAGATAATACTGTTGTGACAAGAATTTTAAATTGACCATTTGAGGCAGAAAATGTGTACTTTAATTGACAAATAGGCATACAGTAAGATGTGGACTGGATACAGAGGCTGGATTGGATACTTTATATAATCTTGAATGTTGTAATGATTGACTATTAAACATTACATTTATAGTATTCTGATATGCTTTCAATATGTTACCAAAACAGTTTTAAACAGGTTCTAGGTTTTATGAGAAAATATGCAAATAGGGTAAGCTGGCAATAATTAAAGCCTTTTTTTTCAAATTCTTTAAAAAATTGAAACAGGGGAGGGGGTATAAAATGTACAGTAAAGAAAAAACTTAGAGTATACGCAGTGATTTCTTTAAGGCTATAATTCTGATAAATGAGTATTAATGTGAGAAAAACTGATTTTAGAGAGTTTTCTATTTGAATGAATGTTTGTATAGGTTGCACTTTGTAAATACAGCTGTTTCTCAAAACCCGCCTCTTTTGGGGAGATCTTGAATATTCATAGAAAATTAATTTTGTTTACATACTGGTTCCCAGTTATGCTCTCTGTGTTCCATCTTACAGAGACATAACTTGGGAATGTTACCAGTAAATTTACATGTGCATATTGTTTACATTGAAATCTGTGGTAACCTTTCATTCATGGTAGGGGTAGTTAAGAAAATTAGTGTTAGTTTAAACTCTGAGAAGTTCAGGGCATATAAACGTTGAAAATATGCCGCACAGCCCTATATTTTGACCTTTGAAAAAAATTGTGGTGCATATGAACTTTCAATTCTAGGATAAGATTTTTTTCAAAACTTCATAGTAAAAGTGGTACTGTTTTAGCCGTAAAAGGAGTTCCTATGGGAAATTGCATTGTCAATATTTACAGAAATGCAACCATTAGATTAGAAACTAGAGGCTCTCAAGAGCCTGTGTCGCTCACCTTGGTCTATGTGCATATTAACAATGGACATAGATAAATTCATGACAAAATGGTGTTTTGGTGATGGTGATGTGTTTGTAGATCTTTCTTTACTGAACATTCTTGTTGCTACAATTATCTCTATCTATAATGAACTTGGCCCAGTAATTACAGTGGAAAATATTTTGTAAAAATTTACAAAAATTTACAAACATTTATGAAAATTGTTAACAATTGACTATAAAGGGCAATAAATCCTTAAGGGGTCAATTGACAATTTTGGTCATGTTGACTTACTTGTAGATTTTATTTTGCTGAACATTATTGCTGTTTGCAGCTTATCTCTATCTATAATAATATTCAAGATAATAACCAAAATCTGCAAAATTTCCTTAAAATTACTAATTCGGGGGCAGCAACCCAACAACAGGTTGTCCGATTTGTCTGAAAATTTTAGGGCAGATACATCTTGACCTGATTAACAATTTTACCCCATGTCAGATTTGCTCTAAATGCTTTGGTTTCAGAGATATAAGCCAAAATCTACATTTCACCTCTATGTTCCATTTTTAGCCATGGCGGCCATCTTGGTTGGTTGGCTGGGTCACGCCACACATTGTTTAAACAAGATACCCCAATAATGATTGTGGCCAAGTTTGGTTAAATTTGGCCCAGTAGTTTCAGAGGAGAAGATTTTTGTAAAAGATAATTTACGAAAAATTGGTCAAAATTGACTATAAAGGGCAATAATTCCTTAAGGGGTCAACTGATAATTTTGGTTATGTTGACTTATTTGTAGAACTTACTTTGCTGAACATTATTGCTGTTTACAGTTTATCTCTATCTATAATAATATTCAAGATAATAACCAACAAGAATGTGTCCTCAGTACACGAATGCCCCACTCGCACTATCCTTTTCTATGTTCAGTGGACCGTGAAATTGGGGTAAACCCTCTAATTTGGCATTAAAATTAAAAAGATCATATCATAGGGAACATGTATACTAAGTTTGAAGTCGATTGGACTTCAACTTCATCAAAAACTACCTTGACCAAAAACTTTAACCTGAAGCGGGACAGACGGACGAACGAATGGACGGACGGACGGACGAACGGACGGACACACGTCTCACTCTCGCATTCTCTCATCACTCATTCTCTCATCACACATTCTCTCATCACACTCTCATTCTCTCATTACACTCTCATTCTCTCACATTCTCTCGCTCTCGCTCTCACACGTCTCACTCTCTCGCATTCTCTCATCACTCATTCTCTCATCTCTCATGGACGCACAGACCAGAAAACATAATGCCCCTCTACTATTGTAGGTGGGGCATAAAAACAGCAAAATTTCCTTAAAATTACCAATTCAGAGGCAGCAACCAACAACGGGTTGTCCAATTCATCTGAAAATTGTAGAGCAGATAGAACTTGACCTGATAAACAATTTTACCCCATGTCAGATTTGCTCTAAATGCTTTGGTTTTCAAGTTATAAGCCAAAAACTGCATTTTACCCCTATGTTCTATTTTTAGCCACGGCGGACATCTTGATTGGTTGGGGGGTCACGCCACACATTTTTTAAACTAGATACCACAATGATGATTGTGGCCAAGTTTGGTTTAATTTGGCCAAGTAGTTTCAGAGGAGAAGATTTTTGTAAAAGTTAACGATGACGGACGCCGGACGCAAAGTGATGGGACAGGCTCACTTGGCCCTTCAGGCCAGGTGAGCTAAAAACAAGAATGTGTTCAAAGTACACAGATGCCCCACTCACATTATCATTGTCCATGTTCAATGGACCGTAAAATTGGGTAAAAAATCTAATTTGGCCTTAAAAGTAAAAAGATCAACCAATAGGGAACATGTGTACTAAGTTTCAAGTTGATTGGACTTCAGCTTCATCAAAAACTACAATGACCAAAAACTTTAACCTGAAACTCACACTTTTAATTTCTATGTTCAGTGGACCATGAAAATGGGGTCAAAAGTCTAATTTGGTTTAAAAATAAGAAAGATCATATCATAAGGAACATGTGTACTAAGTTTTAAGTTGATTGGACTTCAGCTTCATCAAAAACTACAATGACCAAAAACTTTAACCTGAAACTCACTTTTTTTAATTTCTATGTTCAGTGGACCATGAAAATGGGATACAAAGTCTAATTTGGTTTAAAAATAAGAAAGATCATATCATAAGGAACATGTGTACTAAGTTTCAAGTTGATTGGACTTCAGCTTTATCAAAAACTACCTTGACCAAAAACTTTAACCTGAAGTGGGACGAACGGACGGACAGACGAACGATGTTCTGATGTAAACTGTTAAATTGGCAGTGCATCATTCAAAGTGTGCACATCAGCCTGCTCATATCTGCCTTAGACTTTTTATTTGTGCAAAATGACTTTGTAAAAAACTTAACTTTCGTTTTTAAAATCACATTTTCTTAAAACCAGATGTTGACTTGACAATGGTAAAACATGGACCACAAGTGAAACTGCGAGCTACTGCTCACTGATGGATGATACCCCCGCCGCAAGTGGATAATATTAATAGTGTAAAAATATGCAAGTGTTCGGTAAACAGGAAGTTGTCGAGTGATGAATCTGAAAACGCATCACACGGTATAGCTGACTTATATAAATCCTGAAACCAAATTTCAGAAATCCTTGTATTGTAGTTCCTGAGAAAAATGTGACGAAATTTTTTAACTTGGTTATCATGTGTAAAATCATACAAGTGTTCGGTAAACAGGAAGTAGTCGAGTGATGAATCTGAAAACGCATCACACGGTATAGCTGAATTATATAAATCCTGAAACCAAATTTCAGAAATCCTTGTATTGTAGTTCCTGAGAAAAATGTGACGAAAATTTTTAACTTGGTTATCATGTGTAAAATCATACAAGTGTTCGGTAAACAGGAAGTTGTCGAGTGATGAATCTGAAAACGCATCACACGGTATAGCTCAAAATCTGGAGGCGTATAGAAAAAAAGTCTGTATAACTGTGATTTTCAACAATTTCCAAAGTTTGTAAACCCTTAATTTTGGCAAAAATTAGCAGAGCGGGATAAAAGTTATACTTTATCTGTAACTCATCATGAATAACTCACATACCAAAAATCAGCCCAATATCTGAAAGCGTTCAGAAAAAAAGTCTGTATAACTGTGATTTTCAACAATTTATCAAAGTCTATAGCCCTTAATTTCGGCAAAAATTAGCGGAGCAGAAAGAAACCTAATCTTGATCTGTAACTCATCATACCAAAAATCAGCCCAATATCTGAAGGCGTTTAGAAAAATTCTCAGTATAATGGTTTGTTGCGGAATGACGGAATGATGGAATTACAGAATTTCGGACAAGGGTAAAACTATATGGCATCGACAACTTCGTTGCGGGGCCATAAAAATCAGATCAACAGCAATAGGGACAAAAGTTGCTAAAATGTGATTTACTAAGCTTAATTATATTAAATGCTTTTAGTGATGGGGATATTCCAATGAATTATGTTATAAATGTATGAAAAAGAAGGATATAAAAGATCATCCTCTCCCAAGGGAAACCTGTTCACCATCGTCTGTGGTTAAATAATATCTAGATAACATACTTGTTTTGTTTATTGAATCAACATAAATCAAACAATTGGTTTTCTCTTTTATTTTGTCTTCTCATGTCTTATTGCTGACTATTTAATATTCAGAAATTATTTTGTGCATTTATCATTGCAATTTTTCAATGTCAGGTGTACAAAAAAGTGTTATTCATTATTGCAATTTACAGAGAATATGCATACAAATGTAAGCATCAGATATCAGAGTGGAAGTTTTTGTCATTGCAATACTCAGCCAGTCACAATATTCGCCTTAATGAAAACCTCACAATAATTGAAGAATTTACAGTACATGGTATGGTATGGATTTTTCTCTATGTTGAAGATTGAATATTGTGTGGTACAATGTACATCCTCTTCCTTTGGTCTATGATGGAAAGTTGTCTCATTGGCAAGTTTCTTTAATTCAATTTAGGTACTCATTTTGTAATTTGATAAATCTAAACCTACTTAATTTTTCTACTAAATTGTTGTTCTGTATGAAACTGCTGTAAAGTCAAAACAGTAACATTTTCCCTCCTTAATGGTAAAAATTCACAAAGCTCTTCTACTTCAGATGCTGCAAAGATCCTGGAATTTGTGGTGATCTACAAAGAAAAAACACATTATAAAATGGTAAACATATATACAATAATAAACTGTTATCACAGAGATATGTCTCGTGTTTTTGTAATTTTGATTATGCAAATGTTGAAATCAAAATAGCATTACTTACATCTTACACAAGTTATAGAAATATTCAAAGTCAATTAACCCAGACTGTGTTACATGGCTCAACAATCTCCATGTAAAGGAGATGTGCCAATGCTATATATAATACAACTGCATACCATATACCATTGACTTATTATAAGTCCTTACCAAACCTAAATACTAACACTAACTTGAAAACTATGTAAAAGTTTCAAAGTCAATGAACCATGAAGAGGGGGTGGGGCTATATAACCTCCTTGGAAACAATACTTGCAAACCCCCAAAAAATGCATACCAAATATCATTGACTTAACATTAGCAGTTCATCTGAAACTGATCTAATCACAAACTAATACATGTAAACTAAGATAAGTTTCAAAGTCATTAGACTGTGACTGAGGGGCTAGACCAAATATTCTCCATGTAAATGAGATGTGCCAATGCTTATACAACTGAATACCAATTAACATTGACCTACCACTAATGATTCCCTTTGATTTGACCTAATCACAAACTAATACATGATAACTTTGAAAAATTTTCAAAGTCAATAGACCATGACGGGGCAGGGCCAAATAATCTCCATGACCTACCACTTGTGGTTCTCCATAAACTGACCTTATCACATACTAATACATGTAAAATAAGCAAACGTTTCCAAGTCAATAGACCATGACTGAAGGGGCAGGGCCAAATAATCTCCATGGAAATGAGATGTGCCAATGCTTATACAACTGCATGCCAAATATGACTGACCTACCACTTGTGGTTCACCATCAACTAGACCTAATCACAAACAAATACATTATTGACTTCGTTGCCGGAAACAGCATACCTATGTCTCGCTTTTTGACTCCGTCAAGGCGAGACAAAAATGCTTGATATCAAACCTTAAGGACTATCAAATGCATAGCTATCATACATTTTCTCATAACCATATGGAGGTTTTGATACAATGATTCCTAAAATAAAATCAAAATTCTGATAATCAGACTGATTCAGTTATAAGTTTAATTTATTGATATATTTCTTCCATCAGAATTTTTTTTTCAATCATCATTTATTGAAATATTGTTTTTACTTACCTGAGCACAAATACTATCATATCGTTCTTCTTTTAAATTAGTACAAAGGTATTCAGCTAAATTCTCATGCTGTTGCTTCTTTGCATACATCTCCATTTCTTCACCTTGTCCATTTTGTAGAATAAAAGCAGGTGCTGCACTCCATAACAATGTAGACTTTGCTTCTTTAATAATCTGATAAAATATAAAATGTAGTCTTTCTTTTCAGATTTTTTAATGACAGCCAAAACTTGACTTGTAACCCCAAGTTCAATCTTAATGCTATCTAAGCTTTTCAAACAAATGATAGGTATTGAAATCAATACTTATACTTTTAACAACATTCAAGTGACTTCACCAAAGGTTAACTTGAGTTACAACTATGTAATTTTGGTTTCACTTTTTATAAAATTATCTTAATAAAATTAATCACATTGAGTTTGCTAAATATGTTGAGTGTATCTATATCACAAAACAAGAATGTGCCCATAGTACATGGATGACCCAATTGCACTATCATTTTCTATGATCAGTGGACTGTGAATTTGGGTCAAAACTCTTTATTTGGCATAAAAATTAGAAAGATCATGTCAAAAGGAACATGTGTACTAAGTTTCAAGTTGATAGGACTTCAACTTCAACAAAAACTACCTTCATCCAAAAACTTACCTGAAGCGGGACAGACGAACAAACGGATGAACAGACAAACAGACAAATTCAATAAACAGACAGGTGTACGGATGCACAGACCAGAAAACATAAGGCGCATAAATGGGGCATAAAAAATTACCAAAGAGCAGAATGCTCTGAGAGATACGATTGCCACAGTTTTCATTGACACAGGTATAGCAGTTCTGCCAAATTTTCATTAATCAAATGCGTGAGATTTGGTCAAAATTGAAAAGATCAAAGAGGAAAAAAATAGATCCAAGGATACTGCGGCAAAAAAGCATGAACATCCCTGAGTGTCAAGCATTTTTGTCCAGCAACCCTGGTACAGCTGGATAGTATTATTTTCAAAACTAATTCAACTGCACATGCAAAATGTAATAATCTGAATAGTCACTGCAACTTTAAAAATAGCCAATCCCGGTTACAAGTGTATGAGCCATGTACTTATTGTGTTTTATCGAATTATAGTTATCCCGTACCATTGTAAACTCGTACCAATAAAAAAAAAAGCTTGTACCAAAGCAAACTCGTACCACTGCTAACACTTACCAACTTATTAATATTCAAATGCATTTAAATGGTGTTAAATGATGAATATACATGATATACGTTACTTTCACTCAATACCTCTTAAGTCTGTAAAATGTATATAATTTGAAAGTACAATGACCAATTTGTAGCTAATGTTCCTTGTCTATTGGATAGAAAATACTGTGGCAGATGTAGATAATTAAAGTATTTTAAAACAGTTTCACCTGAAGAAAATATTTATTTTTCATGAATAAGAAAAATAAATAATTAAATCTTAGCAGTTAGTCAAAATGATTGCCAAAATTATTTTTACTGTCTATAAATAACAATGAAATGTAACTGATTCCTGTTAAGAGGTCCGGAATTTTCCCACCAAAAAAGCACATGGCTTTCAACAATTGTAAACATGGCATTCAATTTGCGATCATGGATTACAGCTTTAATAGACAATAGACAATAGACAATATTTTTAATTAACTTTTAATTAACTTAAATTGGATATAACTGTAACAAAAACATCTTCATGCCTGTACTGTAGTACGCCGCTAGATTAAAACTGACGAGGAAAGGTAAAACACGGCCAGCGAAAGCTCTTTTTTTGAGAGCCCAGGTGGTTGTGTGGTCTAGCGGGACGGCTGCAGTGCAGGCGATTTGGTGTCACGATATCACAGTAGCATGGGTTCGAATCCCGGCGAGGGAAGAACCAAAAATTTGCGAAAGCAAATTTACAGATCTAACATTGTTGGGTTGATGTTTAGACGAGTTGTATATATATATATTCAATTTAAGGTACAGTTAAAGCAATGTTTTAACTTTCTTCTGGATTACAGGGGCGGATCCAGCCATTTTAAAAAGGGGGTTCCTAACCCAGGACAAAGGGGGGGGTTCCAATTACATGTCCGCATTCAAATGCATTGATCGTCCAAAAAAAGGGGGGGTTCCAACCCCCGGAACCCCCCCTCTGGATCCGCGCCTGGATTATGTTCTAGAGTGGTGGATCTAGAGCTTTTCCTAAGGGGGGCCCGCTGACTGACCTAAGAGGGGGCCGCTCCAGTCATGCTTCAATGATTCCCTTTATAATCAACCCCCCTTGATCCGCCTATGTTCTAGTTTGAAAGATCACTTTAAACAATAATGCTTAAAAACATTCTTTATTTTTGTCTAAATTTTCATTAAAATCCTGTATAAAATTCAAGTAATTCAACTTTATTTTTATTAAGTTTACAAACAACCCATAAAACATCATTTTTTTTTAATATATTTTTCTGAATGGTACGACTTCCCAGTGGTACAAGTTAACTTTTTTGGTACGAATGGCGTGGTACGAGTTAACTTGCTTCTGTATCTTATCACCGTTATTCTAGGAGGAACCCTAAACTGGACCCCTGTTGTGTTCACTTATCGCTACACTGACCTTCAGTGCGAAGCTATATATAGAACGGCGGACCAGTTTAGGAGGAATCCCATTTCTTACTCTTTAAATATTGAAGTTTCTTTGGGTCAGAGGGCATGACTCCTTTCTGTACACACTCCTCTGTTTAAAATGAGATCGTTCTTAATTCAATACGACGTTTATCGGCATTAACGAGTTAATTTTTCTTGACAAATACTTCCGGAGAAATGGAGACAACTCGAAACGATAATATGGAAGACTCCATTTCGGCTGAAGGGGTGTTATAGGTAATTTTTCCAATGAAGCATTTATTTTAATTTAAATTATGCATATGATTTAAAATTATGCAACAACAATAACCCTCAATAGCACAGACATAGAAAGAATCCCATGAGTTTCAAATTAATCAATGAAGCGGGGAATCACTCAATCTGATACCCCTTGAAATCAGGAAAACTATACGCATGCGCATTAATACATAAACAAACCGCGACTTGCGATTTGGAACAAGAACGTTTATTAAATGATATGATGAATGGTTCTCCATTTCTTCATGAGAGTACAGTATCAAATATCAGTTTCATAATGGTAAAATATAGAAATACTCCACTTCAGTTCTTATGACAGAAATAGAATTATCGATCGGAATTCAGAGAACTCTCGCAAGTTATCAAAACTGGGGTATTCCCTGTGACGTGTTTCTAAATTTATAAAAACACTAAATATAAATACTGTTTAATTCTGATTTTCCGTGTTTTTAAAAACACGCATATAAGTCATGGAAAATATCACACCTGAAGATTATGAGAAGAACATTACAGGAAAGTTGTTTATGTTCAATCCTTTTGCTTATTTTTACCTTTTAAAGCAAGACAATCATAAGAATCTGAGATGTTGCTGAATGTTTAAAAACGAATGACGTGAGGGAATGCAGCATGAGTCAACGGTAAAAGTCTACAGATTGCTTGACAGCAATCGTATCCCAAAAATCGAAGGATACTGTGAAGTTTGCTCCATATGTTGGCTTACATCTAGAAATTGACAATGAGTGTTGGTTAAGAATTGAACTTTATAAATAGAATTGTGAATTGTGAACTGCCCATATATCTGTCTGGAATATTCCAGCTTTTGCTCTTGCAAATGAAGTAATTATCTCAATGTTGAAACAATATTCCAGGACATGCATTTTATATCATGATTCTTTATAAAAGGTTACTAATTATAATGAAGCTATTGTATTCAAATCGTAAAGATGATTTTTTATGGACACCATCATGATTTGGTTGACCGTTAAGGAATAGTAGAGTCTCAAATGACCACAGATATGTTCTGCTTATTTCTGGATATATTGTGATAAATCTATTCCCTGTTCTGATGATAATAACATTAATGAATGTGACTGATCATATTGTTTTTACATGCAATATGTTAGACAATAGTGTCCCTCATGAAGCAGGAACTACTTACCCTTCTGTAGCACCTGAGTTCATCCCAGTTTTTTGTCTGTGTTCCTGTTACTTAGTCTTTAGTTGTATGTGTAATGTTTTGTTATTGTTTTTTTGTCCTTTTGCAGCATATATCGAACATCACATGTCATTTCAATACTGAGGAAGTTGTTTAGTTAATATTTGTGTGTAATAAAAGTAAAGATGATGACCAAAGGTCCATCAAAGTTATAAGTAAAGGACAAAAAGTACCATGGCCAAAAGACAAAAAGTGAAAAGACAAGCAGTTTAAAAAAACACTTCACAGAAAAAAGATTGAACAACACAAATCCAACCAAATGTCAATTCCTGAACACAAGCTCCAGAAGAATAAGCAGTTACTTGTTCAGCAGTAGTGATGACACCTGTTGCACATGAGAAGTATCAAAAATCAAGTTATGTAGCTTTCAATTATAGTTATAAAAGAGAATTGAACAGTGGCAAAAACAATTAGTCAAAACTCATGGTCACCTCTGTTAGATAATTTCTTTAACAGTCAACATGTGGGAAACTTTTGAAAAATTATATTTACTTATTAATTAAAAAAACTTTGCTTTATAGCTTCCCTGAAAGCAACACATAATACTGATAATTTGAAGTGCTTCAGGTAACACTAAGGGGTAAAGATTGCTTTCATTTTGAACTGAACTAAAAATCAAACATTTCATTTAATGAATCAAAGGAGTGAATGTGGGTTTTTATTTCTACCTTTATCCAAAATTAAAGGAAGAACAGATAGAATTATTATCTTGTACTAACATCTTGTTTACTTTTTTTGAAGGTGTGAATATACACATATAATAGCTATCAATAAAGTCACAAATGTAATAATAAAACTCTGATGTGGACATCCAGATGTAAGTCTGGTAAAGAATCAAACCATAAAAGAAATCCTAATGTTATTACCTGTTCCTTTCTTGTTTTAATTTCCAGTTCATTGAATTTATTTTTCTCACAAATATGATGTATAACAGCAGAACATGTGTCAGCATGGTACCCAATAAATGCATCACCAATCTTTCTTTCAGTTTTCCTAAACATATTTACATGAAAAATTATGTCCCCAATTTAAGTAGAAATTTTTTTTAAAAATCCCCAAAAAATCAATCTAATAATAAACTCAAAATCGTTAACTTTTTATTTTCTAACTTTTTTATTTTCAAACATTCACACGATCGTTCTTTCTTAGGGTTTTGTTCGTCATGAGACTTTGAGTAAAATATATATATTTATTAGTCCAGTAAAATATAGGAAGGAGCACAATAACAATTTCGTTTTAATTATTCTTTGATAGAAAAAAAAACATTACCTGATGATCGCCTTTTTTTAAAATGGCGTTGTGACTAAAATGACATCACAACTAAAATCTCTAACAACAGGACTAACATGGGAAACGTTACTGTCTTACTGGTTAATTCTCACCTACCTGTATCCAATACGTGGAGGAGATTTGTCTGCTGAAAACTTATTAACCCATTCTGTTAGCTCATAAGTAAGTTTAATCTGATCCCCGGTTAGAATTGTGTTCATGGACAAAAAATGCTTTTCCAGGCGATTAATAAGCGGTATTGGAAATTTCTCATAAACAACATGTTTCTCAGCAACAACAATCAATCTGCAAATATATAGCATACGAGTGAAGAAGGACAGCTAGATAGATTTTCAAAGTTAAGCAGGAAAATATCATATTTAGGCAAAGATTATATCTATTTTATATTTTTACAAATCCTGATTTGTACGGGAATGACATGCCAAGTTCCAATTTTAAAATGGTTGCTCACACACTTTATGCAATTTTTTTTCTTTCTCAGTCGATCTCCTTTGACAGCTTTGCAGAGAGGCACTAGATAAAAAAATAGGTGTACATCTGTACATTTACTGATAGTGTTCTTTTTTCTTTCAAAATGTCACCAAAAAAAAGGACACTCAGTATGGATTCAAATGATTCATTCATAGCCTTTGACACTAATACTCAATCTGTGCTTACATTGTTGCTTGTTTTGGGGGTTATAATAATGTATGGCACGGTATATACTTCTATATAATAATGAAAACAAATACAGAAACCATTTAAGTTAAAGGATTACTTTGATGTGTATTCATTATTTTTTAAAAAGACCACATAATAGATGATAATACTGATCATGTTTATTTACTTTCAAGTTGATGTGACCCCATCTTCATTGCAATGTTTTTAATTGCTGTGTAAATAGTTTTGTTTGGTTAATATTTACTTTTTTTCAATGGAGAAACCTCCTGTCTTTACAAGGGAGTTAGTAAGTCACTCAAGTATGAGGTATTACCGGAAGAGGATAAGCCATAAACCAAAATTTTAACCAGATACCAGATGGATAAACAAATGGATGAACAATCCATCAAAATCATCTACTTGAAAACATTGGCTGCATATTGTAGGTAGGATATAATAAACTGTTATCACAGAGATATGTCTTGCCTTTTCGTAATTTTGATTATGCAACATCTTACACAAGTTATGCAAATATTCAAAGTCAATGAACCATGACTGAGTATCATGGCTAAACAATCTCCATGTAAATGAGATGTGCCAAAGCTAATACAACTGCATACCAAATACCATTGACTTATTATAAGTCGTTCCCAAACCTAAATACAATTATTAACTAGTGAACTATGAAAAAGTTTCAAAGTCAATGAACCATGAAGAGGGGGTGGTGCTAAATAATCCCCATGGAAACAATACTTGCAGATGCAAATAAATATGCATACCAAATATCATTGACTTAACATTAGCAGTTATTCTTAAACTGATCTATAATCACAAACTGAATACATGAAAACTAAGATAAGTTTCAAAGTCATTAAACTGTGACTGAGAGGCGAGGCCAAATATTCTCCATGGAAATGAGATGTGCCAATGCTTCAAATACTTCAAAACGTCTCATGAATCAGAAGAAGTTAATGTTCAAATTGAAACTCTCTAACAAATCTAGCAAAAAGGATGCAACTAAAAAAACTGATGACAGTGGTAGCGAAGACATACAGAGTGCACAACAGGAAATGGTGCGACCAAGCTTTAGCGAGGAACAAAGCACTGAAAACAAACCAGTAGAGCAAAGTCCAACTATTGCTAAAACAGTTGAAGAACTTAGAAGACTGAGTAATGTGAAAATAACTTTAATACAATACAAGAAGGACTAAATTTAGACAAAGGGGCCCATGAGCTTCCACCTTACTTGAGGCTTGAACTTTCATTCACCCCTAGGATGTTAGAACATCCAACAAAGGAGGCTGTGAAGGACGAGATACATTCAATAAACTTGGAATTACGAAAGCTGGTACCCTGCAGGCACACTTTGTTGAATCAACATTGAATCTTTGTTGATTTTAGGTTATACATTGATCAACAAATATTCAACATTGATTCAACGTTGACAATGCAAGGTTGAAATTAGTACATTGTTTCAACGTTGAATTAACATTGTGTTGAAATACCAACACTGAATCAACGTTGGCTAACCAATATATAAAACCCAGTAGTTGTGGATACAGAATTGTCAAAAAAGAAGTATCGGGCACATCACAATTTTTTTAAAATTTACAAAGATATTCACAAAAAAAATTTAATAGATTTATCCCTTATTGTCGTGGACTGGTGATTATATAATTATATATAAAACAATCGCAGTGTATATGTAAGCATTCAATTAATCATGAACTTTGCACCCCATTGCCAAAAAATAGAAATTCTAAAACTTCATCCAACCCAAAACATAATAATAGAACCAGCTTGTATACATACAGTAACATTGAGTAAATGATATATCGATATTTATGAATAACCCCTTTCCCTTAAAATATGTCCCCCCTTTTTCTCGTTACTGCTGATGTTTAATAATTATCTTGTTTTCATTCATTCCTTTTTTTCATTTTCTATTCTTTTAATCAATCCAAAGAGAAAGACATATACATCAGTACATGAAACAATGGTTGACAACCTGTGATATAAACAACCGATAGATCTATTATAATAGGGATTTAAATTTTCGCGGCATTTTTAACATTTCTATTATTCAAATTGCGCATGTGCAGTTGTTTTTGGTGTCAAAGTTTGAATATCCGCTGACGAGAGTACAAGCCAACAAAGATTTACAGAGTTTTTATCAATATCTTTCCTGTATACAGCTTTTACACTTTAATCGTAAGTATTTATAGTAATTGTTGTGATTACGGTATTGTATTTAAGAAACTTGAGCATGTTGTTATGAAAAATGTACTGAAAAGTTGAAATTTTACACGAAGAAAAGGGGGATGTTTAGCATGTTCTCATTCCCAAGATATCTTGCAATGTCACATACATTTTTATCATTGACTATTTGAAATCATCATATGATTGATTCAAAAGTAAAAAGAAATTCTAATCGTTATTTACCCGATCAATTCAGATACACAAAATCTCATAAAAAGGGGGGCTTTGTTTACAAAATTGGGATGGAAAGGTCAAAAGCTATATGACTTACCAAGTTGGACCTTTAATGTTTTACTGTCAAAATTGGAGTAGAATTTTGGCAAGTTAATAAAATATGAAGGGGATATGGGTGTAAAGAGTTATTTACGATATTGGCCCACAGGGGTTTGTTACAATTTGCCGGGTTAACTATCTATACGAAATAAGAACAAAGTCAGGTTCGTATGGATAGTAAAAATGGCTGATTGTAACAAACCCCTGTGATTGGCCTTTGTATTTCATATGTTGTCATGTTTTGAAGTTTTCTCGTTTTCTTGTTTTTGGTTCAACATGCGTTATTTTTGTTTCCCCCTATTCATTTTCTGTGTTTCATGTGAATTCTTAATTTCCTGTGCTTGTCCCACATTCAAGATAAAAAAAAAAGTAAACCGGGACTAAAGTCAAAGTCAGTCTGGAGATTGTTTTAAATTATGTGTTTCCATGATATTAATTGCGATTAAGTTATGAATAAAACAAAATCCCAAATCAGATGCAACTAGTGGACGCGAAAAGGTGACAACGTCACCACAGGGTCTTCATGTCCATTTTCATGAATGTGTGATCTCCAAGAACGACGGATTAATTACTTCTAGTACTTTATTCCTTAATATTTACAATTTTATTTCTCATGCTTTGTTTACCCCAATTTGTATTTCACGTGTTTTCCTGTTAAGTAAGAACCACCCTCGTATATGTCAATCAGACAGATATCCATGCAGCAGCACAAGTAATATAGAAAAAGACATTAGTGGATAAACCTTCAATTTGTTCAAATTAAAATGCAGTATTTAGGATTTTCTTGCAGACTATACCTTATGGTCTATATGAAAAGAAAATTTAATGTATTTAAGACTTTGAAGGAAATTTAACTGTAATTTAGTTTTCACATGTTCTTATGCTTTTGATTTATACTTATAATATCATTATGAAGTTATTAATAGTTAAATGTGTTGAGCAGAATAAAATTTTACAATGTTATTACTTTTTTTATGATTTTGTAGATGTCATCATGAAAACCTAGATGGACTCTCTGAACAACACGTGTTTGACAATCTACAAACTTTCTAAAATGGGTTCCAAAAAGACACGGTCTGAAAAGAAAGAAGTGGAAGTTTTCATTGTTAATAAATAAATTTATTTTAATTTTATCGGATTGAATATTTTTTTATAATCAGTAGTTGGACATTAGAATACATGGGGTATGAACAGCAAACTTTATTTTACATTTTGATCACTCAAACATTTCAAATAGACATTTGGCAAAGCAAACGTGTTTTAAGGGTTGTGTGCTTTCGAAAATTAGGATAGTTCAATATTGGAAATTATTTTTTGGCTGATTTTTTCTATTATCTTGGATGATAATTTGTGTTGTTATATATGCATATAGTTGAATGTTTAAAAATATCTTGTTGGTTAAAAAATGGTTCCTAGGAAAGTCCTTAACATACAAATTTGTTATTCAGTTGATTAGTTGTTGACATTATCATGGTCAAGCCATGTTCTCATCACATTTTTATCATCATATTTGCATCAGTTTTATTGTTAAAAATAGTTACCGTTTACGATGGTCAATGGCATCTACTCAAAGTTTTGTGCACTCAAAAACTCTAAATTGTTGTACCTATTGTTAACAAAACAACCATCAACTAAAGAACATTATTTCTAAATCTTTGGGTCACCCGTCTTCAACAATGAGAAAAAGCCCACACCATGTCGAAAAATAACCAGACAATGACTTTATTTAAAGTTAAACATTTTTTTTTAGATTATTTTTATACTTGGGTCTGATGGAGCAGTTATTAGATCAAGTTTCCATGGCAGAATGTTTCTATGGCATTTAGCATGATAAGTGCCTTGGACATATTGCTAAAGTATGAAATTATGGACTGCAAGACACAGAAAATACAGGCAAAATGAAACTTAAGTTTTAGGTTGAAGGAAGTACACCACTAATTAATGGCCCCATTGCTTTCTATGTTAAATTCCTCAATTTCGAGTGGTCACAGCTCTTTTATCTTAAGTTCAAATCAAGTGACAATCATTGCATGTCAAAGCAACACCTTCTGGTGTCCTGTACTAAAAAAATCAACATACCTTACATTGCATATAAGAAAGAACTGGTTCCCGGAACTTCGGATGTACCAAAACAGGTACTTCCGATCTGACAAAAAGGCAAAATGTACCCTCCTTTTTAAATTTCATGCCATTTTTTTATTATTCAAATTTATCAGTCAAAAATTGTTCTGCAATGATCACCAGTCATGCAGCTTTCATTTGATACCAAAATTAATAAAATATTCTAAATATATTGAAAGTTATGTCCATGCGTAGGAACTATTTTGTGTTAAATATGTACTACTTTCTGGTATGTGCTTTCTGGCCGGGCCTGAATTAGTGGTGTTACACCTATAACAGAACCAAACTTGCTATATTGACTTGAGCATTACTTTATTTCATTCTATAATATATTTCAAGCAATAAAAAACATATAAAGCTTTAGTCCAAATACTATTTTATTAATTTTAAGCTCAAATTGGACTGGTAGTAACATATGGGTTATTCAAAGAAAACTGCATATGGATATTACCATTGGCCAATATACCTTTTTTATTCTCAATATTATTGTTTTATTTATTAATTTCTATTATGAAAGCTTTGTGCTTACTAATAGTCATATTTTTATCAGAGGTTCTTCATTAAATAAAAATATATCAGTTTAAACTTAAGACATAAATGAGAAATTATCCCCCCTTTTTTCTTGAAACTGGAAAAGGGCTTTTTTTTTGTATATACCATAATTCAGTGGTAAAACATAGATTAATAAGAGCAATTTATATATCCCTCAGCTAGATAACTTGCTAAACTGGTTCAAAATTGCATGTACAGTGAGATTTTAGAATTCTTATATGAGTATATACCATTTGCCTTGATTGTAAAAGGCTACCATAAGAAAAACAAAAAAACTTGAAAAATCATAAGATTATTTTGACCAAGAGCTATTTTGTTCCATATACAAGTCATAAAATACTTGTTTTATTGATTTCAATCAGAAAAAATGCAAAAATAAGAACTTGGAGTCAAGTCTTAACTGCATGCATGCTGTATGACCATTAAAGGCTAACATACTAGAGTATGCCAATTTAAGAGCTTAAATTTCCCATAAGCAGGACGGTTGACCAAAAAAGATGATTAAACATGATTACTAACATCAAATTGGACTTATTTTCATTGGAATAGGTACAACTTCTAAAAATTGGATTTCTGGTGATTCTCTGTAATAGGAAGTACACCACTAATTAATGGCCCCATTGCTTTCTATGTTAAATTCCTCAATTTCGAGTGGTCACAGCTCTTTTATCTTAAGTTCAAATCAAGTGACAATCATTGCATGTCAAAGCAACACCTTCTGGTGTCCTGTACTAAAAAAATCAACATACCTTACATTGCATATAAGAAAGAACTGGTTCCCGGAACTTCGGATGTACCAAAACAGGTACTTCCGATCTGACAAAAAGGCAAAATGTACCCTCCTTTTTAAATTTCATGCCATTTTTTTATTATTCAAATTTATCAGTCAAAAATTGTTCTGCAATGATCACCAGTCATGCAGCTTTCATTTGATACCAAAATTAATAAAATATTCTAAATATATTGAAAGTTATGTCCATGCGTAGGAACTATTTTGTGTTAAATATGTACTACTTTCTGGTATGTGCTTTCTGGCCGGGCCTGAATTAGTGGTGTTACACCTGAAACACAGTTGAACACAGCAAATAACCAATTTTGTTCTGTGTTGAATATTGTATTCACCCAGAATTCAACCTGAATTCAAATTAAGCTATTAGTTGAAGCAACCATTATTCTATATTGATTCAAAGTTGAACATCAACATTGATTCAACATAGACTTTCAACGTTGATACAAATTTGCAAAATCTAATAATAATTCAACATTGATTCAACATAAAAAATAAACATTGATTCAATTTTTAATTAATGTCGTGTGCCTGCTGGGTATTATCCAAACTCTCGGAATGATTGCAAAACAAATTTTAGAAGTGTCAAAAGAGCTGGACTCAAAGATGCAAGAATTAGACGAGGAATTAGTGAAGGCAGTACGTCACACAGAGCACCGAGAATTTTTTAAGATTGTCGAGGAGCTGATTGAGGAGTATAAAGAGAAGCTCAGACGCTACAAAGAAACAATTATAAGAAAACTAGCACAAAGTGGATACAAACCCAAGGACAAATTCAAAAGGAAATTTTAAGTTTACTATTATTCCGATAGTGGGATTAATTTACCAGCTTTTAGATCAAGTTCTTATCTGTCTTCTTGTTATGTACTTGGGATTAGTCTATAGAATTCTACGTGAGCGAGACACATACATTTATACTTAGTTTAAGTGAACATTTAATGCAAGCTTTACTGTTTTTTAACCCAGACTTTAATATCTTTTTGTGTATATATTTTTTTATCATTATGGGACATTTTCTTATACTATCTTGGATTTATTAAATCATTTAGCTACTAGGTGTGTTCTCCTTTTTCTATTAGTAAGGTGTAATCTTTTGCGCATGTACATTACAGGTAACTCCTCCCTAAATCTGTCTGGTCATTTTCTTGGTGAGAACATGGGGAACAGATCATTTAAAAAATCTGATAAAAAGAAAAAATGCAGAAAACGGGACTAATTAAGATCCTGAATAAAAAACAAAAAAGCGACTCCAGCTGAGTCTTGTAGAAAATTCGTTCTGAACTTGTAAACAAAGTCATTGACGAATAATGAAATCCTCCTATTAGGAAAGGGAATGAAAGGAGTATGTCCGGTAAGGACCGATTTTGGCCTCAAATTTCAGGTTCATCTGACGAAAGATTTTGACCACTTTTTAAAAACTTAAGTGTCTATTTCATTTGATTCGATTAGTTTATGTGAAAGATTTTAACTGATTTAGTCATTAAAAAGGATCTGATTCAAGCTCAAATATGAAAAATCTACCAAATATGCCGAAAAATGTCACTTTTCAGATGGTTTTTGTCAAAAATGAAGGTGGCCGCATCCGTGTTCATCCTCAACCTTTATATATGTTATGTATTATCACCAAATACAGCTTGCATTTCAATATTAAGGATGAACACGAATGGGGCCACTTTCGTTTTACACGGAAATCGTCTGAAATTTAACTAAATTGCTAGAATTGTGAAGATTTCAGTAATTTAGCATGACTTAAAGGTGCAACTACCCGATATATGTGCATGGTATTGTCAAAAACAGCCCATATTTATGTAGCAGAAGCATTCTTCTGTCCAATAAATAACAAAAAGTTTACATTTTAACAATTTTGTAAAACTGCTATATTTTGTTGCCAAAAAGGGGTCTTACTGGACCTTCTCCTTTATTCCTAATCCAAAACGTAATAATATACGAAAATAAATATTAATGGACTTTAACGAGCTAACTAGAAAAATGAGATGTAAATTCCATTACTCAGGAAAAAACAACAACAAACATATTCATCCATTATATTTGCAATCGGGGCATATACCACCCAGGGGAAATGTTGCCCTAAAAAATTACTTAATTGACACAAAACTAGATATATCAAAACTGGAGGTTAAACAGTTTAGAGACAATTTGTCAAAATTAGAACGCAAAGCTCTAATAGAACTTAAACATAATGATAGCATTTATATATCTAAAGCCGATAAAAATAACACAACAGTGATTGTAAATAAGATCGATTACATCAAAGCAGGAACAAGTCAGTAATCATTACTTGAAAATAAATGAACCAACTATTAACGTTGTTGTCAAATCTATAAAACATATTGTTGAAAATCTATATAGGAAAAAAGAAATAGATTCACAAACTTATAATTTCTTGAAGAATAATAACGAATCAAAACATGGACAGATGTACCTTCTTCCAAAAATACATAAAATCAATCTAGAAATAATTAATGAGGCGTTTCGAGATGGTCAAAGAGTTGGAAACATAAACATTCCTTACAGACCAATCATCAATAAGTGTAACTCTCCCACAAGACGCATTGGGAGATTACTGGATCTTATTTTAAAACCATTATTGAAGAGGCATAACTTTTACATTCAAGATACAAAAGACTTCATTAATAAAGTAGAGTCACATGAGGTCAAGAAAGATTGCATTCTTATTGCCTATGATGTAGCGTCAATGTACACAAATATGAACATTGCATGATAACTTAGAAGAAACAGTTACCAATGCATTAGAATCAATTGACACACAAGAATATACTTTAAAAATTCCCAACAAAAAAGATTTAGAGACATTTGTTAAATTAATACTAAGCAACAATGAATTTGAATTCAATGGACAATTTAATACAAACAAATTATAGGAGCACCTATGGGTGGTATATTTTCTCCGATATGCACAGTTTTACATCTGTCTGTACTATTAATAAATATCTTGGATAAGTTCTAATGGAGAGAAAACATCAAATTACACTGTCAATACAGAGTTGACGGTTTTATGGTCTTCAGAGGCACATTAAAACAGGTTGAAGATTTCTTTAACATTGCGAACAAAATTGAGGTGTCTAGATCTAGTATGACCTATTTAGATACCGAAGTGTACAAAGGTGAAAGATTCCATAATAATAACATCCTTGATGTTAAATCACATATTAAAAAAACTGAAACGTATCAATATTTACCAATCACTAGTGCACATCCGAAACACACATTCACAAGTATTACAGTGTGTGAATCTATACGTCATATTAGAAATAATAGTGACATCATTGAATTAGATAGACATTTATCTAACTTACAAGATAAGTTAGTTGAAAGAGGATACTGTAAAAATAAAACAGAGAATGTTATTAGAAACGTTAAAAATACCACAAACAGAAAAACACCTTTATTCAAGGCCGATAGGACAAAGAATGTTCCACTCACTTTCATTACTAAATATAATCCAATGGTAAAAAACCTTAGTAAAGTTATAAGAAAACATTGGAGCAATCTGCAAAAAGACAAACAATGCAGTGAAATCTTCACCCAGGTGCCTATCATAGCGTATAAACATAACAAAAATATCAAAGAATACCTTGCTAAATCAAGGAAATAGTTGGGAGACTTTTGAAAAGGGACCCATGCTTTAATAGTATAAGCATAAAATCCCGACACACTGTTAGTTATTATCTTAATTATAGGCAACAAACTTTCATATAAATGAAATTAAATAAAACGATGTCAAGTCTTGAGATTTATTATGTATGTTGGTTGAAGGAACCGCATTTAATTATAATATACAACTGAATACTAATTAACATTGGCCTTCCACTAATGGTTCCCCTTGAAATGACCTAATCACAAACTAAGACTGATAACTTAGAAAGATTTTCAAAGTCAATAGACCATGACTAAGGGGGTGGAGCCAAATTATCTCCATGGAAATGAGATGTGCCAATGCTTATACAACTGCATACCAAATATCATTGACCTACCACTTGTGGTTCCACATAATCTGACCTAATCACTTACTAATACATGTTAAATAAGCAAAAGTTTCAAAGTCAATAGACCATGACTGAAGGGGCAGGGCCAAATAATCTCCATGGAAATGAGATGTGCCAATGCTTATACAACTGCATACCAAATATGATTGACCTACCACTTGTGGTTCACCATAAACTAGACCTAATCACAAACTAATACATTGTTCACGCCATCGCTGCCGCCGCCAGAAACAGCCATACCTGTCAACTCACCCGTTTTTTGCGGGTGACACCCGTTATTTTTACCTCTCACCCGGGAGTTTTCTTTACCCGGCGGGTCCCGGGAATTTCTAACATTACCCGTTTCACCCGGATTTCTGACCAGAATTGTTTCCGGTATTTAGAAGTAATACGACCTTCGGTTTTATCGGTCTTTTTCAATGTAACCAAAAGTCAAAATGTAGGACTGTTTACCTGAGCTACGTACCGTGTAAATTAATGTTCTCTGACAGTGAAATAGCTTCAGGTTATTCCTGTGAAAAAACTAAAACCACCCAAATAGTAAAGAGGGCCCTTTCAGTTGAAAATAACAAAGTGGTAGTTGAAAACAAGCCAAGATTTTTTGTTTTGTCAAAACTTGCTAAAACATTACTGGTTTTGCCAAACAGCTAGGCAGACAGTGAGAGGGCATTTTCTTTAGTAAAGAAAATAGCTACAGAGTTTAGGGCTGATCTTAATAAGGATACACTGTGTGCTCTTCTTTCTTGTAAAATGAATACACATTTGCATTGCTATGAACTGAAACCAAGTGCAGTTCTTTTAAAGAATGCCAAGTCTGCTACTATGGAATATAACAATAGTCTGAAATAAACTTGTATACATGTTCTAACTGTTTCATATACATATTGACTATATAAATTATATATAAACATATTTTTGTTCTTCAATTGAGCCCGCAAAATGTCGTACGCGTTATGACCTGAGATTTTTTTTCTCAATGCAGGTCATGACCTGACTTTTCATTTTCAGAGGTTGACAGGTATGAACAGCATACCTATGTTTCACTTTTTGACTCCCTCAAGGCAAGACAAAAACAGGTTGAACATCACACCCAATATTCTAAGGAGAATTAGAATTTACACAAGACTTAATACCTTGTAGATACATATTTTTTTTACCTGAAGTCCTTGTGCACTCTGCATTTTACTCTGTGGGTTCCAAGTCCAAGATCAACAAATCTTTCACCACAAAATTCAATGTAATACTAAAAAAACAAAAAAGATAATATTCAATGAGAAAATATTCTACAATTTGCAATAAAAATATATATCATATTTGGCGAATTAGGTCGTTATCCTCTAATGATAGATATTTTAACAAACATGATTAAATATTGGAAAAGAATTCATATTAAAAATAATATTTTATTAACAAATGCATACTCTCTCTCAAATACATTATCTAAAGCTGGGAAGAATTGTTGGGCTAGTAGTATTGATGCTATCTTAAAATTACTTGATTTAAAAGAGTATCAGGTGCTTTCATCTAAAATAAACATTAGAAACATGGTGAAAAAGAAATTATATTTAAAGTATTGCAGCATATGGAAGAAAGAATTATTTAATGATAAAAGACAAAATAAAACCTCTGGAAATAAACTTACAACTTATCGATTATTTAAACCAAATTTTAATTTTGAGCCTTACTTATTGAAATTACCATATATTCAAAGATGTGTTTTAACAAGATTTAGAATTGGAGCTCACAAACTTGAAATAGAAAAAGGTCGTTATTTTAATATTAAACTAGAAAATAGAATATGCAAACTCTGTAATGAGGAAATAGAAGATGAGATGCATTTTCTTCTAACATGTAAAACTCTGGATAATGTTAGAAATCCCTTTCTAAGCAAAATATATAGTAAAAATAAAAATATTTCAAAACTTGATAACAAATCTCTTTTTATTTGGCTAATGGGAAATGAAGATAAAAACATTTTGATAATAATTTGTCAGTTTTTAGTGGTTTTAAATATAAACAGAAATACAATATTAAATTAGATTTCTCTATATAAAATTATGTATGATCAAATATGCATTTACATAAGTTATTTCTTTTACATTTGATAAATTATTAGTATTTACTACGAGGTGTGCTGTCCAATAAAGGGACCAGAATAACAGACTATTGGTCATATTGTATTACAATGTATATATGTTTATTATTTACAAATTGCCTACTTCATTTTCTTTAATATTATATCAATCAACCAAATCAAAATCAATCATATTATGTACTTTGTTTAACCTATTTTGAATTTACTCTACATTATGTTTGAAAATTATATTATAATTATTCTGCTCATTCTGGGCGCCGTGATTGGCAAATAAAATATTTGTTTGTTTGTTGTTTGTTGTATATTACCAAGTGGGGTGCACAGATCTAAAGAATGTAAAAATTTTGAAAATTCCAAATGTGATGAAGTAAGGAGATACTGACATACTACATTTAAGCAAGCATCAATATATGTAGTGAATACTAATGAAATCAGTATGACAGATATAATTGATTGATTGGATTAAGGTACATTTTCAGGAAAAATCAAATCCAATATTATAACAATGTAAAATCTATAAAGTCACTAATATAATACAAGACCAAATGAGATCAAAAACCTTATAGTTTTTATTCAAAACTTAATATACAAATGCTTATGCAACAGCATACAACATATTAATTAATGGTCTAGCACTAGTACATTTCATAAGAGCAAAATGTCATAAGGACTCATATAAAACTTCCAATGTCACTGAAGTATGATATATTCAAAACTAATATTCTGCTTTATATTGAATTGCAGAAATTTTGAAACCCATTGAAACATGGTTTAAATAGTTTGACTTTTACATTCTGATCGAAGAATAAAATGCACAATTAAAATTCATCAGCAAACTATATATCAATGGTGTCCTTAACAATTTTATATAACAAAACTCCTGTATGCACAAGAGTTAAGTGTAAACTTCATTTAAAAAAAAGTTTAGTTACTTCACATTTTGTCTCTTGAACTCTTAAGGGCATATCCAACAGTTTATTTCTGACGATGAGAATTTTTTCCCTTTAAGAAATTTCATTCTTCTATTGACAGAGAATCAAATTTTACCAAAAAAAATATATGTTGTCGATTTCGTTTTTTGCAAAAAATTCTGTTGAAAATTGAACATTTTTGCAACTTTGGAGAAACAAACGTTTTTTATTTAAAAAAAATAAATATGACTTTTTAATCAACATATACTTATATAATGGGGCTCAAATAGAAGCAAAATAGTTCAGGATGGTTAGAAAAATCTAACTTTACCATTTGAAGAATTAATTCTTACTCAAATAAAGCAAAAAATGTTATGGTTACCCCCAAAAACGGCAATAAATGAACATTTGAAATGCACATTTTAGATTTTTTTTAAATATTTCTAACGGTGTCGATTTGACCAAGGTAAGATATGTTATTCTTTGAAAAAAATGGAACGTCATAACGTTTTGAAAAATAATTGTCACCATAATCGTTTTTGAGAAAAATCGAGTAATATAATATTGTTTACTCAATCCCTTCCGTAAGCCTCACAAATTGCGCCAAAAATTAAGACGTTTCGGGACGTAACGTTATATTTCCCCACTAATTTTTCAAAGGCAGTGTGATGGTGTGGCAGACAAATGTATTTTTACACTGTGACTTTGTTGGATAGTTGTCTCGATAGCACTCATATCGCATCTTCTTATTTATAATGAACCAGTATCTGTACGAGATAATAATTCAGTTAGCTTTACTATTGTGTTCGTCAAAATTGTGAAACCCGGGTGTGAAACATGCAAACCATGAAATTACAAACTATTAAAATAGTCCCCGGTTCTGGTATATTTCATCCCTCTTTTAAAACAAACCTATTACATGTTAGAAATCAGTTTCTGTGTGTCGGTCTATAGTACAAAGCAGGGTTAATTTTCATATTATATTTACATTTGACTGATGTTTTTGTTCTGATTATTCATTTAATATGCCACTTGATGTCCGTCATCCATAATCATTTTTTAGTTTACCGTTACTTTGCAAAGAAGTGATCTTCTTACACTGATTTATATTACACTGTCTATAATTTCACAATATCGAAATCAATAAAGAGCACGTGAAATTTTGCAACCAAACACTTGTCTAAAATCTCACCGACTCCGTATTATATATTCATGTTGCAGTTTTGTTTTTTTTTCTTTATAGGCTTCTAGCTATAACAAAAATCTGTATGTTGACTCTTAGTGTTTTGAATTATATGTTTCGTTGGGTTGCTGTTGTATTAATGTATACCTTTAAAATCTTTTTCATAAAAAAAAGGATTGATTGGGTATAGAAATATTCACATATCTGGACTGCTCCCGTCCGACAGTTACGTGTATATCTTTTCTAAAATTGGGTGCGGCCGTTTAGCTGCTTGGATGTATAAATTTGCAGCCTCGTTTAGTCGAAATATCCAATGCATATAGTAAGGAGAGTTCCGCGCTATCTATACGTTAAAATACCATCTAAATAAATGGTTGAAGGGATACACGAACTTCGAATAAAATCCCTAAACAACAACAAAGGTCACATGAATTTTAAAATGTCGCATGACTGATTTTAACACATCTGTTGCGCCTTTTGCAGTTGTAGATGAAAAAAAAATTGATTAACAAAACAGATCAGTAAGACATTGACTTGAGAATAAACGAAACGGCCGAAAAAAGTTGAATGTTAATATAAATTGTGGCCATTTTTTCGTTTGTTTTTGCTTTTATGACATATTTACAATATATAAGTATATGAAATTGACACAGTAATTTTTCCACCTAAACAAGCCTGACTGCTGTGGTTTTACGCTTCGATATATCTGTTCTACTGGCCTCTACATAGTTTGGCTGCATACAATGTAACCACTGATGTAGCCTGTAATTCAGTGGTTGTCGTTTGTTTATGTGTTACATATTTGTTTTTCGTTCATTTTTTTACATAAATAAGGCCGTTAGTTTTCTCGTTTGAATTGTTTAACATTGTCTTATCGGGGCCTATTATAGCTGACTATGCGGTATGGGCTTTGCTCATTGTTGAACGCCGTACGGTGACCTATACATGCTATAGTTGTTAATGTCTGTGTCATTTTGGTCTTTTGTGGATAGTTGTCTCATTGGCAATCATACCACATCTTCTTTTTTATACTATATTATTATTGATTAATCAAACAAATGAATTCAAAGAGAAAGATGCTGAAAGAAATTCTGAAATTTTCGTTTAGAAATAAAATATAAAATAAAAATAAAATACCAAAACTGAAAACTGTTAGAGACAATTAGCAGTTGAGAACTAATGATAATGCATCACTATATGAAACTGATGAATTGATTGCTCCCGTGCTCCAGTGGCAAATATATCATGCATATTTACGACGAGGCGAAAGTAGATCTGAAGTAAATAATTAATACATTAAAGATATAAAGAGTTTGTTAGCGGTAAAACGTATGCCGTACTAGATAAAGTTGAATAATGATCAAAATCTTGAGTTAAGCTATACCACACCCCCCCCCATTTTGTGAATTATGGTATTTCGATGGCTTTTTTCCTATCCTGTTGTGGACCCGCTGACTTAAGAGGGCGTGTCTAATTAGTCACGACCTACACCGTTTTTTTTGTGTTAAATTATATTTGTTTCCTCATACATAAGTAAACACTAGAGTAAACACCAACATCGTCAGATATTTTCTACTTGTAGTATATCAGTGTATATATTACAATATTTTCCTATTTCAATATTTTTTTTATTACTGTGTCATCTTTTTTTTTTACATTGTTTACCGGTTAAAGGTCATATTCATTTAAAGAGCTACTGTATATATATAAGCACTTCAACGCAAAGCTAGATGCATGATAAATGTTAGTTTACGCCGTATTTTATTTTTCTCAAGAAACCATTTTTTTTTCATCTGTCTCAAGTAAAACCAAACTTTGAGTTTTCTATCCTGAATGACAAAATCTTGGAAAAGTTTGGTAAAGAATTAACTAATTACAATTTGTTTTGCATTCTACTGCAATAATAAATCATTACGCATTTGCTCTCGTTGTTTTCTACTGTATTGAAGATAATTTTAATAAAACGGAAACTATGTTCTAGTACTGATCAAGATAATTGCAGTTCTTTTGTAATAGACCGACCAAGAGGACAAAGACATCTTTTGAGTTTTGAGTTCTAGTTCTGTTAATATTCTGTATGAGTTTTCTGCCGATTCCTGCCGTGCCCTTTCCTTTGAGGAAAGAAACCGACCTTTGCAGACGGTGATTATGACGTCGTTGAAACACCGTGAAATTACGGGAAACAATAGACGACGGTTACGTTTGTTATTACCTCCCCTGAAACTGTTGGATATGCCCTTAAATCAAAATACTTTTTAAATCTCTCATTCAAATTTTTAATATACTTGAAGACTTTATTTTTCAGAATTTTAAGGGCCATACTTCCTTCTTTGAGTTGAATAAAATTATTCAAACTATCGTACTAACTATTTCCTAAAACTTGCCTGATTAAGAGCATCATATAAGCTTTCATAGAGGTTTTCTAAATTAAGTAGGATAACTGTGGTTCCTGTTTCCATGCACACTTTGATTCTGTTAATGTTTCTGCAAACCTGAAAAGTTTAATATTTTAACGCATTAAATATCTTATAATAATAAATTATGATTAGAGTCACCTTTTAAAACATCCCATATGCAAATAAAAGGATAGAGAACATAGTAATCATATCAACCACAATGTTGATCTTTTTTTTAAAGAATAGAAAATAACCAAAAATTGCTATAAGAAAATATTTTAAATGCATCATTCTAATATGACGTTCTTCTTTAGCTTTGGTTACAAAGCCATGTTCTAATTCGAATAGAACATGGGCTGCACGTGATTGACGTCACGATTGAAATTGCAACGTCAGATGAATTTTGAACAACGCCAGAGATCAAAATGGACATTTTTTTTGTGTTGCTTGCTAGTAATTTTAAATGTGTCTGTCCTTTTTTTTGATAAACTGTTGATTTTTCTATGACTTTTTTGTTCATCAAATCAAAATGGCGTAATTTCGAGCGTCTAATATAGGTCCGCTTCGAAGTACAAAAGCTCAAAATATTCCTATTAGAATCGAAATAATTCTATCATGCCATGCTCTATGCTCATTTTAACATGGGTAGGCATTATATTTGTAAACATTTAATACCTCGCTAACGCTCAGTATTAAGATATTAACAAATATAATGCCTGCCCATGTTAAAATGAGCATAGAGCATGGCATGAAAGAATTATTTCTTAATTCCATCATGACTGAAATCCTAGATCTCTTGCTTCAAACACTAAATATCAAACCCTTACAAAACCTTGATACTAGCTCTTTTATCTTTAATTTTTTGTGTCCAAAACAACATGTCAATTTTAATGAATTAACCTACTGGTTTTATAACAGAAGAATTATCAAGCATTATTTATCACAGAAATTTAATCATAAAATCTTAAAAATCTCTTTTAGATATTCATGCTTGATCTCAGATCAATGATTTTTTTTCAAGTATTATGCTCCTGCCAAAAATTGATGGTTTTCTCCACGTACTCCAACTTCTCAACCACCATGATATATCCACTGTTACAGAAAGCAGCATTATACACCCAACAAACAAACATAAATAAAATTACTTGTGTATATTCCTGGTCACTTGGAAAGCTACTGCCAAATACTACCTCAGCATTGTCCATTGAGAATATTTTCTGTTGAAGAATGGTTAAAGCTCCATAGTTTTCTGTTAGTAGTAGAAGATATCTGGTTTCACTGAAAAAAACACCATGAAATTGAGGACAAATTGGAGTCTCTATACTTTGAAGGTAACCTTATAATGAATTGTTGAACTTAAAGAGGACAGTTAGTAGGATTGACATCGATGCACTCTAATGTATGACACTTCAAGCGTATTTACCTTGTATGTTTTAAGACAAGCCTGTTAATAATCTAAAACCTTGAAAATTAGTACAATAATTTCATACAAATGATGTAATTTGTTCACCATCATAATTAATGACATACCTTTCTGACTGACTACTTCCTTGCAGGCATGCTTGAATCATTCCAGTTGGAGAACATTGAGGATCAAATTCTGTTTTCTAAAAATACATTTAAGTATCTATGACCAATAATAATTAACTGTTGACACAGTGAAACACCTTGCCTTTCTGCAATTTGATAATATGGTGCAAATGTTGAAATTAAATCTGAAAGATTTTTAACAAGTATTCTATGCAAAGCCTTCACAGTCATTGATCCATGACTAGAGGGTCAAATAACCTCCATGGAAATGAGATCTCTAAATTCTTATACAACTGCATACTACATATCCTTGACCTATCATAAGTGGTTCCCTTTAAACTGAATTAAACACAAACTAACACATTCTTGAGGTTTTCATGAACAGCTCCCCTAAGTGTCGCTATTTCTACTTTGTCTTGGCAAGACAAAACAGTTAACCATAGTACTAAATATTCATAAGTTACAAATTAATAGCACTTAAAACTAAATTATCATAACATAAAGGTTTATGCCAGCCACTGCCTGATATGACTGCAGCATGGCAGCTACATATATTTTTGTCAAATCAAGAGTGTAGACACATTGTACTTGATACAGAAATGTGCTGCATACTATTAGTTACACAGTGTGCAATTGTCCTAATACGAGAATTTATCGGGTCAATAAAATTCATATCGGATGAGGCAAATAAGCCAACCCTGATATGAATTTTATTGACCCGTTAAATTCCGTATTGAACACTGTGTAACAAATTTATCCTGATTTTGTTGTATTACATATTATTATATTCAAATTCAATATTAGAACAATATCAACCAAATATATTTTAAATATTTAATCTAAAACTGACAAAAATTAAAAATATTAAGACTATAAAGCAACTCAAATTTTATATATATTTTTTTATTAGGTCAATGGTATAAGGGAGATAATTTCAATTGAGGTAATAAAAAATAGTACTGAATTTTATTAGGACAATATCAGCCACTAAAATTGTGAGAAATTACTCTAAATCAGGATAAAATAGTGTATCTTACACACATATACAGAACAATAAGCTAGACCATTTTAATTTAAAAAGTTAAGACCTACATTGATTCTGTTATCTTAATATTTGCATTATTTGCGTTTGATTCAGGCTTACCTCTGCATTGGTAATCACTAAATGTGCTAAATTTCTGGAAAATATATCCACTGGTAAGACAATTTCTTCTGGTAGTCCACCAAAATTTCTTAAAATGCAATGTTTTAATTGATACCATGTTGGTTTCCTTCTAGATATTGATATAAATCCATACAACATCTTTAGCAAGCTGAAAAAAATAAACACTACAAAAACAGGTCTAATATATATATATTACACAATATGCTTGGAATTGTATGAAGATCATCTGGATGTCAAAAAAATTTATATATTCTAAAAAGGTCAAAAAATTAAAAAGCCAATGATTTCCTGTGAATTTGATAAACAAAACTAATCCCGGAAATGAGTCTGGAATTGCTCGTTTTAGTATTGTCGCAAAACATCCGGATTTAATTTTTATCTTCAAAATATAAAGAAACGTTACTCAGTAGAGATGTCTGAGAAAGTTATTGTTTTGAGTTTGAGGAAAATGGTAGACAAATTTATGAAGTAAATGCGATGCAACAGTTAAACAAGTTCGTTGATGCTATGAGTATCATATGTCATATGACTGTATGAGCATACTCAGTAATATAATTTTGATAATCTTTGTTTGAAAAAAGGTCACCAACTTTTAAGTTATCTCAAAACAAACGAAATTAGGTTAAAAAATTTCCAGATCCTTGGTTATATACCAATATACAGTATTATAAATGTACAAATCCCTACAAACATAATAAAAGTTCATACCTGTAAAAGTCTCTTAATCCATAGAATTCTCTCTTAGCTGTTGCTGCCTTATCAAATACTTCAAGATAGGACAGTGCTAAAGGTTCTATCATAGGATGTATCATGTCCTGTACAAATTCATCAGTGGAACAAATTTTGCTGAAAAAAAGGAATAGTAATTTTCAAATTTTAATATCAGAATTAAAATTTCTACTCTTTCTTTGTAGAACATATAACACATTTACTTAAAATTATTAATCACTATTCATCAACAAAACTAAAAAGGTGTTTAATCACATTTAGTGATTTCAAAGCTGACAAAATTAATCAAAGGGAAAACATTTTATACATACTGTGCACTACTCAGCAATTCCTCTCTATCTGGTACATCTCTCTGTACAAAAATCCCTCGATTCATTTTAGCAGGATCCAAAGCCCAGTTGGAAATTCCAATAAAAGCAACCTTTGTGAAATCAAATTAATAATTAACATGAGAATAGTTCAATAGCACCATATTATATAGTGTATGCATTAATGATAAATCTTGCAATAAAACCAACATCATTAGACATTTACAATCTTTTCATTGTCAACAAATACCTAAAATCAGGAAATTTTGACCAACTGTTGGGGATTTAAAACCTTGTAACATTTAAATATATTTTAAAATCATTGGCAAATGACATATTTGCTTCTCACTAAGGAGAATAATAAAATATATCTGAATGATTATTGCTAAGATTTCTAGTGGACAATATTTCATGCAAGTCCAGGATGATAACACATTTAAGAATACAGCATTTATGTAGGAATTTTAAGTCAGGTCTATCAGAATGATAGGTTGGAAAATTGAACTGGCATTGGTCAAAGAAATGTTGCAAAGGGACAGAATATTTGCCATTTAATAGTCCATCTTCAGACTCAATAGTTTTCATCAGGCATCTTAAATGTGCAGGGACTGTAGCACTCTCAACACAGTGTATCATATTTAGCATCTCCATTTCAACAAGACATTAATGTGAAAAAATAGGATAGTATACTCCAAAGGTGATTTTTTTAACCTCATGAGCACCTCATTTTTACATGAGAACAGTAATATATTTAAATTCAATCTTCTATAATACTACAGTTATACTTACCTTTTTGTGAGGTTCTGGTTTTTCATCACCTAAACAACCATCTTCTAGCAAAGGATGAAGTGTCTGAAATCATAACCATTATTTTATTCATTTTTAGGGTCTAACAAGAAAATGTACATAGAACATGAATGCCCTGCTTGCACTATCATTTTCTATGTTCAATGGACCGTGAAATTGGTGTCAAAACTGTAATTTGGCATTCAAATTAGAAAGATTATAGCATAGAATATATCCAGAGACATATATACACAGAGATTGGCAACTCCGTGAAATCCCGTAAAAGATCGCGGCCGGGGATGAGATTCTCGTCGATAAATATTAGAACATGTAATCAAGTCAGGCATGAACAACCTCGATAGATAATCAAGAAAAGCAATGGGAAAATTATTTCAGATCATATTATAATTTCTTTTCTAAAAAAAAACTACTTGAAATCATTAAATTCATTTTCATGTATTTATTGAGAAAAATATTTTTTTCTGCATTTCATATAATTTAAAAATTCAAATCTGGTAATGATCAATTGTTATTACAAGAAACTTTTCTTTACCGCATATCTTTGCAATAGTTTGCTCCTTAATTACACAGTGAAATTATGTGTGTCCGATTTTCCGGTAATTAGTCCCTTAGAGTTGTGACTGTTGATTCACAGGTGTGTGATTACGCAATTTATTGCCCTCCGATCACCTGAATTTTGCCGGAGGTGAAGTTCTATATGGATTATTACTTGGTAATTGTTTTTAAAACTAAACAAATTCCGACATATTATTTTAACCATGACCAAAACTTTATTTTAACAGAAGCACTGGGCAATACTATAGTATTCAATCAGGAAACAAAAAGTCTTTTAACATGTTTAACATGTCAAAAATAGAAATGAAGCAAATTTTTCATATATAAAAAATGTGTAGCCAGGAGAATTTTGTATCTTGAGAAACTGATTTTATATCTGTTTTAATTTAATTATATTTTTAATTGTCGATTGACCTAGAATAAAATTATTTATGGAACCTTTGCATAAATTTCCTAAATGAACGTACATTATAGTGTTGTCGAAATCACTATTTTTGCTGCCATGAAATATTGAATATGAATCTGTCATTATTTGTATTTTTTTTTAAGACTTTATAATATCACAGACTCTGATTAAAAACAATTTGTATCATAACATAAGTACATTAAAATGCCCTGCTGAACTGTAGAATTTTAATGTTTTGTTTCATAGATCACCGGAGTACTACAACATTCTTATCTTTACTCTTTCCTATTGGGTAGTGAAACTTGAGTTTGAAATTAGAAAGATTTAAAATTGTGCACAAGTTTTATTTGATCTTTTGCGGGTTTATGTTGTTCAAGGTAATTTTCGGTGCAGTTATTTTCTTTACATTTGTTATTTTTTCCTCTGTGTTACACGACCTTGTACTTTTTGTATTGCCCCTTGACATCTCCTGCTTCTGTTTAAACGTTTTCCACCAATATCTTTTATTTAAAACAGATGTCATCTGTTTTAAATAAAATAGTCTCATTCCCGGAATTTGTTATACAGTAATTCATTTTAATATCAGCTTTTTTATAAGCATATAAACTCCTTGGTCTCTTCACACAACTTATGTTTAGGACGGAATGCATCAATTGGTACATACATGTACCAGGTTATGGATATATAAGTACACGTTAAGTGCTTTTGACCTTCACAAGATTTTTTTTTTTAAAAACATTCATAGATGTGCAAAGAATATTGTTGTCGTTGGGTTGTTGTCTCATTGACATTTACCTCACATTTCTGTTTAGTCAAAGCATCTGTGCCTTTTCAATTTATTGCAGAAAATATTAGCATAAACATTTTTTTCAAAACAGGAGAGGTGAAATAGTGATCACAGAATGAGGACATGGAAAACTGAAACAGATAAATATAAATAAGCACCATTGACAATTTGTTAAAGGACTGAAACAAACATAGATGCTGACCAATGTGAGCGACTAGTGTACAGTAGTAGAGTGGACATTTCTTGCTTCTTTTTCTACATATTTTGTCATTTCATGTAAACAATTAAATATATTACTTTCCATGGAGAGGAAGGAATTTGTGAAACGAAATATTTTGCTATTTAGTACTGTCAAGATATATCACAGGGGTAAGATAAATGAACAGTTTCTCTTTTTTTACATTATGCTACCTTTATGCTACAAGGGTAGCATTTTCCATTCTCATGATGTACAAAGATATTATAGAGTGGCCTTCCAATGATAGTCATACATGTAAATCATTGTCTCATTAGCAATCATACTACATCATCATATTGTTATACATGTACATGTATGTAAATACTATGAACATGTAAACTTTGTAAACATAAAGAAGACAAATGAAGTTGAACACAAGATATTTATTTGCTTTTTTATCCATCTGCACAACTGCCACTGTATCACTTCTGCTTCAAATTCAATAGATTGAATGCAGAGTCTTGTATTTGTTTTTAGTTCAATGGTCTTGCCATCAATTGCACAAAAATCGCATACACATGTACATCAAGTTTGGCATATGAACTACAATAGTATGGTGTTGTTACAGTCAGGATAAGCACATGTAATTTTCTCTCTTACAAAACCATTGTTAAGTATCACATTGATAGTAGTAATCAGTCCACTACATGACAGTGCCGTCACATTCGGATAAAGTCATCACTAATAGTTGTTCCTGTTTGCCAGGGAGTCTTATTTTCAATCAGAAAGACTTGGGAGTCCTACATTCAGCACATGTATGATATTTTATCTCTTGTATGCTGCACTGTTAGGTAAATTTGATCGACATCTTTGTTCTTTTATAACGTGCAGGATCCTGTTAAAAAAAAAAGCTGTCAGATACTGAATGTAAATATATATATAAAATTGTAAATGTCATCAAAGTGGTGGAAATAATGAAAAAAAACAATTTTTATACCCAAATCCAGTATCAGTATGTCTTGTGAAATTAAATCATGTGATGGGTACAATTTTTCTCTAAAGATGGACAAGTTTATAAACTGTAGCCATGGACAGGGGTCTGTCTTTATATTGAAGAAAATTAACATGACCGACAGCTTGAGTACTGATTTTTAATTGTAAATTGCATCAAAGTGGTTGAAAATCTGAAAAAACAACCTATATACACAAATCCAGTATGTCATAGGAAAGTAATGCAAGTACTGGGTACAATAATTCTCTGAAGATGGAAAAGTTAATAAAGTGTAAACAGACAGGGGTCTGTCTTGATATTGAAGCAAAACACCATGGCCGACAGCTTTAAGACTGATTTTTAATTGTAAATTGCATCAAAGTGGTTGAAAATATGAAAAAAACAACCTCTATATACCAATCCAGTATGTCATAGGAAAGTAATGCATGTGCTGGGTACAATAATTCTCTGAAGACGGAAAAGTTTATAAAGTGTAAACAGACAGGGGTCTGTCTTCATATTGAAGCAAAAAAAAACATGGCCGCTATAATACTGATTTTTAATTGTAAATTGCATCAAAGTGGTTGAAAATATGAAAAAAACAACCTCTATATACCATTCCAGTATGTCATAGGAAAGTAATGCATGTGCTGGGTACAATAATTCTCTGAAGACGGAAAAGTTTATAAAGTGTAAACAGACAGGGGTTAAAAAATTTCATAACGTGCATGTCGGCCAAGCTTCCTTTATTATATACTGCAATTTAACGTTAATCGTCGCAATATTTTAACTAATAACTACTACAAACTGAATAAAACAAGGTAATTCATTTACGAAATTGAAATATATACTTACATTATGCTGTTTTGAAATGCTTGATGTAAAATAAAAATCGAAGCGAGGTGGTGTACTTGTCGTGATAGAATAAAAATGGTGATCTCGTTAAAGTCTCGTGTTCTGCGCGTTTTGGATTAGATTTCGCTGACCACTGTTACAGTTGCCAATCTCTGTGTATATATGTCTCTGATATATCTGTACTAATTTCAAGCTGATTGAACATCAACTTCATCAAAAACTACCTTGACTAAAAACTTCAACCTGAAGTGGGACAGACAGATAGACGTTTTTTGGACAAACTGATGCAAAGACAGACCAAAAATTATGTCCCTAGTTAGGGCATAAAAAAATACTTTGTCCTGAAAAGCAGGATTCTCTAAATTTTTATCGACTTCATAGTTAGAGTTTCTTGTTCTGTCAATTGAATACACAAAAAATAATCTTTTCACATTATTTTTTCATGAAATTATTTATTAAGTGGTTTAAACACAGTCACACTTGAACTATCAAAAATGTTTGACATAAATGAGGGGCAGGAAAATTTGGGCTGATGTAATATGAAACACTAGGTTAAAATTCATAATGAAAGTACTGTAGAAAAGAGCAGAAAACCAGTTTTTAAAGACCTTTTGCATAAAGAGATTTTTTTTTTTAAATACCTTTAAAGGCATTCTGGATGAATCTTCCGCCAAACCTATCTCATCTAGTACCACCACTGATACAAATTTGTCCAAGTTTTTATCTTTTTGGTATGAAGCACAGTCCTCAAATGTGCCTAGTATTCCATCAGGGGTTGATAAAGGACTACACTGGAAGGAAACTATTTGAACCTAAAATGAAATAATAATTCTTCTTCTAACACATATTGACAATTTGTGTTTAGAGGGAAGTATCAAATTCTAGATATTCAAAGACTCATTATTTTCCTTTAGAAATTTCAATTACTTCTATAGTAAAGCAAAAAGGAATTGATCTTTACACAGAAAAAAAATTATAGCACACACAGTTTCTATCACACATTATATTTGTGGCATTAAAATTAGAAAGATCACATCATAGGGAGAATATGTACTAAGTTTCAAGTTGATTGGACTGCTACTTCATAAAAAACTACCTTCAACAAAAATTTTAACCTGAAGCAGGACAGACAGACGAAGAGACTGACAGAAGTAAAGATTAATTGAAACATTTCAAAGATGGACAGATTTCAGCAGGAAATGCCCAAAACAGACGAGTGGCAAATATTTCATGCATATTTGTGCAGTGAGAACAACAGCAAGTTGGAGGGTGAGCAAATCTTAGTTATAATTGTTTCTCATTTACCTAAGACTCACATTAATGAATTTCTTACTTTGTGCCAAACACCTATACATCAAATTTTTCTTTCACTATTTTTTCTTGAAGTTTAATTTTTATTATAATACCTGTTTAAAGCTTTTATAGAAATCACAATGGGAATAATTCCCTTGCATAGCATCAGAAACTAAATTTTTTGCAAGAGACTTGGAACTGCCAGGTTTACCAACTAAGAACATAGGTATTTTCAGCTCTATGCATATGACCATCAAATACACATTTTCCTTCAAAGCCTGGTTTTTGGCAATGTTTGGAGCTAATGTCATATTCTCAACAAAAACTAACTGACATCTACAATTAAAAGTTGCTTGATTATTAAATATAATCCCAATGTTGAATGTTAGCTGTTCACAAGTTAGTGGCATAAAATCTGAGAAGTTACAAATTGATACATTTGTAAGTGACGTTGGAAGTCTGAATTTTCATGCAAACACAATAGTCTATTCATTTTCATATAATTACATTAGATGTATGTTTCATTATAATACGTTATTTTGATTGGCTAACTGCACATCACATGTTATTCCGTAAGCAATTACATCAGACAATAAAACTTATCATTCATGATAAGACGAGGTCCCACAATAAAGTGCACAGGTGAATTAAACAAAACTTGATAAAAATCGTGTTTTCATGATCCTAGCTAAAAAATGTAATTATAAATATTGAATGCTTCTTTTTGTAACTTTATAGGGTTGTAAAAGCGTTGACCGTGCGTACATTTTTAGAATGAAGCGCTTTCACGCTTCATACAAAATGTACTTTGGTCAATGCTTTTACACCCCAATAAATTTACAAAAAGAAGCATTCAATTCTTAAATGAAAATCAATCTTGTAGGAATTATTTATATGAAAAATAAACAATTTATTGATGTGAAACTTTAAACTAAATTTGCAAATTAAGACAGTGTCATCTATATATCTATGCAACCCCATAAAACTACTTTTTTATACTATGAAAAAAAAATAGCCTGTACTTCAGTGGTTATCCTTGGTAGGGGTCCGTCATCTTAGTCTTTTTGTTTGTTGTTTAAGCCTAAATATGGGCATATTTTTTTTGCTTGAATTGTTTCATATTGTCAGGTCTTTTTCTGGCTGACTATAAGTAATGGGTTTGCACATTGTTGATATCTAAGATGACCTTTAGTTGCTTTTTTAATAGCTGTTTCATTGGCAATATACCATTTTGTATATTATTTGTATCATAGAATCTCTGAACATAAAGATCTCAAAAAAAAAGAGTTAAGAATTTATTGAACAGATATATCATGTTAAGGAGGGGTATTTGCGAAAAATACCAGTCGAGAGAATGTTAAATTTCACGAGCCGTAAGGCGAGGGAAATTCATTCTCAAGACTGGTATTTTTCGCAAATACCCCTCAATAACATGATATATCTGTTTAATTACACCGAATGTTAATGTACTAAAACGCATTGATGATCGTGACGTTACAAGCGTCCAGTCGGATAGAGTATTTTTTGGCAAATACCACGGCAGAGAGGGTAAAAAAGGCATATCCTTTTAGCAAATACCCCGGCGGCGTTAAAAATGAACGATATTCATTTGATAACAATAAATTGGTGAAAAATACACTGGCTATTAACCAATCAAAACCCCGGATTCTTACATAAGGTGTAATTATGATAAATATACTCTGTATATGTATCCTAAGCAATCTGCAAATTTTCAACTATCAGTCAATTTCTATTAAAAGAATGTTAATTTGAATTTCAGTATAAGGGGAAAATCTAATATCAGGCCTTAAGTATTATCATCATTTCCAGGCCTCTAATAGATGACTATGGGTTTTGCTCATTTTATTTTTGAAGGCAATTTGGTCTCTGGTGGAAGGTTGACTCATTGTTAATTATACCCATTTTCTTATTTTCTAAATAGCTTTCTATTGGCAAATTGAATGTGTTCCCATATTTTCATACATATACACTCACTTTTCTATTTCTTCCTTAATTTGGTCTGCTTTCCCTGGTAACAATAAAGGACGTACAAAATATGTAGACACATGTTCTCTGTACTCTTTCCTTTTCTTTAGACAGGAATGATAACACACACCCAAAGCAAGAACAAGAGATCTAGTCACATCATCAATATCCTGAAATATTAATTATTGTTTAAAAGTTAGAGCAATGAGTCAGTAATTTACAAAATCTCTGGGATTTTATTCATATTTATAATACACACTATGGTTAAAAATAAGATTCATAAATGTTTATTGGTCTTTCAAGGAGCCTCAGTGACAGAGTAGTCAAAGAAGGGGAACGACTGTATCAATAGCTTGTCAACACTGAGGATACAAGTTTAAAGCTGATACATAGCAGGTGTCTTTTACTACAATCTTAATTGACTAGGATTGTCAGTTTTCCTACTTGAGGTTGGTGGTTCTCATGGAATTCCAATTTCCTTCACCTGTTAAAACTAACAACCCAAAATAGTGCAGTAGTGCTAAAGTGGAGTTGAACAGAAAGCAAGCATTTGCTGAAAAAAAGACTAAATAGTGTTACAGATAATTTGTTAGTTTTTTTGTTTTTTTTTGAGATGCTGTATAAATCTGAATAAAACCTATACAAATGACTTACTTTGGCATTGTCAGTTTATTTTCAATTTATGAGTTTGAATGTCTCTCTTATATCTTTCACCCCTCTTTCAGTTTGTGAAAGAACATTTGAAAATACCTTATTTATGTCAAGCACATGTTTTACTTAAAAGGAAAAATATTTAATCTTTTATTACTTAAAACCCACACACCAGTATTAGGGATCACTTTCACTGAAAAAAAAAATCATAAATATTATGAATATATGATTTTGTCTACGGTACCTTGTTTACTGTAAGATGCTTAGCAAATAGTCGTCTTCTCCTTTGCTTTTCAGGAGTTCTCTTTTTAAAAAGCTTCGAGTTTTCGTCTTTACTTTGCTTGTAAAACCAACTCATAACTTTTAAAACTCTTTCTACATCACGTAAGCTTACAAAGCTACACTCATCCTGCAATGAACAGTATTTTATTTACTAAGACAAGTTATAAATGAATGAGATGTCTATTGTTGAAGACCATAGTGGCCTTTTCATATTTCTTGGCTTTTTTAGGGTATTTTTAAGGTTCGGTCTCATTGAAATTTCATATCATAATAAACAGCTGCGCCATTAAACTCCCATTGCTTTTTCAACTGGAAATTTCACCCTTTTTTATGATTAAAATCCCAAAACTCGTAAATGTAAAATCTAAAATTTATAAAAATCTAAAGGAAGCTTACATCAAGATATTAACAATTCATCAATGTTTCTAGCTGCGGAACCGTAGCTCTTAGGTCATTATGTTATTTTTTTACTATTTGCGGACCGTTGCTCTATGGTCCGCAAATAGTCAAAAAATAACATAAGGACCTAAGAGCTACGGTTCCGCAGCTACAATGTTTCATGAAAATTGATGAAATATTTTTAGGTTATGATCCAACATGTTGACAACTGAGAGAGACGGAAAAAAACCATACAGGCACTGGTTTACCGTAATACATCTCGCAAACAGGATATATAATAATTTTCAACAAAGCCATAAACAGCAACTTTTATGAAAGACAACTACATCCTGTAAAACTTAAAAGGAACTAAAAATGTTTGCCCATGCTGTCTGTGATTTTCTATTTCTATTACTAAAATGATAGAAAGCATTAAATGTTTGCTTTTGGCATCTCTCCCTAATTTATACCTATTACTATCAGAACATTAGATGTCTCCTTATAACACCAACAAATCTCATATACCATATCACATAGAAACAGTAGATGTCTCCTAATAAAACCTTACAAGTCTCATATACCATACCACAGTGAAACAGTAGAAGTGTCCAATAGACAATAACTAGTCTCATATACCATACTACATTGAACAGTAGATGTCTCCTATAGACAAAACAAGTCTTATGTATCATACCACAATTATCTATACTAATATAGATACTTAAAGAGTAGAAAGGGAAATGTTCTACTTGAATGGAACACTTATTCTGCCATAATGTATATTTTGATATCATATGCAAAACTTTATAATAAACTATTCTAATTTATTAACAAACTAATAAACTAAGACACAATTGTATACACAGTATACTAGTATCATATTCACTAACAATTAAAACTATTACATTGAATACATATGAAAATAATAATAAAAGTATCATTTGGCTTTCTAGGGGGCTACTCATTAAAACTTATAATAATACTAATCAAAATAACCAAATCAAAAAACACTACCTACTCAACATAATTTTAAAGGAGTAGGTCCGGTAAGGGCCGATTTTGGCCCCAAATTTCAGTTTCATCTAACGAGATATTTAGGACACTTTTTAAACACTTAAGTGTCTATTTCAATTGATTCGATTAGTTTATGTAAAAGATTTTAACTGATTCAGTCATTAAAAACGCTCCGATTGAAGCTTAAATATGAAAAATCTATCAAATATGCCAAAAAACATCACTTTTCAGATGGTTTTCGTCAAAAATGAAAGTGGCCGCATCCCTGTTCATCCTCAACCCTTATATATGTTATGTATTATCATCAAATACAACTTACATTTCAATATTATGAATGAACATGAATGCGGCCACTTTCATTTAAGACGGAAACTGTCTAAAATTTAACTAAAATGCTATAATTGTGAAGATTTAGTAATTTAGCATGACTTTATGATGCTAGTACACAATATATGTGCATTGTATTGTAAAAAACAGCACATATTTATGTAGCAGAAGCATTCTACTTTCCAAAAAATAGCTAAAAGATTACATTTTCACAATTTTGCAAAACTGCTTAATTTTGGGGCCAAAAAGGGGTCTTACTGAACCTACTCCTTTATAAAAATAAATTACCTAAATTATGCAATTTTAAGAACAGGTGGTCCGAGTACACAGTTATCGTCCTTTGATTTTCGTTGTCCACGAATATAGTCCTTAGTGTGGACAGTGTGTTACTTGCCAATGTTTGTTATACCCCTTCCAAATTTATTTCTCCATGTTTTATGCCTCATATTGCAAGTTGGGGGGTTAAATGACACTGTAAAAAAATTTGGGTCATAAATATTAATGTGAAGTAGTGATTAGGTCCAACTGAAAAAGGTCAAAAATTAGCACTTCAGAAGCTGTCAAAAGATTTCAAGACCCCCTCAACATACAATTGTCCATATTTTGAGTTAGAGCTGATGAAGTTTTCTATAATTTTGATATAATTTGTCCCAAAAGTAGTACAACACACTGTAAAAATATTATTGAGAAAGCGCAGGTGGGATTTTTTTAATTTTCATTTATTGTCTAAAAGAAATGCACTACGAAATAACTGTGTACTCGGACCTAAGAGGTGAAATCAGGAAATATAGAATCTGTACTTTGGCAACTTCCCTGAATGATTTGATGGTTTCAATTTGTCAAATAGCATAAAACTAAAGGATTTAAATTTTTATTTGATAGAATTTCTGCAAAAATGACCAATTTTGGCATTATACGGTCAAAATAAGCATTTCATAGCTTTTTCAATTTTGATGCACAAGTGGCATTCTGACTTTCTATCTGACATATTTTCATGTGTCAATTTTTGTGTTTCTATGCTTTAATCCAGTTGTATTATTTATTTGTGAACTCTGAATCTACAGAAAAGAAGATTATCTCAGACAATATGAGCAAAATGTGTTGTATAAATGACCCTTATCTAACGCCCTGTTTGGATCAAGTTAAATGTTAGGAGCATGGCACATAAAAGTTGAAGTCCATAATAAAGACCTCACTAAATTTGTATAAAAAGCACTTAACAATGTCTTTTGTACCTGTTTTATTTCACATAGTACCTCTCTTTACTTCTGTAGGATAGCATGTGGTTCAAATATAAGCCTGTTGAGACTAAAATTGCATTTAATTTTTCACTAAAAAGTGAAAAATCTTTGTATAAGACCATACTGTCTGCTAAAAAAGTTGAATGTAAGAGCCTTTTTGTGCTCAGATTTATTGTATCATGTCACTTGAGTATAGATATGATAGAAAAGACACAAATTTTTATTTCCTATAGCTTCAATATGCATTTGTAAATGTAAATATGTGCTACGGCCTAAATTGACCCTAAATTAATTTTAGTCTTACTTGGCCTAAGACCCTTTTAAACTAATATGATATGTTATTTGTAAGTTTTCTTTCCATTTAAAGTACATTGAATACATATGTAAGGGTTATTTATAATCAAAAAGCTTCACAAATTTAAAATTGCTGGAAAATATAACATCTTCATGTAAGGCCCCCTTCATTGAAAAACCTCCATTTTTAGGTACAGGCTCATATAAATTTGACTTTGGAAAAATTATGCTAAGTCTGATATATCAAATGAGTATTCTATTGCTTTAAATACATAATATATTATATATTAAGGCATTTTAAAAGTATTTTTTTGCAATATTTCAATTTTTAAAGCCTCAAATGTTGATAGTTGAAATTTCTCAATTTTAACGTCTAAATTTAACATGCAAAGTTGAATATAGAATTAATCATATTGTCTATAATATATATCCTATTGCTATGAAACTTTGTTAGCAGTTTTATAATATATTAAGCTTAAGTCATACCAAGTTTTATTAGGATTGGTCAACTTTTTCTATCCTATTAGGTCCGAGTACACAGTTATCGTCCTTTGATTTTCGTTGTCCACGAATATAGTCCTTAGTGTGGACAGTGTGTTACTTGCCAATGTTTGTTATACCCCTTCCAAATTTATTTCTCCATGTTTTATGCCTCATATTGCAAGTTGGGGGGTTAAATGACACTGTAAAAAAATTTGGGTCATAAATATTAATGTGAAGTAGTGATTAGGTCCAACTGAAAAAGGTCAAAAATTAGCACTTCAGAAGCTGTCAAAAGATTTCAAGACCCCCTCAACATACAATTGTCCATATTTTGAGTTAGAGCTGATGAAGTTTTCTATAATTTTGATATAATTTGTCCCAAAAGTAGTACAACACACTGTAAAAATATTATTGAGAAAGCGCAGGTGGGATTTTTTTAATTTTCATTTATTGTCTAAAAGAAATGCACTACGAAATAACTGTGTACTCGGACCAGGTGAAAAAAAAATTTTTTAGAACCTGACTGGTAGAGCCCAGACAGGTATAAATTTGAAAAATGAGAATTCCTGCGGTAGATCCCAACAGGTTCTTTTAGAACCTGAGTGGTAGAGCCCAGACAGGTATAAATTTTGAAAAATGAGAATTCCTGCGGTAGATCCCAACAGGTACAAAAACTAACTTAATTATCACCCTTAAATAAAACAAAGCCTTAATTGTTTATAAGATGTATTAATGAATTGGGGGAAAATAATTTCCCTGAAATTAAGTAGGCCAAATTGAACGAGTAGCATGAGTGAAAGCCCCCAAGTATTACTAAAATGACAGAAAGCATTAAATGTTTGCTTTTGGCATCTCTCCCTAATTAATCTAATTTCCTTAAATTTCCATTTTAGAAATGGTTCAAAGATTCCTAGGACCAAAGGGGAATATGGTTAACTGCTCAATGATAAATTATGTGTGTGTAGTTTCTAAGTAGCAATAATTATGATTTATGATTAGATATAAAATTGTTAAGCATTTGGACAATTCATTTTCAAATTGTGAAGGATTTAAACAATTCATTTTCAAAGTGGAACAAATTTAGAAGCAATTATGAATTACTTTTTTCCTTCATCAAAGATTCACTGTAGAGACTATGTGATGCTTCTGTTTTGATACGTGAACCAGAAATCAAGTAAAACTAGAGGCTCTAAAGAGCCTGTGTCGCTCACCTTGGTATATGTGAATATTAAACAAAGGAAGCAGATGGATTCATGACAAAATTGTGTTTAGGTGATGGTGATGTGTTTGTACATCTTACTTTACTGAACATTCTTGCTCCTTACAATTATCTCTATCTATAATGATCTTGGCCCAGTAGTTTCAGTGGAAAATGTTAGTAAAAATTTACAAATTTTATGAAAATTGTTAAAAATTGACTATAAAGGACAATAACTCCTTAGGGGGTCAACTGACCATTTTTGTCATGTTTGACTTATCTTTAGGTCTTACTTTGCTGTACATTATTGCTGTTTACAGTTTATCTCTATCTATAATAATATTCAAGATAATAACAAAAAACGTCAAAATTTTCTTAAAATTACCAATTATGGGGCAGCAACCCAACAACCGGTTGTCGGATCCATCTGAAAATTTCAGGGCAGATAGATCTTGACATGATAAACAATTTCACTCCGTCAGATTTGCTCTAAATGCTTTGATTTTTGAGTTATAAGCCAAAAACTGCATTTTACCCCTATGTCCTATATTTAGCCATGGCAGCCATCTTGGTTGGATGGCCGGGTCACCGGACACATTTTTTAAACTACATACCCCAAAGATGATTGTGGCCAAGTTTGGATTAATTTAGCCCAGTAGTTTCAGAGGAGAAGATTTTTGTAAAAGATCACTAAGATTTACGAAAAATGGTTAAAAATTGACTATAAAGGGCAATAACTCCTTAAGGGGTCAACTGACCATTTCGGTCATGTTGACTTATTTGTAAATCTAACTTTGCTGAACATTATTGCTGTTTACAGTTTATCTCTATCTATAATAATATTCAAGATAATAACCAAAAACAACAAAATTTCCATAAAATTACCAATTCAGGGGCAGCAACCCATCAACGGGTTGTCCGATTCATCTGAAAATTTCTGGGCAGATAGATCTTGACATGATAAACAATTTTACCCCATGTCAGATTTGCTCTAAATGCTTTGATTTTTGAGTTATAAGCCAAAAACTGCATTTTACCCCTATGTCCTATATTTAGCCGTGGCAGCCATCTTGGTTGGATGGCCTGGTCACCGGACACATTTTTTGAACTACATACCCCAAAGATGATTGTGGCCAAGTTTGGATTAATTTAGCCCTGTAGTTTCAGAGGAGAAGATTTTTGTAAAAGATTACTAAGATTTACGAAAAATGGTTAAAAATTGACTATAAAGGGCAATAACTCCTTAAGGGGTCAACTGACCATTTCGGTCATGTTGACTTATTTGTAAATCTTACTTTGCTGAACATTATTGCTGTTTACAGTTTATCTCTATCTATAATAATATTCAAGATAATAACCAAAAACAGCAAAATTTCCATAAAATTACCAATTCAGGGGCAGCAACCCATCAACGGGTTGTCCGATTCATCTGAAAATTTCTGGGCAGATAGATCTTGACCTGATAAACAATTTTACCCCATGTCAGATTTGCTCTAAATGCTTTGGTTTTTGAGTTATAAGCCAAAAACTGCATTTTACCCCTATGTTCTATTTTTAGCCATGGCGGCCATCTTGGTTGGTTGGCGGGGTCACCGGACACATTTTTTAAACTAGATACCCCAATGATGATTGTGGCCAAGTTTGATTAAATTTGGCTTAGTAGTTTCAGAGGAGAAGATTTTTGTAAAAGTTAACGACGACGGACGCAGGACGACGACGGACGACGGACGCAGGACGACGGACGCCGGACGCAAAGTGATGGGAAAAGCTCACTTGGCCCTTCGGGCCAGGTGAGCTAAAAAATACAATACCATGAAGTAATTGGAAAAGAAGTTCTTTATCCATTTAGAAAATCACCTCCTCAAAAACAAATAAGTACATTAGAACCAAACAACCTAAATTTAACTTATGGCATTTATTTATTTCTCTAAGGTTTAAAAAACTTATTTTTTATATATAGGATTTTTCTTAACTTGCCTACAAAATTGAGCAGTATGCTTTTTTGGTCTGTGCATTTGTCCCTCTGTTCATGCATCCGTTCCATATCAGGTTAAAAGTTTTTGATTAAGTTAGTTTTCCGTTATGATGTAGTCACTTCCACATGAATATATGTTCATTGTGATGTGACCATCATTTGATTTGACACAATTGTTTTAATGCAAATTAATATAAAACACAAGTGAAGCTATGGGAGGCACACAAAAAGAACAACATATTGATACCTTTTGACTTCTCATGAAACTTTGTGATGCTGTTAGTATTTTGCTAACCACCGTCTCCAATCCTAATAATCTTGGCAGACTGTTGTTATATATCTGAATGAAATAAATTATTATTACCTGAATAAGTACATAATAAATTCACAATTTTTCTTAAATTTTTTTTTATATATATATTTTTCAATTTAATGATTTTGACACCAATGGAAACAGAAATCTTCAAATGAAAGTGTAGTACATTATTACTGAAATTGGACCTAAAAAATCAGTGAAAGATACTGAAGGGATAATGAACAAAAGAAAAACAGAATATAAAACATTACAAAGAAAAATTAAGACTGGGCAACACAAGACCTAACGAACACCAGGTGTGATCTCAGGTACTCCACAGAGATAAGTAGATTCAGTGCTACATGTGACACCTTCTGTGTTGCTCATGACAGTTAACCAAGCTAATTAGTCTTATTGACTGTACATCACATTCAAGGTAAAGAGGACAGAATGGTGGTTACAGTAATTGGAACATATCAATCGTCATCTGTGAAACAGATATTTCATAATGGTGAACCAACTCTTTATGGTGTCTTCAAAAATAAGTATAAAGGGTGTATTTTTTTAACCTATACATATTGCAAAACAAACAAATTACCTTATAACAGCAGTTATTGTACCTTTTTTGTAGAAGTAGAAGGAATTTGTACTTTTAAAATGTAGGAATAGCAGATTTTTTCTTCTTCAAATAGACGTCTAAAATCTTCAATACTTTGACAGTTGTAACATTTAATCAATTGATTTTCTGCTTAGTTTCTGGTGTACATTGAACTTACATATCTGAGGACCATCTGTTTGATATACATTTGTTCTACATTAGCATCTAACTGACCAAAGTCCCAAACTAAAGGCAGCAAGCTTTGTGGTAATGGCTGGACTCTGTAGACAAGATTTCTCATTGGCACTTGACCTGAAAATTTCAGTATCAATATCTAGATATTAAAGTTTTGAGCATAAAAGTTTAATGTTTTTATTAATAATTTTAAATATTAATAAAAAAAAAAAAAAAGATCAATATGTTTTGCTATATTTGTGAAGATATAACAACTAATAATGAATTTTAACTCAAAGTAGTGAACTATTAATATTGCTATCCTAACACAAAACAAAAATAAAAATAAATACTATCTTTGTGTAGGATGATTATTTTAGTGTAGAAACAAGGCATTTCAAGTATCAATTATCATTATTACCCTTTTTTGGCATTCAAATGATTTTAACTGTTTCTAACTTTGTATAGGTGGATTGTCCTATGAGAAAGAATTCAAACATTTATCATTTCTAATAAAAGGCTCCTGCCTCAAGTATAATGACCTTCAACTGAAACTTCACCTTTAAAATACTGACCCAAATTCAATGTCTTTGGAGACTTTTTAAGCTAGTTTTGATGAAGGTTGGGGATATAGTTTAAAAGATATCCTCTCAACACCAAAATTTTCCCAATTTCAATTAAAATGTATGTTGACATGAAGATGTATTTTGTAGTTTTCAGTCCTTTTGGATTGCTGTTTGATTTACATATGATCCATATGTTATATCATACATTTATCCATAAGTCATTCATAATACTTTTTTGGCAAGTATTGTCAATTCTATCTAAATACTTTACCTGGATGGAGTCAGCATTTCACCAGTAGTAAATACTTTGTGATTAAACAAGTAGCATCTGATGCATAAAAATATATTTCATCATAATTTCATGTAAGAATTGTTTTAAATGTTGCAATAAATTTATAGTGCTATTTGTAGGATAAAAGTAAGCCAATTGATACAATCAAATGATTTAGACAGAATTTACCTAATTTGTCTGTAGTTGCATTTGCATCAACATGGTAACCTAGACCGGCTTGTTCTAGCCTTTTAATCAATTCTGGAGAATGCCTGCAATTAAACATAAATCATTGAAATATCAGTAGTACCCTACTGAAAATTTAATTGGGATTTCCAGTGGAAGTTCCAGTGGAAATCCACTGCAATTTCCACTGGATTCACATTGGGAAATTTGGTCGGGATTTTCTTTGGACTTTCTTAGGATTTCATTGGGATACCAATGGATTTCCACTAGAATCTCGGTGTAAAACCACAGCAGATTTCATTGGGATACCAATGGATTTCCACTGGAATCTCGGTGTAAAACCACAGCAGATTCCACTGTTTTTTCAGTGGAATCTGCTGTGGTTTTACACCGAGATTCCAGTGGAAATCCATTGGTATCCCAATGAAATCCTAAGAAAGTCCAAAGAAAATCCCAACCAAATTTCATTAAAGTTCATGAACAAAAACATGCCTGTCCATTTGTAGCTCATGTCCTGTTCATGTTTAGTTCATGAATTTGTCCATGAACCATACCAGTTCATGAATCATTCATGAACACATGAACTACTGTGTTCATGAACTGTTCATCAGTAATATAATTCATGAACATTGTTTGTCCACTTGAAGTTCATGAACTGTTCATCTCAAGTTCAAGAAATTATTAAGAAGGATTTTCTTGAATTTTCATTTTTTATTTTTGTGTTATTATCATAAGTAAACTTCTCTTCCTGTCTGTAATTAAAATTGCTGTATCAGGACTTCCAACTAGAAATGCTAAATAACATCTTGGTGAAGTTGTTCTGCTTGAATTTCTTCTCAGTTAAACAGATCTTTTAATCAGTAAATGCATCTGAGTTTCCCCCTGCAAAATCAAAAATCACACCACAAAGAATCAAAAGTCCTTGATATTTGTTTTAAATAAACACTCAAGATTAAACAGTTTCTAACAGGTATAATACAATGTAATAATTATTAATTTGATAAATGTCGTTTTTATTAAAATATCAATACAATGAATAGAGTATAATGATTAATAACATGAATATTAATTCAGCCTTTTCATGACATTTCAAATAATGTACCCCCCCCCCCCCCCCCCCCTCCCTTTTCCCCCTTTTAATTTACCCACACACAATCATAAGAATGGCTGAAGCATGAATTATGTTAACCTTGAAATAAAATATATTGTACAAAACTATCAGTTATTCCTGAATGGAAACCATTAAACCACCATTAAACCAACACTGTAAAATGTAAAGGCTACTTTCTGGTGTTTCATATTTATTATAATTATCAATAATTATTATAATGCTTCAACAAATAGTTATTCAGCAAAAAAAAATAATCAAAATATATATAATTTACTTATCTGATAACAAATCTGCTTTTATTTGACAGCTATTTTACTTCACATCAACCATCTTCATTTGTATTATTAGCGTCAAAAACACCATTTTGCTGACGTAATTATGACGTTTTTTCTATTCCCAGTCACTTGTAATCATTTGTCTGCATTGCAATCTTTTGTCAAAGTCATTGAAGCGTTTTACAATAGGTAAACGTATTTCATTAATGATGATAATTATTGACACCGGTCTGCAATGTTTGGGAATGAATGAATTGTCATTAAAATCTGTGCTTTTTTCCAAGTTCCTCTATGTGTCGTATGATGGTTAAGAAAGGCACATGTTTGAACTCGGAGAGACAATCAGAAATTACATCTTTAGAAGAAAGAAATTAAGTTTACCATTGTCATGATTGTAAAAACGAAACTTGAGAAACATCTCCGACTCTCCAGCTCAAAGTAAGTTACAAAACTTCAAAGTTAGTCCCAAATTTTGTATGACTCTCAAAATGTAACACTCTTCTGGCGTAGTATGAAAAAAAGAAAAAGGATCTGAGCTAATTTCTGTTGTTAAATGAAAAGGAAATATTTTTTCATGGACATAATTTTGCTTTATTACTTAAGATTACACTACATTTGTAAACACATCGTGTATCATATGTATTGAAGTAACAGGGGTGTGGAAATAATTGTTGTGAGCACTTGTCCCCGGGCAAGTGAAACCTAAAATTTTCCTGTCCGGAAAAATAATTTACTTGCCCAATAAATATTGAAGTATTTCTTGTTAGCTAGCCTAATATATGATTCTTACTTAGCACTGTTGTGCATCACAAACAGACCAAATGCATTTGTTTTTATTTGTAAAAAAATAGGAAAGTAGGAAATGGGTTAACATCAATAAGACAGAAACCTAACAGCAAACCAACCAATGAAATTACATGTAAAGGACAATTTTGCAGCAGTTTTTTGATAAAAAATTGTAGCCAGTAGGTAGTTTGTTACTACCAGGAACATTTGAATTTATAACCAAAATGATTTTTTTTTAGTTGCAATTATTTTGTGGAAATTCCACTAGAAAAATAAAATTATGCATGATCATGCAGAAATTTACTTGTTCTTCCATTGGAATTTCATTGTTTCGGAATTTCATTGGAATTCTGTTGAGATTCCAGAAGATGCATATTTTTTTACAGTGGAATTCCATTGTAATTCATGATTCCAATGAATGCCAGTGGAATTCCAATGGCACCAGTGGAATTCCACTGAATTCCTCTGAAATCTCAATGGAATCCCAATTAAATTTTCAGTAGGGTAGTTCCTATCAAACTGAACTTAGCAGAAAAATTAAAATTGCAAATTAATTCAAAGTCACCAGACTATGTTTACCTATGGGGCAGGTAGTAGTCGTCAAATTGATATTTGTTTAAGGTAACACGATACCGAATGGCATATCTCCCGATTTCCAAACGTTTTGGCACACATGTTCTTTGAATCGAATTACATCGGAATATGTAATAAAAAATGGGGGTCACCATTTTTGTTTTCTTGGTATTTTCATAAGAAAACGTCAATTTTGGCGACAAATTTACCTAGGTATATAGGTGAAATGTCTTTTTTTGGCTTACCTTTTTAGATTTTCCAATGGATAGCTATGTTCTAATATACGGAGAAAAACAAACTAAAGGCTCTAAAGAGCCTGTGTCGCTCACCTTGGTCTTGTGCATATTAAACAATGGACACGGATAAATTCATGACATAATTGTGTTTTGGTGATAGTGATGTGTTTGTAGATCTTACTTTACTGAACATTCTTGTTGCTACAATTGTCTCTATCTATAATGAACTTGGCCAAGTAATTACAGTGGAAAATATTTTCTAAAAATTAACAAAAATTTATGAAAAATAATAAAAATCAACTATAAAGGGCAATAACTCCTTAAGGGGTCAATTGACTATTTTGGTCATGGAAACTTATTTGTAGATCTTATTTTGCTGAACGTTATTGCTGTATACAGTTTGTCTCTATCTATAATAATATTCAAGATAATAACCAAAAACGGCAAAATTTCCTTAAAATTACCAATTCAGGACAGTAACCTAACAACAGGTTATCCGATTCATCTGAAAATTTCAGGGCAGATAGATCTTCACCTAATGAACAATACTACCCTGTCAGATTTGCTCTAAATGCTTTGGTTTTTGAGTAATAAGCCAAAAAACTGCATTTTACCCCTATGTTCTATTTTTAGCCATGGCGGCCATCTTTGTTGGTTGGCCGGGTCACCGGACACATTTTTTAAACTAGATACCTCAATGATGATTATGGCCAAGTCTGGTTAAATTTGGCCCAGTAGTTTCAGAGGAGAAGATTTTTCTAAAAGATTACTAAGATTTACGAAAAATGGTTAAAAATTAACTATAAAGGGCAATAACTCGTTCAGGGGTCAACTGACCACTTTGGTCATGTTGACTTATTTGTAGATCTTACTTTGCTGAACATTATTGCTGATTACAGTTTATCTCTATCTATAATAATATTCAAGATAATAGCCAACTAGAGGCTCTAAAGAGCCTGTGTCGCTCACCTTGGTCTATGTGACTATTAAACAAAGGAAGCAGATGGATTCATGACAAAATTGTATTTTGGTGATGGTGATGTGTTTGTACATCTTACTTTACTGAACATCCTTGCAGCTTACAATTATCTCTATCTATAATGAAGTTGGCCCAGTAGTTTCAGTGGAAAATGTTAGTAAAATTTACAAATTTTATAAAAATTGTTGAAAATTGACTATAAAGGACAATAACTCCTTAGGGGGTCAATTGACCATTTCGGTCATGTTGACTTATTTGTAAATCTTACTTTGCTGAACATTATTGCTGTTTACAGTTTATTTCTATCTATAATAATTTTCAAGATAATAACCAAAAACAGTAAAATTTCCTTAAAATTACCAATTCAGGGGCAGGAACCCAACAACGGGTTGTCCGATTTATCTGAAAATTTCAGGGCAGATAGATCTTGACCTGATAAACAATTTATCCCCCTGTCAGATTTGCTCTAAAGGCTTTGGTTTTTGAGTTATAAGCCAAAAACTGCATTTTACCCCTATCTTCTATTTTTAGCCATGGCGGCCATCTTGGTTGGATGGCCGGGTCATCGGACATATTTTTTAAACTAGATACCCAAAAGATGATTGTGGATAAGTTTGGATTAATTTGGCCCAGTAGTTTCAGAGGAGAAGATTTTTGTAAAAGATTACTAAGATTTACGAAAAATGGTTAAAAATTGACTATAAAGGACAATAACTCCTATATGGGTCAACTGACCATTTCGGTCATGTTGACTTATTTGTAAATCTTACTTTGCTGAACATTATTGCTGTTTACAGTTTATTTCTATCTTTAATAATTTTCAAGATAATAACCAAAAACAGTAAAATTTCCTTAAAATTACCAATTCAGGGGCAGCAACCCAACAACAGGTTGTCAGATTCATCTGAAAATTTCAGGGTAGATAGATCTTGACCTGATAAACAATTTTCTAATAGTCAGATTTGCTCTTAATGCTTTGGTTTTTAAGTTATAAGCCAAAAACTGCATTTTACCCCTATGTTCTATTTTTAGCCATGGCGGCCATCTTGGTTGGTTGGCCGGGTCCCTGGACACATTTTTTAAACTAGATACCCAAAAGATAATTGTGGCCAAGTTTGGATAAATTTGGCCCAGTGGTTTCAGAGGAGAAAATTTTTGTAAAAGATTACTAAGATTTACGAAAAATGGTTAAAAATTGACTATAAAGGGCAATAACTCCTATATGGGTCAACTGACCATTTCGGTCATGTTGACTTATTTGTAGATCTTACTTTGCTGAACATTATTGCTGTTTACAGTTTATCTCTATCTATAATAATATTCAAGATAATAACCATATAACGGCAAAATTTCCTTAAAATTGCCAATTCAGGGGCAGCAACCCAACAACCGGTTGTCCGATTCGTCTGAAAATTTTAGGGCAGATAGATCTTGACTTAATAAACAATTTAACCCCATGTCAGATTTGCTCTAAATGCTTCGGTTTCAGAGTTATAAGCCAAAAACTGCATTTGACCCCTATGTTCTATTTTTAGCCATGGCGGCCATCTTGGTTGGTTGGCCGGGTAACCGAACACATTTTTTAAACTAGATACCCCAATGATGATTGTGGCCAAGTTTGGTTAAATTTGGCCCAGTAGTTTCAGAGGAGAAGATTTTTGTAAAAGTTAACAACGACGACGGACGACGGACGACGGACGACGGACGACGGACGACGACGGACGCCGGACGCCAAGTGATGAGAAAAGCTCACTTGGCCCTTCGGGCCAGGTGAGCTAAAAACAGCAAAAATTACCTAAAATTACCAGTTCAGGGGCAGCAACCCAATAACGGGTTGTCGGATTCATCTGAAAATTTGAGGGCAGATAGATCTTGACCTTATAAACAATTTAACTCCTGTCAGATTTGCTCTAAATGCTTTGGTTTTTGAGTTATAAGCCAAAAACTGCATTTTACCCCTATGTTCTATTTTTAGCCATGGCGGCCATCTTGGTTGGTTGGCCGGGTCACGCCACACATTTTTTAAACTCGATACCCCAATGATGATTGTGGCCAAGTTTGGTTTAATTTGGCCCAGTAGTTTCAGAGGAGAAGATTTTTGTAAAAGTTAACGACGACGGACGACAGACGACGGACGACGGACGCCAAGTGATGGGAAAAGCTCACTTGGCCCTTCGGGCCAGGTGAGCTAAAAACTAACATAATATCCAGAATTGCATACTGAATCCATACACGTATAGAAACTCATATGTCACCATCCTTGTTTTTGAGATAAATGGCTTCAAAGTTGATTAATACCCTTAGAATTGGACCGAAAACGTATGACGTTATTGAATACAGAATGAAACGTTACTGTATTCATGGTATTACTACTCAGAGATATGGAAAACAAAATATGTGTTGGGATCTGAATGGAATTTTATTTCCATTTTCCCTGTCGGGTTTCGTAAATTTCCTAGTAATGCTATGTGCAATTCTGCTGATATAACATGAAAAATTTCACGTGTGATTCATTTGAATTACTGAGTTTTTAATTCCATCATTTAAGTCAATGGTGGTGTCGTTGCTTCATCCATGCAGAAATAGAGTACTAAAAAAAAGTTACATTAAAATGTCAAATATTAGTAGTTTCCATAAATAATTTTTTTTACTATTTTTAAAATCACTTTGTGATTGCAGAACCTGCTGCATTGGCTTGTATGATCTTGTATGTGTGAACGTTATTCGATAACGTCAGGAACGATAACTTGTGGCGTAACGACATTCGGTATCGTGTTACCTTAAATCATGCATCTAAAAAACATCAGTGATCTTTCACATGTAAAGTAGTTCCTATCAGACTGACTAAAGAAGAAACTTAACAATTATTAACAATGCATTGCCACCATCGCAGGTGAGACAAAAATTGTTCAGAATATATTCCTTGAAACAGATCAAGAGGATTTTCTATTGTGTAAATTGTGCAATTAGCAAAGGTGTACCCATACTACCAGAGCACATGTATAATTAACAAGAGTGCACATGCTGAAATGTCTCGCCTTCAATTCTAATCATTGATATTATGTTGATGATAGTCATAGGTATAAAGCTTTATTACAACTGTCACATAAACTTAACATTAACCAAGATAACTAAACGAAGACCAATGAACCTTGAAAATAAGGTCAAGGTCAGATGAACCATGCCAGGCAGACATGTACAGCTAACAATGCTTCTATACAACATATATAGTTGACCTATTACTTATAGTTTAAGAAAAATAGACCAAAACACAAAAACTTAACACTGTGCAATGAACAGTGAAAATGAGGTCACGGTCAAATAAAACCTGCGCGACTGACATAAAGATCATAAAATATTTCCATACACCAGATATAGTTGACCTATGGCATATGGCATATAGTATTAGATAAAAAGACCAAAACTCAAAAACTTAACTTTGACCACTGAACCATGAAAATGAGGTCAAGGTCACATGACATCTGCCCGCTAGACATGTACACCTTACAACCATTCCGTACAACAAATATAGTAGACCTATTGCATATAGTATGAGAAAAACAGACCAAAACACAAAAACTTAACTATAACCACTGAACCATGAAAATGAGGTCAAGGTCAAGATGACACCTGCCAGTTAGACATGTACACCTTACAGTCCTTCCATACACCGAATATACTAGCCCTATTGCTTATAGTATCTGAGATATGGACTTGAACACCAAAACTTAACCTTGTTCACTGATCCATGAAATGAGGTCGAGGTCAAGTGAAAACTGTCCGACAGACATGAGGACCTTGCAAGGTACGCACATATCAAATATAGTTATCCTATTACTTATAATAAGAGAGAATTCAACATTACAAAAAATCTGAACTTTTTTTTCAAGTGGTCACTGAACCATGAAAATGAGGTCAAGGACATTGGACATGTGACTGACGGAAACTTCTTAACATGAGGCATCTATATACAAAGTATGAAGCATCCTGGTCTTCCACCTTCTAAAATATAAAGCTTTTAAGAAGTTATCTAACGCCGCCGCCCCTGGATCACTATCCCTATGTCGAGCTTTATGCAACAATAGTTGCAGGCTAGACAAAAATGAATCTTTTAAGATGACATAAAGTTATTTGTAGTACAAAATGACTACAGTTTTATAATATTCTCTGATATCATTAGCATTAAACATACTTTTTGTAAGGGTTGCAAGCAGCAACTATTTTCAGTCTTTTATGTAATTGCACTGGATTTCCACCTAAGGTTTTGTCACACATTATTTCTTTGATGACCCCAATAGCTTCTGTAGTGTTTGCTTCATCAAAGAAAAGTACAGTGTCCATGTTAAGGTATTGCATAGAATTCTCTCTAGCAATGCTTTCTGCCTGTTTTACCTTTCTGATTATATCAGAACCTGTTGTTCCACCATGTACCTATAAAATATATAGGAATGCAAAGTCCTGTAATTTCATGCATTTATCTGGTTAGTTTATGTAGTTTTTTACATAACATCAAAGGCTTTTATTTGTGACAAATGAAATTGCTTTCAATACATATTGTAGCATACTACCAACTCCATGATTAGGGATATAATTAGATTTCAAACAGAGTGCACATACTGAAATATCTGGCCTGCTTTACTGACCACTGATTTTATGTTGAAAGTCTTAAAGGGAAACTCTGCAAAAAAATGAAAAATTGATATTTTGTTCTTGAAGCATAAAAAACCACATGTTCATCAATAAAAAAGTTTAATTCTGTATGTAAAGAGATCAAAATCGATTTTTGAAATTAATTATCAGTTCTTGGAAATTGCCATCTTGTCGGCATGTCTGATATAAAAAGTCACGCGACTTCTTGTGATATCTATAAACCACAAAGAACAAACAGAATCGGGGATTTGCTGACCGTGCGATATCATCAATCAATCTGGTATTGCAGTAGACGTCATACAGTGTTAAAATGTCTTGTCAAGTGTAGGGTTGTGACAAAAGTGTACATAGTTTTCCAGATCCCACAAAACAAGAAAGACATGATTGTGCAGCCTTAAACTAATAGCAAAAAGTATCATCTATAGCAAGCTTAAGTTGGTGTGTGAAGACCATTTTGAACAACCTTCTTTCGAGGGAGATTGGTTATTATATTCTTTTAATAACAAAATAACCTAGCAGTGCTGATAGCTGTAGTTATCAAATCCTTATATGATAAGATCTCGTTGATAAAAAAATATATAGATTTGATGAGGAAGAAAAGTTTCAATTATAAGAAAGACAAATGCAGTGTTCTTGTAACAATCAATTATATACAAAAGATTCATTAGTATGCCTCTTTTATTTAAAGTACATTGATTTATGTCAAGAATAGTTCCGTATATAGACAAGGTATTTTTTCAAATAAATAAAGTTATACTATTATAAATAACATTTTTTTTTAATTATGTTATTCAACGGTTATTGACAAGGAGCGATGTTAGGAAGAGCTTTAGCTTGGACATAATATGTTGATACACAAATGTAATATAATATTTCCACTGCCAGGTTATAGAAATGTAAATATCGAAATATCGGACATTGCAATTTCTTTATTAAAAGAGTTGTTTGTTTAACTAATCTTTGAATGATATACGGAATTAATTCAGAACGGTCAATTATAAAGACACTTTACAGTAAAATGTGTGACCCTATCTGGTATATTCAGTGAAAAATGTATAGGTTTTGTTTCCTTTTTAAATTTTATTTCGTTATCTTATTAGATATATATTTTGGCTTCCTCCCGAATTGACAAAAGGTATGTCAGAATTATTGTTAGATGTAATGTCAGAGTGACAAATTCAGCTAGGTATTCCAAGGACATATATTCGATACATGTCCCTGTGTATTCCAGTGACATCCTGTCGACTAAAATTCGTATTACACAATGAAACAATACAGGGGGCGCATTTCATTTGCGCCAATTTTTAAAAAAAATCAAACCTTTCATTTGCGCCACAAGGTTATATATCATTTGCGCCAAAACAAAAACCTTCATTTGCGCCATTTTACAGGTATGACGGAAAAGTTAAATATTATTTACGATTTATTTTGTTTTTTGTTTGTACATAACTTCCCCTGGATATATGTGTGAGTTCATACTCATTTCTAATACAAAACTGAGAGTCACTAAGGTTATAATTATATATATAGTGTTCACATGACCAGTCCAGTGTGAGGTGTCAAGATGGACATAGTCAAATCTGAGACAAACAGAGGAAAGAATTCTGTGATATTTGATGACCACATATATAGGTTATCAAATGTTTTAAAAAATGGAGACAAATCCTTCAGGTGTACCAAAAAAACTGGTAAAGCCAGGATTACGACTGATGCGGACAGCAAAACAATTATAAAAACTTTAAACGAGCACAACTATGGAGTAAACCAGAAGAAAGTAGAATCTCAACAACTCAGAGTCAGAGTTCGGAAAGCATCTGGTGATATAACTGCAAGACCTTCAAAGGTTATTTTGCGAATGTTGCCAGGATCGAAAATCAATTGCTGTATATTTCACCTTGGAGGAAAATTCAAGGTCTTGGATTAAGTACCGAGTATAAGGAACAGACCTGCGAAATTGGTAAATGGTTATCATAATTTTTGGGTTACCATACCTACCGCCTGATCAAATTGAAGGCTGCTTCTGTTTATTTATGTTGACGTTGTAAAAAAGATCCAGGCAACAACATACATTAAAATGAGATCTATGGACACACCGGCTGCAGTTCGACGATGGGAGAAAGAGAAAACTGACTATCTTATGGAGAAACATGGCATGCACCTAAGAGGGGAAATTTCAAGGCATGACTACATCAAGACCGTTGCTTATAAATTTTGTGCCAGAACAGACTTGTAACTTTACTATAGTGCTAACAAATGTCTCAATAATGTACTTCAGTGTATAGTGCTTTCTGTTCTGTTTTTATCAAGGTTTTAACATTACTTTCATGATTTTACCAAGGTTTTATTCAGGTTTTAACATTACTTGTATGATTTTAGCATTACTTGTATGATTTTAGCATTACTTGTATGATTTTATCGAGGTTTTAGCATAACTTGTATGATTTTTTGATAACTGATTTGTGAGGAATTTGTTTCTTCATTATTAAAAGACTTTTTTGCAAAAAATTATGTTTTATACTATTATTACCCGTATTTACCTGTACTTACCTGTAATATTGGCGCAAATAAAAGATTTAGTTTTTGGCGCAAATGAAATATGGTTTGTGGCGCAAATGAAAGATTTTTTTGGCGCAAATGAAATGCCAATTGGCGCAAATGAAAAGCACCGAATACAGGTTCATGCATGGTCTCTTTATTGATGTACACAGTGTGCACAATCAGGTAACATTTATTGAACCACATATTTGTGTCTGCAAATGTTTGCATGACAAGTTATTATTGCTTGCTTTGATATTTTTAATTTATACAAAATCACACATCGTGTTCCGAATTGATATTCACATGCAATTACTTGATGTCTGCATAGCATGGTTATAACTTAAAAATAATAAAGTTTTCCATTTGTTATATCGTAGTGTTGCTGTGTTTCTTTATTAATGATTGTGTAAACTGTGTAAAAAAATCTTCATTCCCGTTTAGTTATTGCCTTATAGTTATAGTTATTATTACATACGATATATATATATATATAGAGAGAGAACCTTTCATACATCTTAAATAAAAAGATGTGTGTAGGAGTCAAACGACATAAGAACCCTGTAATACTAGAATGCAGGAGAAAAAGTCACGGACAAAAAGTCACAGGAGAAAAAGTCACAATTCATTTTTTCCGACTATTTTCTTTGAATAAAAACGCTTATTTCTACAAAAATATTTTTGTATTCCTTTTGAACTATTGTATAAAATCTAACTTTGTAAACAAAATTAATCAATAAAATATCAAAGTAAATCAAATAATTGTTAAAAAAACAAAATGTCAAAGTGACTTGGCACTTAAATGGCTTCATGGTGCCAAGAAATCTTTTTTTTGCATGATTAAAATTAAATTAATCTTCATTTTTCAAGTATAATGACACATTTCCTAAACTTTAATATGAATATATGTATTAAAAAGTAAATATTTCAAGATATTTCTCTTATATATTCAAACAATTATCAACATATTATTTGTGACTTTTTGTCCTACCAAATTTGTGACTTTATGTCCTGTGACTTTTTGTCCTGTGACTTTCTGACCGTTTACCTAATACTAGCTACTCAATATGGTTGTATTGGAATACAGATTGACAACTCTTGGTCCGAGATCATGTAATATTTGCCACATCACGCTCATATTTCTTTTTACCATCATCACTTTATTCATTAGATATTGCTGTAAAACATCGATGTTTAACACCCAAACAAAAAGGGAGTAGTATATACCTTCAGATCTTCTCCGTGGTATATACTTGTGAAATATATAGACTGAATTCGGTATTGGTGTGAATCTACATCTCACTAAAACAATTTTTGAATTACTATTTTGAGAGAACACTCACCAAACCAAAATTAACGTATAACCATGCAGGCATTTAGTTTTCGTCAGACACAAGATAAATAATCACTCTCAAAAATGTATATATGCATGCAGTTTCAAATATCAAGAACAATTATCGGTCGATGTCTATAGGTCACTGTTAAGTCCGTTTACTATATATATAAATATAACTGTTTAGAGTCAGACATGTCACTTGTTCATTCTTGGAAGCCTTCATGTACCCCATTCGACGATGGGAACTCTTCTCTGACAGTGTTGACAACATGAGCTTATATGGTAATTCTGTTTATCTGTATACCAGTGGTTGGCCTCGTCTGTCCTAACAATCAAATTAACGAAACGCTACTAGTCTGCTTTGTCTGGTAGAAAGGACCTCTGGAACTCATCCTCAATGGCACTTATACGTCAGGAAACTTACAAGTATACAAGTAAAGATTTTTCAAGAACAACGAGGTTGGGACGAATTATTCTATATAAAATCGTCAACAGCAGTTATACATTACTAAGATATGCCTTTTATTACAACTACTGTACTACCAATTTGGATAATTGACCGCTATCCTGTTCAGCATTGCACACAATTATCATGCATAGAATATAAAAAAAACTTGTAAAAAAAATCCTCAAACAAAATAATGTATTAGATTAGATTTATAATATATGTATATCCTTTAATGAAATAAACGATAATTAGCATTCTTTTCACAAATAATTTAGTTAGTGATTGTCAGATGAATTTAAATTAGTAAGAACGAAATGTTGAAAAGAAAATAAATAAAATCATGCATGTTGCACTTTTTTCAATTAGCATTTAAAAATCGCCAGATTTAAACACAAGTTAAAAAATTCCGGTAAAGTAAATCAGATGTGCAATTATTTTTATTTGGGAAATGCAACATTGAATTTTTAAGGTTAAAAGTACTGTAATATTTTAATTTTATGCTAATTGCATAGAACGTAATCGGAAATTGTTCCATTTTTATGTTGTATACACTTCCAAAATTAAAAATTTATTTTCAATAAATTTATACAATTAAATTATTGTTTCTCTATTGTCATCGGTGTATTAAACTTGCTGTACCCATTCTGTTAATTCATTCGAAATGATAACATTCACAGCTGTGTACGCTTGAATTCACACCTGTTTACACCTGAGGCTAAATTGCTGCAAGGTAAAATTCTACTCAAATCGAGAAATATACAATGACTTTACAAAACAATATACACACTCTAATAAAACACAATAAACGTCACTACCCACTCTAGTAGGTCAAGCAAAAAAGTTACAAATACTTGATTTTCTCCGTTATTAGAAGAAATATAAATTTAAAACTTTGTGATTGTGTTTTTTATGTTAAGATGAACATATTTAAATGATAAGTAAAAAATTGCGGACTTTCCATTTTTAAAAAGATATAGGTTTAACATTGATCACATATCCATGAAATGGGGTTGAGGTCAGGTGAATCCTACTTGATGGACATACATACCTTGTAAGGAACCCATATGCCAAATATTGTTATCCTAAAACTCACAATAGGTCAAAATTCAAGCAGTGGCTGTACCATGAAAATGACCTTTTTATACATTGTGACTTGGATGGAAGGTTTGACTATTTGGCACTCATACCACATTTTCTTATTTATATCAAGGACAATGGATATATATATATATATATATAGGCGTAAAAAATAATTTTCACATGTGCAGATATATATATATATATATATATATATATATAACTCGTCTAAACATCAACCCAACAATGTTAGATCTGTAAATTGCTTTCGCAAATTTTTGGTTCTTCCCTCGCCGGGATTCGAACCCATGCTACTGTGATATCGTGACACCAAATCGCCTGCACTGAAGCCGTCCCGCTAGACCACACGACCCCCTGGGCTCTCATAAAAGAGCTTTCGCTGGCTGTGTGTTACCTACCGACCGTGCGAGGGCTGTATAGCCAGTCAAGGTCGTTAAACACTTCCATATATATATATATATATATATATATATGTGTTACCTTTCCTTGTCAGTTTTAATCTAGCGGCGTACTACAGTACATGATATATAAGGCATGAAGATGTTATTGTTACAGATCAGCTAAATTATCTATAGTAAAGGATCCTACAAATTAATGTAATATACAGTCACAGAAAATAATTATATTTATAAGTACGTCTGAGTCAGTGACAACTCTACAACAGATGTATCCATCGGATCGCCATCAATGATGGTGATACATGGCTGTGTACATAATGTATATACAACTCGTCTAAACATCAACCCAACAATGTTAGATCTGTAAATTTGCTTTCGCAAATTTTTGGTTCTTCCCTCGCCGGGATTGGAACCCATGCTTCTGTGATATCGTGACACCAAATCGCCTGCACTATATATAGAAAGATGGAATCTTAGTAAATTTTAATGTAAAAGAAAAAAAATTTGGCCACATAGCCTTTGAGCATTTCTATTTATTCTTTTCAAAACAAACATCAGAATAGTGTTTATTGTCAAAGAACACAAACCTTCATCAATATCATATTCTGCACATCTATTCCTGGAGGTTGTTGAAGAGAACACATATACTTTACTAGGCGAGTTTTTCCACAACCTGTTTCTCCCATTATGATCACTGGAATGTCACACCTAAAAGCAGAACAAATAGAGATATTGTTCATTCCTTGATAATAATCAATTCTATTTACAACTTATCCCCTTCCCTCGGCTTTACAAGAATATAAACGGCTGTGTCTAATTATTTATTTTGCAAATACACATATATTGTTTACATATTTTAATGGCATAACTGGACACTTCATTGATGAGTTTATCCCAAAACACCTGTATATGGGAGGACTGATCTTTGATAAGCAAACGTGTTAAACTCTGCCCAGTCAAGTGAAATAAATCCAGTTATACAATGTATCACCATTATTCTTTTACAACCCAAAACTGAGATAAATATCTATAAGAATAACTATAACTAGACTAGTGGAGCAATAAACTCATCAATAATGTCAGGATCAAACATTTTGTATTCCTGAAGAGCATTTGATACCTAACCCCAATAATAGCAATGACATAAACTTTGATTTGTTTAGAGAAATCCCTAAAACAAGAAGGGATTCCCATGTAAAAAAAAAATTTGCTTATAAAATTACTTAACCCTTAGACTGCTGCATTCATTTCTATTGTACTTTTGTGTATTGCTGAATAAAATTTTAATCACTGATGAAATAATCATGTTCACTTACAATTGCTGTATCTTTGTAAATATTGAATATTCATCAATAAAAGTTATATAAAAAAGTATTGTTAGATTCTGTATTTTTTATTTATTTTATTTTTTGTGAGTCTCTGGTCATTTTTTACCTGTACAGGTGCAAATAGAGGTAAACAAAGGTAAACTTATTTTGTTCCTGTTTTATTAACGAATCCATCAATGTAAAAGTATCCATGACTTCAGAATTGAACCAATATATAAAAATCTCTTTTAAGAACTGTAGTTCCATTGTGGTTATCAAAAAAAAAAGTTTCTTCTAGAACCAACAGCCTTTTTGATACAAATATTTTCCGGTATTTTCCTCCGACTTTCACTGCGCCGACTTTTACTTCCATGTACAAATATATTTATACGACAAGTTCATTGTTATAGCTTTCATCAATAAATAATCTTGACAAACTTAAAGTTCGGATCTATCGATGTCAGTCAATATTGATTCACATTTGAAAGGCGAAATGATAAACATCGCAAATCCTGTTTCATGTCATCCATTTTGGACAAGGTCTGGGAATCCCGGTGGTTCTCGCTTTAAAAGTCTTCTGTTCGCAGTTTTGATAGAATATTTCTATTTCCATCTATTATATCTTCTGTTCTCGTCCAAATCCTTTTTATCGGCCGCCGCTGTTAAATCGTTATCATTGAAATACTTCTGAACGTGTTGGCCATTTCTCCAAATATCCGCCATTTTGTCACTTTTTTCATCAAAAATTTTCCCTTTCGGTTTTATTGCTTATACCTGATTTAAAGTCAAGAGACACTCGAAAGAACGCAGATTTTTAACCAATCAGAATCCATACAAGTCGAAACTGCCGCAATCTCATGAATATTGACTCCGCCCATTCCATGGTAACTGTGTAAACAAACGAGTTACGGAAAACGACTATAGGCGCGCGTAGCAGTAGCGGACTGCTTTATCGGAACGACAATAGTCGCGTGTAGCAGTCTAAGGGTTAATTACCTACAATGATACAAACTGTGAAACAAATCTAAAATAAGCTGTTTTATCCAATGTTGAATGTAAATCAATTTTAAGTTCAACATCCACTTTTAAGTTGATTTATTTGCATCATGGGAAATGAATGTATTTTCAAATTTAGTCCTACTTGAAAACGCAAGTTTTTCTCCAAAATTGTATAGCTTTTGGCTCTTATCATTCAAAAACTAACTTAAAAGAACTTGGACATACCTGAATCTCATGTGTATTGCCAGCATCTTTTTCACATTATCTGTAGTCAGCTCATAGGTTTCATCTGGATCATATATTTTTTCCAATCCCATCACCTGACATAGTTTTATTATCTTCTCCTGCCTTTAACATAACATATTCATGCTTAAATTATTGTTCTTCAAATAGACAACTGAATCATATACAGTATATTTGTTTAATATGGTTTACAATTTTGACAATACAACATTTCCACATTTCGATTATTTGCATGTTTACAATGAGCCATTCATCAAGAGATGAAATTGATTGGCTAACTATTGCTGATCATGATTGTCTCCTTTGAGATATTATTCTGTTCAAAAGATACTAACAAAAGTATGACAAAAATATTTTTTGGACAAATAAACAGACATAGTGGTAACAATATAGCTCCATCCAAAGATATAATAACAGTTCTAATATGACGTGCTTCTTTCCCTTTGTAAACAACGCTCTGGATAAAATTTGAATATCACGGCCCAGGCCATGTGTTAATTTCCAATAATCTATGGCTTCCATGAATTATTTCTTAATTTGTACATAACTTGTATTTCTACACAAATGTAAGTCCACCAAACTGGGTTCCTCGTTATTTGTGAGACCTTACAAAGATTTCTTGTAGAATAGAAAATTCCAAATGTGTAACACTTGCAACTTTCTACTGACAACTCTAAAACAGTGAGAAGTAAAATATTCTTACCTTGGTAGATCATCAAAACTCTCTATCAAATTAACATGGTTTCTCTTTAATGATTGAAATAAGTTTTGGTCCATCATGTTTGGTACTAGTATTTCTCCTGTTTGTTGATCAATAAGATTTCCTGTTGCTGCATCTATATAAAAACCTAGAAAGGTCATACTGTGATGGTCTGGGTTAAAAAATAAGTATGGGTGAGGTCTGTAATAAAAAAAAAAGAAATTTGTTTGGTAATCTTCTGTCAGACACATTTTGAATCCTTGAACAATTAAATCTATTTTGTAACAAATTATGGTCGATGCAAAACATTCTTTAAAAATTAAATATATGGTAACCTGTATTTCATTGTTTATTTTTTTCTACAAAATGCATAGGATATTTGGCCTTCAGTCTTATCCTTTATGAATTTCACTTACCCTCAATGGATCTGTAGGGGGTCAGAAGCAAACCATATAACTTATAATAGGGATACAGAAACAGGTTAGAAATTCCTATGGATTTACTATTTAAAGTTTAACAAGATTGTGTCCCTAGTACATGGATGCCCAATCCGCATTATCATTTTCTATGTTCAATGGACCGTGAAAATGGGGAAAAATCTTTTATTTGGCATTAAAATTAGGAAGACCCCATCATAAGAAATATGTGCACTAAGTTTCATAGTGATTGGATTTCAACTTCATCAAAAACTACCTTGACCAAAAAACTCCAATGCTCCAATGTTTAAGGGGACTCTCTAACAAGATCAAGGGCCTGGACACATTAAGCATATTTAGCAGTCGTGAATGATTCCCCTAGGAATAGGCTAAAACAAGAGGCTCTCAAGAGCCTGAATCGCTCACCTTAATTTTTTTGGTTAAATTTCTCATCAATGATTATTTTGGCTTTTCAATTTATTTAAATGTTCTTTGAATCGTCCTATTTTCTTCAAAAGCAAAAAAAAAAAATCATTTTCTCCTGAGTTCTATTTTAGCCATAGGAGCTATGTTTCTTGACATACAAGGAAATAAAATATAAAATTTATACTAGATACTCTGAAACTCATTTAGCCTAAGTTTGGCTGAAATTGATACAGCAGTTTCAAAGGAGAAGATTTTTTAAAGTAAGTCAACATGATGAACAAATTGTGAAAAAAGTCTTTAAAGGGCAATAACTCCTGACAATTTTGGTCAAATTGACTTATTTGTAGATCTTACTTTGCTTAACATTTTTGCTATTAACAGTTTATCTGTATCTATAATAATATTCAAGATAACCAAAAACTGCAAAATTTCTTTAAAATCATCAATTCAGGGGCATTATACCTGAAAAACCAGTTACCCAATTCGGCCGAAAATTTCAGGACAGGTAGACCTTGACCTAATAAATACTTTAACTTCTTGTCTTATTTGCTCTAAATGCTGAAGTTTTTGAGATATAAGCCAAAAACTGCATTTTACCCTGTGTTCTACTTTTAGCCATGACGGCCATGTTTTTTGACAAAATAGAAAATAAAACACAAAGTTTATTTTATACACCCTACTGATCATTCAGTTGAAGTTTGGTTGAATTTGGTTGAGTAGTTTTAGAGGAGAAGATTTTTTAAAGTTAGCAAATATGATGAACAAATTGTGAAAAATTGTCATTAAAGGACAATAACCCCTTAAGGGGTCAATTGACAATTTTGGTCATGAAACTTATTTGAAGATCTTACTTTGCTCATCATTTTTGCTGTTTACAGTTTATCTTTATCTATAATAATATTCAAGATAATGACCAAAAACTGCAAAATTTCCTTAAAATTACCCATTAAGTGGCAGCAACCCAACAATGGGTTGTTTGATTCATCTGAAAATTTCAGGGCTGATAGATCTTGACCTAATAAACATTTTTACCCCCATGTCAGATTTGCTCTAAATGGTTTCGTTTTTGAGATATAAGCCAAAAACTGCATTTTACCCCCATGTTCTATTTTTAGCCATGGCGGCCATGTGTTTTCACAAAATGGAAAATAAAACACAATCTTTATTCTTGATACCCTAAGGATCATTCAGCTAAAGTTCGGTTGTAATTGGTTCAGTAGTTTCAGAGGAGAAGATCTTTGAAATAGTTTACGACGACGACGAGGAACGGACGACGACGACGGACGCTAAGTGATGGCAAAAGCTCACATTTCCTTTTAGGAAAGGTGAGCTAATGACTGATAAAAATTTTCTGAAATTTACCTTTTAATTACCCATATGGGCAGTTTTAATCAAAAACATTTTATTTTAAATATAATAACTTTCAAGAGCTAAACCAGTTATGAAATTCTAAAACTTTAAGAGATGTATAGATTCTACCATCGCATTGGGTGTGATACAATATTAATCCACTTAAGGGCATACAATACAGTAACAGGGGAGGTAATGACGTTGCTAAAGTAAAATGAAGATTAAGTGTGCCAATTTTCATGAAAACGTAAAAAGTGCAATTTTTTTTAATTTGATAAATAAACAGCAAAAAAAAGATGTTTTTTTCTACATTCATGAACATTTGATAAATATGAGTTATTTCTGAATAAAAAATGTATAAATTTTTAGGATACTTATAAAATACAAAAATTACAAATTATTTAACAAAAAACAATTTGTGTTTAACTTTAAAAACAAAAAAGTTATGTCTTTCTTTTGAAAGAGAAAATACGGCCACAAATCCGAATTTTGAGCAAATATACTAAATTTCGAACTCATTTTACTCAAAAAGTAGCACATGGAGGTATATTTTTTATTACATTTTTGATTTAATCGGGTAAAAAATAGTCTATATGGAAATTTTTTATCAAAATGTAAATACAGGATCAAAACTGTTTTGTATGCCCTTAAGGGGGCTCGTGGGTCTAAATCAACTTTTTTTCTAATATAGGATTTTGCTATTTTTTTCTATGATTAAACTTTATCTTATACCTAATAGAAATATAAAATAAAAATATGGGGTCACCGTTCATTTAAGTTCCCAATCTGCCTCCAAAAGAAGCATACATTTTTGTTAATGTCCTTTTTTTCTGTTGAACTAATAGGAGAAATATTGGTAAAATCTAAATAAAAAAAGAACTAAATTACAGAAATCGCTTAAATTTTACAATTATTTAGTTTATGTACAGCTTGTTTGAAAACAATAATAAAAAATATAGGTCACCAATGAGTTAAAAAAGATATTTTAATTTAAACGTCAAAAAATGACATTTTTGCATCAAAGGGAGATAATTTGGAGCTTTTTCAATGATATCAACATTTTTATAATCATCTGTGGCCAAACCAAATCGATTTGTCTGGGTGATTTTTGTACCATATTATAAAGTAATAACTAATAGTGTAATAAATAAAATTTGTAATGAAAAAACAAATGTTTAATTTTTTGCTGATTTTGCTAGGATTTTGCATGCATTCTTGGCTCGGTAAACTACATTTGAAAAAAAAACAAGAATGTGTCCTCAGTACACGAATGCCCCACTCGCACTATCATTTTCCATGTTCAGTGGACCATGAAATTGGGGTAAAAACTCTAATTTGGCATTAAAATTAGAAAGATCATATCATAGGGAACATGTGTACTAAGTTTGAAGTCGATTGGACTTCAACTTCATCAAAAACTACCTTGACCAAAAACTTTAACCTGGAGCGGGACAGACGGACGAACGGACAGACGGATGGACGGACGAACGGACGAACGGACGCACAGACCAGAAAACATAATGCCCCTCTACTATCGAAGGTGGGGCATAAAAATCAAAAAAATAATGCATTATCACTTTTTTATCTGAACTATTGCAGATTGATTTGTTAAATTTTGGTGAATATTTGTATAGAAAGCACATAAAATCGCAGAAAAAACATATAAAACTTGTCTTAAAATCGCCAAAACTCTAATTCTACTCCATAGATTTTTCTTAACAAGAGTGCACACGCTGAAATGTCTCGCCTTCTTTACTTATCATTGATATTATGTTGATTGTCCTAAATTTAAAGCTTTATTACAACTGTCACATTAACCAAGAAAACTTAACATTGATCAATGAACCATGAAAATGAGGTCAAGGTCAGATGAACCATGCCAGGCAGACATGTAGAGCTTACAATTCTTCCATACAACAAATAGTAGTTGACCTATTGCTTATAAATCAAGAAAAACAGACCTAAACACAAACACTTAACACTTAGCAATGAACCATGAAAATGAGGTCAAGGTCAAATAAAACCTTCGCGACTGACATATATATCATAAAATATTTCAATACACCAAATATAGTTGACCTATCCCGATATTGCATATAGTATTAAAAAATAGACCAAAACTCAAAAACTTAACTTTGACCACTGAACCATGAAAATGAGGTCAAGGTCAGATGACACCTGTCAGCTAGGCATGTACACCTTACAATCATTCCATACACCAAATATAGTATAAGAAAAACAGACCAAAACACAAAAACTTAATGAAGCAGAATTAGAAATTTGGCGATTTCAAGGCAAATTTTAGAAGATTTTTTGCAGATTTTATGTGCTTTCTATACAAATGTTCACCAATTTTGTAGAAACTCAATCAGTAATATTATAAATTATAAATGAGATAAATGCATTATTTTTTCGATTTTCAGTTGAAGTTCATCGAGCCAGAGTTGTATGCAAAATTTTACTGAAATCTGTGACATAGCCCATTTACTGTAACTTGACCTTAAGACAGTTAAATTTTCAAATTTAACTGTGAGGTTGGATAAATATCGTATTACACAAGATTTGGTGGTGGAAACTGTTTCACTAAATTTTTGTAAACAGACTATGCAGATGCATCAGGCATGGTTGCTTTTTTTTCATGACATCACAATAGGAAAATTCAGAGAAAAGCAGGAACACTTGACGTCATAATCAAATTTTGACCAGTGAATAAACGCAACACAATCTGATTAAATAAAAATAATCAACTTGTTAGGAAAAAGATATATCAGTTCAGAATTAGAGAAAACATTTGATAACCTTGCTTCCCACTTATGCCTCATCTGATACTGCTGTATAATATCATCATTGTCCTCATTATTGTCTCCTCTGGTTACCACATGGCAGCTTGGGGATTCTTCACTTATCACAAGTGATCTAGTTGAGAAATCCTGCAAAAAAGAATTTTTAAATTGTATTTCCAATCTGAAATATTGCAAAAGTCAAGGGATTCTGAAGGAGATGTTAATTTAATACTGTTGATTCATTAATATCTGTTGGATACCAATTTTTTGGCTTTCGTGGATACAGGTGAATCACGAAATTAAATGTTCAATGAATGATAAATTTTCTATAGGCTTGTATGCAGACTTTCTCAAAACCACGAAAATTACATATTCATGATCATGAAAGTTTTCCTTAATCCATGAAAATTGGTACCCACGAAAATAAATGAATCCACAGTATAAGGATGTGCTTATACAATTTTGTAGTCAATTTGTTATGACTGCCTTAATTATATTGTCCTATGCTATAGCTTGAATATCACATTACAAATTAAGATAACCATAAAAAACAGTGTAAAAACCGTGTTACCTACCCTAGACATCTGTATGAGAAATCTCAATACAAACTTTTGAAATCCTGGTAGATCTGATTGAGCAGCAGCACTACAGAATACTGAAACTGTAAAATCCTTCAACTGGGCATTTAGAAAACTAACAAAGTGATGCAACTCTGACCATGAGGGATCGTTCACTCCACAATATCTACAAAAATACATATTTATTGGTAAGTCTTTTAATTTTTATTATAGAAAAAATGGCTCCAAATTGTTTGCCACTTTGATTCAATAAAATAAATTGTATTAAATGATCTTCACTGATTTGGGTATTTAACAGCAGATATAAGTTTTCTGCAAACATGTTTGAAATACATATCTTCTGCAATAAGCTACATAAACATTGCATTAAAACAAACCTTAGAAGGATCAGAAGGCAATTTCTTTTTTCATCATCTGGATTGGTGGGATGGTCAGCATCTTGTCTATTATTGACACCAAGCCCTTTAAGGCACTGATACGGTCTTTGGAAGGTAGAACTTTGGTATTCTTGAGTATCAAATAGTCTGTCATGTTCTGAGAAGTTTTGAGGTTTTCTTCCAGTTAGAATCATGAGGCTTTCTTTTGGAGATCTGCACATAACATGAGGTAGAACTTGTAAAAAATTATGCAGATATTTCAGGTCTCTGTCCTGCAAAACAATAACACAGTTACAGAAATGAAACAGCAATTTGATGGACCGACACAAACAAATAACAGCAATTTGATGGACCGACAGGGCTCACACTACTTCAGAATTATAGGGAGAAGTGACTTCTCTTTTTGAAACTGATAGGGAGAAGTGGTGAGATTTGAAAGAGAAGTGCTCATTCGCGCGGTGCGCTACAATGTTTGGATTTTACAATAGTATAAAGGGCCATATGTAAATAATGTTCTTTTTATATTGTTCAATTCATATCTGAGTAAAAATAAATACAATTAAAGTAACATTTGAAATAAAAAGTTGTTTAAGTTTTACTAAGGTTCTTGTGAGAAACTACCAACTAAATATCTAGCACTAAAAAAAAAACCAATTATTTTAAAAAATGTAAAGAAATTATAATATATCAATTACAATTTAATTAAAATTATCTTGTGTATGAAATTCAGTGTTTCTCATAAAAAAATATAAAAGTTATTAAGCTGGGCCATAATATATTGATATTAGTATGATAGTCTCAGAGTTAAGCAACTTTAATCAATAGTTTGAAACAATCCATAAAAAATATAGGGAATTATATACACCAATTAATAAGATGTAACCAAAAGTCTCTTAATGTGTGTGGAAAGCTGTTCCATCCATGCGTCCGTAGTAATTATTGTAAAAGAACGGATTTCGGTCATAGCTGGTCCGGTTCAGATCCGTAGTTTAGAAATCGGTCAATGGCGGACGAATGCAAGAAAATTTACAAAAATAAACGATGTTTGACAACTTATTTGGAAAGGAACATGACGTTTTTAATGCAATAAATGGATTAAACATTTACTGGAGGCAACTTTTATCACGTTTAAATGAAGTAACAAACTTATCTTGCCGCCGAAATTTAGGTTGATGTACCTTTTCGAGTAACAAGCACCGGAACTTGCGAAAATGCACGAAGTGATAAAAAGTTGTATTTTTATCAAATAACCTGCTACACACTGCGAAGACAATGCTTCAACCTCTTTCCTAAATATATTGAATTGTTTATGTCTGAATTTCTTTAATTATCAATAAAAAAATGATGTTTCATCAACTTGGTAAAAATTTAAAATGTCCGATGACGGAAGCGACTGAAAGCGAGTATCGTCAAGAACAGGGCGACTTGATTTCGCTTTTGGGGGTCGGGGAAAGCGAAGTGACGGTCGGGAAGGCGACTTCTTCGCCCAAGTCGCCTGGTAGCGTGAGCCCTGTGGACCGACACAAACAAATAACAGCAATTTGATGGACCGACACAAACAAATAACAGCAATTTTAAAAGTTCCAAGTCAAAATATGGAGATACACACAGTAAGTTCACATTCAATATTCATCTATGTAATGCATTGATTAATTTCATTTCAGTTCAGCCTTTGTCCTACCTCGGGAGCCTTAACTTCAGAGGTTGTTGTTTGTTGCTGTGTAAAACGCCTCTGTTTTTCAATAATTATTTTGTACATTAATAAGGCTGTTAGTTTTTCTCATTTGAATTGATTTACATTTGTCATTTCAGGGCCTTTTATAGCTGATCAGCCATATATGGTTTGTTCATTGGTGACCTATAGAAGCTAATTACTGCATAATTTGATCTCTTGTTGAGAGTTGTCTCATTGGCAATCATACCACATCTTCTTTTTATATCTATATACAAACTTTTTTTTATAAAATTAATTGAACTTTTAACAAATTATCCATTGTGAAGAGTGGTTTACAGTTTTTCCATTGTAAATATTTCAGTCTTAAATATATTAAAACATTTGTTGAAATTAAATATAATACCTTGGTTTATTGTGATATAACAAAGTTAATTCAATCCTTTATTTTCAATCAACTGACACATTAAAACAATGGGTGTTTTTCAATATGTTTACAAAATTGCTTCATTTAATATTCATCAAATGTCAGAGATTTAAAGAAATAGTCAATGTAAAATTTTAAACATTGAAAACTTTTCATTTCTTGACCCAAAAACTTTAATAGATCTCTAATTATATAAAGTATGTATACATTAGGACATTCAGATTCAGATTTTTGACCAAGAAATTTAATAATAATTGAAATTGCAAATGCCAGCATTACTGCAAAGTAATTACCTGAGTGAAAGGATCTCTGACTAAAACATTCAAAGACTCAATGATGTAATAGTCCATGACAGACTTCCTCCAAACATATCCATAACTAGTGGTCAGGCTTCCCAAAACAAGAAGTTGGAATAAAAATGAATCCACTCCATCCTGAACCTTAAAATAAATAATATAAACTTCATCAATAAAAACAATTCTGAGGGTAGTGTTAATTGATGTTAAAAAAAAATAATTTAATATTGACAAAAGCATGTTTTTCAGTAACTAAGTAAAAGGGCCTTTTCTGCATCAGAATAAATGCATTTGTTGTGACATCATGGCTTGAAAACAACCTGTTTTTAATTTTGTTTCACCTCAAATGAAACTTTGTATCAAACCAACATTAAAACAGACATAAATGAATATCTTTATTCAAAAGTTAAAGTTTAAGTAAAAATAAATGGCCATTTAAGGCCCTTAGCACACCCTAACGAATATTAATTTTAACAAATAAGAATGGAGATATATCGTATTGCATATGATTCAATGGTGAAATAAGAAGTAGGCAACATTTTATATTTTTTATTTTTCCAATGATCTGTGAAGAAATAATATATTCTTTTTAATTGAGGTCATCAGGCATGGTTACTTTTTCAGTGACAATCAGAGAAAAGTAAGAACACTTGCTGTCATTATTAAGTTTTGACCAATGAAGAACCTAGATTTGTGTTGCTCAGTTTTTATCTATGTTGAGTTCTTCAACTAAAAATAATAATACAGCCAAATTTTAGAGAAAAACCAAAACTCTCTATCAATTGTTTCAAGTGTTATAGAATAAAATCTTGACAAGCAGTGTAATTTGCCCAATTTTCATAAACTTACCAAATCTTTGTTTTTGGCAAGTTGTGATAAAATTTTGCAAAAAAATGTCAGTAAGTTTTCATTTATGATGTTTTTTACATTAGGTTTTATCTATGAACATGATGAAGGTGGGTTTTTTTTACAATAACATAGCTTATCTTTTGTTGATTCATATATGAAAATATAAAAGAAACTTTACCTCACTAGAAATATCAAAGTGAAATATTGTTGGTTGTTGGTTTCCTGGTGGAGAAGTTCTTTGCATAAGTTGTTCCATTATTTCATCAACATTAACTGATTTGCTATGTAAACGAATAGTTAAATTGTTTGGTGTCTGGAGATAATCTCTTTGAGTCAATCTTGTGAGCTCTGCTACCATTCTTTTTTTGTAAAGTGTTTTTCCGACACCTGCTCTGTTAGACTTTAAAATTCTTACAGTACATCTGCAATACATTGTACTTTATTTAATATTCTCATTAAATTGGAGTTATTTCAAACTTAAAAATACTATAAATAATAGAATCAAAATTCATCAAGCAATTGAGGAAGTACACCACTAATTCATGGTCCCATTGCTTTTTATGTTAAATACCTCCATTTCAAGCAGGCACACCTCTTTCATTTTAAGTTCAAATAAAGTGGCAATCATTGCATTTCAAAGCAACACTTTATGGTGTCTTGTACTGAAAAAATCAACATACTTTTAATGGCATATAAGAAAGAACTAGTTCCCGGAACTTTGGATGTACCAAAACAGGTACTTCAGATCTGACAAACAGACAAAATGTACCCCCTTTTTAAAATTTGGTGCAGTTATTTTAATATTTAAAATTAAAAGTCCAAAAGTGTTCTACAATGATCACCAGTCCTTCAGCTTTCATTTGATGCCAAAAATACTTAAATATCCTACATATTTTGAAAGTTACACTCATGCATAGGAACTATTTTTGTGTTAAATATGTACATTTTCTGGTATGTGCTTTCTGGCCGGGCCTGAATTAGTGGTGTTACACCTTGAAGGATTTAATTTCAATCAAATTGAAATTTCACTATTCCCTTTCCGACAGAAATAATTGTACAATGGGGAGGCACTTTTGATTTTATCCCACCATGCATAAAACTTAATAGATTACAAATGTATTTCATATAATTCTTAAGTCTGTCTAAAATAACTACCCGTAAAACTTTAATAAAAGTGCATTCCAACCCTTACAACATCCATTCAATTAAATCTGGAAAAGCCCTGAACTAAAAGAATGTTCTGCAAAGTTAATTCCTTGAAATATTGTATAACCCAACTATCTTACCCATCAAAATCTACTACAGCTGCAGAACTAGCGTCATATCCAGTATTGCTGATTTTCAACTTACAAAGCAAGTACTGATTAATATTCTGAATGCTTGGTAGACGAAAATTATGTCTGTAAAATTTACTCAAAGACCTGACAATAACAGATTTTTGTTCACTGTTTGTGCAACATACAATTACAAGCTTGTACATTCTACCTGAAAAATTCAAACACAGCTCTATGTATAAATAATTATTAAATTAGTTAACCGAAAGTACAAATGTTTTCAGAACCATTAACATGGGTCCTTTTGATATTTTTTTAGAGGTTGCCAACCACACAAATCAGACAACATAATGAGGATCATAAGAGTTAAGATTCTTCAGCTTACATTTGCAGAGTTTAATCTATTGTGGATTCATTATTTTTCGTTTGATACCAATTTTCTTTGGTTTTGTTGGTACGAGTGAACCACAAATTCAAATGTTCAACAAATTACAAATTTTGTATTGGCTTTGTTATAATGTAAAGATAGGCAAAACAAAGAAATCAAATATCCAAGAAAATGCAAGTTTTCCTCACTTGGCAGTTAATGTTAATCAGGAAAATAAAAATCAAAAGAGGATGTTTTAAATATTTAGTTATAATGGAGAACTTAAAATTTAAGCCATGGTGTACACCTGATGATCCCAAAATGATAAAATACATTGCAAAAGAGGAAAGTAAAACAAGAATGTACCTTTTACTCAATTCACATTTTGACAAACAAGTGCAAAAATGAAGGTTCAACAATTGATGAAAATATGATATATGAGAAATGTCCATGATCCCTAAAATATTGTTTATTTTTTATTAATCTATTCTAATAACACATAAGAGTAAATATTTTTACTATACTTTCATTGTTCTACAATTCATAAATACTTATTTACTTTGATGCCTTTAAATATCTATTAGCTGTATTGCTTTGGTATTAAATATCATTTCTGCAACAATTTTTGAAACAAAACTTTTTGTTCTCAGCAAATGATATTTTGTGTTTTTTGGGGCATAAAAGATGGTAGCACAATTGTAGTTCACAACACAAGTGCAGGATGTTGATCACAGCTGGTTTCCTAAATACTTGTAGTCTAAAGGTCAGGTTGCCTTGCATGCTTTGTTTGTATAAAATTTTGCTCAAGCTTTGTAGTAAAGATTGAAATCTGCAATCAATAATTGTGCAGATCTTCAGAAGGTCTTTAACTTTTTATTTTCAATTACCTTTATTTTTCAAACTGGTCATTAGTGTCTGTAATTTTCTTTCTGCCTTGTCTGCAATATCATAATCCAAATTTTCAGCATTTACTAAGCAATAGATCTTGCTATTTTCTGCAAATAAAGATCTCCTCCAGAAAACCTCTACCTAACAATGAAAAATAAAACTCAACAAAAACGCACACATTGTTATGCTAAGCATACTACTATGTATAATTTAAAAATACAAGAAATGAGGAATTTGGTGTCTGACAGAAAAGTGGTCACAAGTTTAATACAGCTCATCACTGCCAAGATGCTGGAGCAATTCAAAATTGTGAAGTAATTTTTAGCAGGACAAGAATAAAATGTAATGAAAAATTCCAAGTTCCATTATTATATTCAAAGTAAAGGCAATCAAAAAGCTGTTATGTGACAAAATATGACATCATTCTCATCAGTAGTTGCTAGTACTTGAGAAATGTACGTCTAAAAATAAATCTTTCAACATATTTAAAATTCAAAGTATCAGCAAACAACTGTTAGAGTTTTATTTCTCTGTGATCAGAAATATATTTGTAAGAACATTATTAAAGGCCAGGTTTTATAATTTGTTGCTTTACAGATTCAGAAAAAAAAAAAGAAATTTTACAAGACGTAAATATAAATTTTTTGTTATTATTCTGCAAATAGGAAAAAAGTGTCGGCGGATCCGTAAACCAACAAATTAAAAGACCCTGGCCTAAGCTCAAAAAACAAAACACATTTAAAATTTTAAAAAGAATTACCATATCTAATGTTGTGTCTGGAGTACAAAGTAAGACTTCATCTGACTGAGGTAAAGGCATGTAATTTCTAGGTCCCTGATTATACATGTATAGTGATAAAACAGTGTTGTATATCTCACCTAAAATTACAATGAAAATTATAAAGTAAAAGAAGATAACTGTAGTTTTATAAATAAGTAACCCAAAATTATCTTCATCTAACAAAAGAACAAGCAAGAATGGAAATTGAATTTTCAATTTAAGTAAAAAGGGTTCAACAGAAACTGAACCAGGCACTAGAACTTGACACTGATCATTGGACCATTAGAATTCAGTCAAGACATGTTGACCCCTGTCTGATTGTCCAATTAACAGATATGACTTATTCTACTGATTAAACTAAGTACCGTATGGTTAAACAATTTTAGTATCCAGAAGTATGTCATGGCAAAATATTCAGTTTGTTGATTGTGGCCATTATCCGGTAGAAGTAGAAGAAGAAGTAGTGAAATTGACCTTAGCAGCACCAGAACTTAATATTATTCCCTAAATTGTAAAAAACATGTCAAAATATAGGCGAGAGATGGCTGTTACTCATAGTAACTAAAAAAATAAACAAAACATAAACATGAAGACCTAGAAACAGTTTAATAGCCCATTTTGTTTTAAATTTCAATCTGAACTACCAATTTGCAAAAATATTATAAGTAACCCATAACACCTGTTAATTTTGTATCTACTAACTTACTTTGATTGCAGAGGAGTAGATTTGGTTCTCCTGGTCTTAGGAAAGGTAAGAAACTCCGTTCAATTGTAATAGTTTCTGAAAAAGAATCTTTTTTTTTCAGCATGTATGAAACATGGATATGGTCAAGATTTTGTAGAATTTTCTTAAATCTAATTTAAAAGTTAATGTTATCTCAATCATCCCTTCTGGTTTAATAAAAAGAAAAGTTCAAATAGTTTTGTATTTAAATTTAAGAAACTGAACATTTAAAATAAATAAAGACATTTTTGAAAGATAAGAATATGTATCATATTAACTCCATTTCACCTTCGAGAGTCACAAAAATAACCCCTCTTGAAAAAGTTGCTCATTCACACTGTTGGAAATGTTTAATAAGTATAGTTACAGATCAAAACAAAATAATGTTCAAGCGGGTACCTTGTTCAGCAAGTCTTTTCAAAATCAGACCAAGATGTTCAATAGATAAGTAATCTGAATCGCCAGATGAAATGGAGTTCAGAAACTTTTCCCACAGTTCCTTTAAGGCTGTATGCAGCAAATCAAATCCATTTTCCCTAAAAAAAAAATATACATGTATAATAAAAAATTACCTTGGAATATATTAATTTCTCTAAATTATAAACCTTAAAGTGACAACAAAATTTCAATCGTCAATCACTTACAATTCCTAAATAGTTTTGTAAAAGTTTTGTGTCAACATGCATAAATAACTGTACCTTTAAAATTTTCGGTAAATAATTAATAAAGAAAACTTGTTTACACATCAAAATAAAGAACATTTAATAGTTTTTTAAAATATATAGTTAAGGACATTTTCTGCCATGAAAAAAAGAGCAGGTTTTAGATACAAGGTAATCAATGATAATGAAAATTGAACTTTTGAATGTTTTAACCACTGAAGTCTCAAAATTCTAAACAAATTTGAAACTCGCTGTTGACCATGATTTTCATTCAAATAAAATAAATGAAAATCAGAATCAACAAAGAAAATTTAGCATTAAGTTTACAATCTTAAAACTCTAGAAATTTGTTTTCATAATGATTTGTATGTAAAACAGTTGATTTGTACTCAAATAGAATCAAATGAACATGATGAAGCCTCTTTGAATTTTATTAGTGTACATGCTAATTGTCCTATGTGAAAAAAATATAATTACTCTGAATGCATTCCAAGACCATGCACCAAGCCTTTTGTCATTGATTCCATAGAATGTTGATATTGTATCCATCCTGTGTATCCTCTGTAAGCCTCATCAGGAAAGTCACCCTTACTCTGCACAGGTTCATGTTCCTCACACCATACCAATGCTAAATTTTTAAAATTAAAATAGCAAATTTTAAAAACATGAAGCAAAACACAAATCATAATTTATCAATTGAAATACAACATACATGTATGCATTATTGTATTCACAGCAAAAATAAAATTTGAATTGTCTGATGTTTCCTACAAACCCACCTAAAGAGTGGTCTATCAGACAAATATTAAGACAGATCTCATTTTAAATTAAATATTTTGAAAATGTTTTCCTGCTCTTACACTTATTTCTTATGCAACTTATGTTGTTGGCCAAAAAAAAACTAGCTCAATAAACTACCTACAGAACTCAACAAGGCACAAAACATGTACTAGACAACATCCAACAAAATATTAAATAGGGGTGGCTTCAGACTGTATCCATTTGTTTAATGTAAAATCAGTAAAGACCATTTATTTGTTAAATTCAGAAATATAAAACTAAATATTTTCAAAATTTTACTGTGTTTTGGGGATAACTATAAAGATTCTGTCAAATTTCCTATAAGTTCCATGCAGGTTTAACAAAGTTACTGATGACTGAAAAACTTAAACCCAATACTTTATCTACTTGTCACTGAAGTATTGCATATTAATCTATTGCAATCAGGGGTGTGGAAATGCTATGCCAGACTCGTACATTTGAACAACCGGACAAGTAATTATTTTTGTCTTGGTTGCCCATGGACAAGTTAAAAAATATACAACATGTAAAAGACAAAGTTCAAATCCAACAAAAACATAAAATTAATTTCAAAACTTATAAAGATGTTTAATTTATGTAAAAGAACCAATCTTCAGCAAGTAAAAACATCAATGTTCATGACGATAAATATTACATGATACTGGAAATAGATCGATTGCCAAAATAAATAAAAATAAGTATGCGAACCAGAGTCGCGTAACATTGCATTGGCTTTGTCCATTGACCCTGGATCGTCGATTAAGTTTTATCCATCATTTACCGGTTGTGTCATTTCTTTAAATTTTGTATCGAGATTCAGATTGACAAATACGTAATAAAAAGCTGGGCAAGCAAGACAAAAAGAATCATGAGTGGAGTAGAAAACCTTAAATGCAAACGGAGGACACAGAGTATTTAAAAAAAAAAAAGAAATCACTGTCCTCAAATTTAGTATATTATGTACCTACTGGCTACAATTTTTATTCCAAAACTGCTGCAAAATTGTCCTTTACATGTCATTTCATTGGTTGGTTTGCCGTTTGGTTTCTGTCCCACTGATGTTAACCCATTTCCTTCTTTCCTAATTTTTTACACATATAAACAAATGGATTTCATTCGTTTGTGATGCACAATAGTCCTTAGTAAGAATCATATATTAGCTAACAAGAAATACTTCAATATTTATTGGGATCATCAGGGCAAGTAATTTTTTTTCCGGACAAGTAAAATTTTTAGTTTAACTTGCCCAGGGACAAGTGCTCACTACAAATATTTCCACACCCTTGGCGATAAAAAATCATTATATCTAATAAAATTTGTAGATTTAGCTAACAAAGTCCTTATATTTGTAACAAGTAACATTCGTTTATACTGGAACATTGTTTTAACGTTGAATAAGCTACAATTAAAAATTGCTTGCTAGTCACTCTCTGTGATTGCCATTAGATAACTCTGGTTCATTTCCCAATCAATCTATCATCAAGGGAAGATAATAAGTTTGATTTTCATTCATAGTCTTTTTCAAAAATTATGAACGGTTCTTTATATTGGTATGTAATAATTTTAAACGTTTCAAATTTATGAAATTATATTCGTACATCAATGTTTTTGATACACCAATAACAAAAACTGAAATATATTGAATTGATACATTTTGTAATTATTCAAAATTATATCAGAAACCTAAACTTGATTATAAAAAAATGAACCTGTTAAGGGGAGACAATACTAGCATAACTTTTTCGAATTGGCACATAATACAACGGAATGTCACTCTTGCATACAAATGGCACATCAATATAATTAATAACTGTGCAATCGTGCTCCACCTTCAATGATGATTCTAAATTATAAATATAACCAAAAGTTGTTAATCTATAGATAGTGAAGACTAATTAAAGCTGACCCACTGTAAAAATATTTCTTTGCAAATTTTTAAAACTTCCTCAGAAAAATGCTCAAGCCAGTTGACTTTCATAGCTCAAAATTAACGTTTTTACACAATATTTGAATAAAGTAGTTAAAGATTATTCACTTCTTAAAGTGTAAGACGCAATAAAAATCGTATGCTTGCACCATCTTACCGAAATACGGATTTAATTAAGTCCTAAACATTTCGACATTTCTTGGTTAATTTTAACAAAACCAGTTTCAAACAAATCACAAGTATGTGTTAAGATCCGACTAAATACCTATTTCCCGATATGGTCAGGTAAATTTGCTATGAAGTATAAACAAGATAAACAAGAGGCTCTCAAGAGCCTAAATTGCTGATCTGAAATTTTTTGCTTAACCCTTTCCTCCATAATGACGCTTTTTGATGGTTGTAACATGTCTTCTGATTGGCTGACATTGTTTTGTTTATCATATCATAGACACAATTTTGTCATGTGACCATGACGTCATCAATGTTTTCTCATGATTTACGCCGGTTTAAAATGGAATTTAGAATTAAATTATAAGAAATGACTGTAATATTTTGTCAGTCTATTCAAAATAACATAAAAAATGTGGTGCACACTGTTAATGAATAACCCGCTAGGCGCGTTATTCAGTGTGCACCACATTTTTATGTTATTTCTTCATAGACAGAAAAAATATTAGTCATTTTTTAAATGGTGGGGAAAAATAAACATTAATTAAGCACTATTGCTGAAAATTGCATTAATAGCAGGTCTTTAGAAGGAAACATGCTTTTCCAGTATGAGGATAAAATGAGCTAAAATTAAATAATATGGGTCTCTTAATTTGCACAATTTTATTTAAACTGCAGTTTATATCTTATTCAAATAATGTTGCCTGTTCTGAACATGTTTAAAAAAAAAAAATTGCAAATCAAAAATTCTTCTATTAAATGTTACCAACTATCCTTGTAAGACAGAAAAGCTAGACCAACACCTAAGAACTTTAAAGTGTCAACAAAAATAATCTAATCAAAGAGCTGAACAGCTCTGAGGGGAAAGACGGCCCTTGTTTCTATTCCATTTTTTTTTTTTGGGGGGGGGGGGGGTATCTTTCGATAGTCTTCATATAAAGAATGAAAAAAAGAACAGTTAGAACATGTAGAAAGGTTGACAATATTGAAATCAATTGTTGTTAAATGTAATTTCCTTTCCTTAGTTTAGGATTCAATTTGGACCAATGGAAGAGATCTGCATCTTCTAAATCTAAACATTTGATTAAAGTTGATAGTTAATTATCTAAATTTCAACTGAATTCTGTCATTTAACAACAACTACAATATTTTTGGAAATCTTAATTGTGTACCACTCAACTGCAGGCTAGGGCCATTTTCCATTTTTTGTGACAGTACTCTAAGATTTTAAAGTTTTTTCTTAAGAAAGTTTGGACTGAAAAATCTATTCAGTTTTAGATTTCCATTGATAAAGTTCCCAGTTACAACTCTCATCACAGGCATACAGGTACTAATAAAAAACAACATGGTTGATGTAAACTGTGTGAAGCTTGTTTCCAAATCCTACATTTTGAAATATTTCTAAATTTCATGAAGAAATGTGTTCAGATACATAAACTTTTATTTTAGTGGATAATTACTAATCAATTGAAGTGCTCCTGAATTGAAGGAAGATTCTCAAAACAGAATTTCACAGAAAAAAATGAAAAAAATAGTTTCTCTCCCCTATCTCATGTATCCCCACGATCTTTGTTTACTTTGAAAGTTGCTGACCTACAAATTAAAGTATTGCATGTTGATGTTTGAATCACCTACAGCAAACATTACTATGTTTAAATTATACAAATACCAATTTTTAATTAGTGCACGATCTCTGAAAATGATTTAAATAACAAGTGAAGGATATCCCTGCGTTTGCGTAGTGTGGCATTCCAACAATGACGTCACTATAAAATACAATGTAGGTTGGATATATTTAGAATATCTCGTCATACTGATTTTTCCGGATTGTAAAAGAAACATAAATAGTGTAAAGGAGAGCTCAATATACGATAATTTCGCAAGAAACAGAAGGGAAATGTGTAAAAAAGTGTTTAAAGTCAAACTATTCATTTGTTTGTCTCCCTCTCATCAATTTCAGTAAGATTTGTTGGGGGGTTTTCCACACTATAAAAACAAAATGAATGATGTGAGGGAATGTCACTCTGGTCAACCCCATAGGGGATTGACGTTGAAGCCGTCTTTCCCCAAAAATGTTGTTTTGGGGCATTTTGTAAGTTGAACAAAGGTTATAATGACATTGAAGACTAAAAGTTGTAGAGTGCCTTTTGATCAATTTTTAAAGTATTTTTCAACACAGGGCATTGAAAAAAAAGTAAAAACACAAAAATACTGAACTCCGAGGAAAATTCAAAAAGGAAAGTCCAAATTAAATGGCAAAATCAAAAGTCAAAAAACATCAAATGAATGGATAACAACTGTCATATTCCTGACTTGGTACAGGCATTTTCTTATGTAGAAATGTACTTTTTCAATGTAAACAAATTAAAAAACTTATTTTAATGAAATGTGGATTCTTTCTTGAATCTTTCTTGATTGCAAAAATATATATTCACATGTAACAAAAATTCAAATGACTAAAATAGACATTACATGTATGATTGATGGGGAATAAACTAAAAAACAATAATTAAAAGTTTTAAAATCTTAAAACTGTTTCAAGCCAATTACTGATAATAAAAAAAGTGAACTAATCTTATAATTGTTGATTAATTACAGATGATTATTTGAAATTTATCAAGTAAATTATAGGCCTTACTTGAATACCTTTTATATATTCATATTTCATTTTTTTAAAGATCTTGTTAATCCATTAATCATTCATCTTTCAGATATAATTTACAGAATCACTTTATGTAATGTAGATCAAAAGTAATAGGCAATAAATAAATCTATAATCCTTATATATATCAAACATCTAATATATACATTTGTGTATTCAATTATGAAGTCAAATATTTGTATATTAAGGTGTATATTGCACTGGGTCTGTATAATTATGTATGACTGAGGTTGATAAGTACGGCGTTTTGCATTTGCGCCGATCTGCATTTCATTTGCGCCGATTTTTTTTTAATTTGCGCCAATTGTTTTTACAGGTAAATAACCGGTAAATTACAGGTGAAATGATATAAGAAGATGTGGTATGAGTGCCAATGAGACAACTCTCCATCCCAGTAATGTTATTTTCATTTATCATTAAAGGCCTCTTAGCTTCCGTTAGCCAGTTGTACATATGTTATGAATTGTCAATCATAACATGTATAAAACTGTTGTCACCTGTTTAAAATTAAGAAGTAAAAACCTAAGATAAAAAAACTTTGTTTATACTTAAATGACGAATTAAAAATATATGTGCAGCATTCAAATCCATAAAAACGGAATACATTCAAATCATAAATCTGTTCTTGCCGAGTATGTATAGGCAACACATCTAATATATTCCTTTCTTCATCTTCTATATTTGGCGTAATTGTCGATAACGAATGCCATCTTTTTCTTTGTCTGGCATATGTACTGGTGGGGGCATTTCTAGAGTTCGCATTTTCTCACAGGGAAGCTATTTAACCAAGAGTTCCAAATGGTGAAGTTGAAATCATCCCTTCGTTAATTTTATGGACGCCATCACGAATTAGTTGACCGTTATGGAATGTGTACTTGTACGTTGTCTAAGAATGTATGAAATTTGTCATCAGAAGGAGCGGAGCGTCAGACAATGTCAAACGTGAAGCAGTCATCGATTTCATTTAGGGAAAGGAATGGTAACCTGAAACATTGGGATAGCCATTTACCAATTGCAATGTCACTTGATTTGTCTTTATACTCTGTGCTCAGCCAATATAAAAGTATAAACTTTATACCTGTAACTTACCTGTAAATCCAATTAGAAAAAAATATAAAATCGGTGCAAATGAAAGAATGAAAATTTTCAAAATCGGCGCAAATGTCATACGCCCGATAAGTAATACGGTCAATTTGATTGACAGTTTAGGAGGTGGGGCATTGTAATTAAAGGTCTACCTTATCTCTACTTGTTTAATGATAATGACAGTTGTCAAACATACTAGTATTGTATCAATACCCATATACCATGTACATGTATACCTAATCAAAATGTTTTTAAAAAGCCTGCAAAACAACTCAGCTTAATGACGACATTTTTCAATGAACTGCTCCAATAATATACCCATTTTTTCAGTGTGTGTATTATGTGCACATACATGAGAACCATTGGGAACTTTATTTCAGTGTGAATACATTTAGTAACAGTAGCTAACCTGTCATGTTGTTAGGGAGGCCAGTGCCTTACTAAAGATTTAGAACAAGTTCTAATCTTTCCAAAAGTACCATTTAATTGTTCTTTGTATCTGTTATATTTTCTTCAAAAGCAAAAAGATACATTCATGTTCCATTTTAGCCATACTGGCTATGTTTGCTGATGTACAAGGAAATAAAATACAAAATTTATACTAGATACTGAAACTAGATGAACAAATTATGAAAAATTGGTTTAAAAGGGCAATAACTTTCTAAGGGGTCAACTGACAATTTTGTTTATAAAGTCTTATTTGTATATCTTAAATGAGCTGAACATTTTTGCTGTTTACAGTTTATCTTTTTCATTAATAATATTTAAGATAACCAAAAACTGCAGAATTTCCACTAAAATTACTAATTTTTACTTAATAAACAATGGGTTGTTAGATTCAGCCGAAAATTTCAAGGCTGATAGAACTTGGCCTATTGAACATTTTTACTTCACATCAGATTTGCTCTATTGCTTGTATTTGAGATATAAGCCAAAACCTGCACTTAACTCCTATGTTATATTTTTATCCATGGTCGCCATGTTTTTTGACAAAACAGAAAATAAAACGCAAACTTTATTTTATATACCATAAGGATCATTCAGCTTAAGTTTTGTTGGCATTGGTTCAGTAGTTTCAGAGGAGAACATTTTTTTTAAAGTAAGAAAACATGATAAACAAGGGGTCAATTGACAACTTTGTTCATATAAACTTATTTGTAGATCTTACTTTGCCAAACAGTTTTGCTGTTAACAGTTTATCTTTATCATTAGACAGTATAAATATTCAAGAAAATAACCAAAAGCTGCAATATTTCCTTACAATTACCAATTTAGTGACAGCAACCGAACAATGGGTTATTAGATTCATATGAAAATGTCAGGGCTGATAGAATTTCACCTAATGTAATTAGCACTATCAACCTATGCCAGATTTGCTCTAAATGCTTTGGTTAATGAGATATAAGCCAAAACTGCATTTTACCTGTATTTTCTATTTTTAGCGATGGAGGTCATGTTTTTTGAGGAAACAGAAAATAAAGCACAAAAATTATTTTGGATACCCTATGGATCATTCAGCTTAAATTTGGTTGGAATTTGTTCAAAAAAGACAGTTTTGAAATGAAAAACAATCACAAGAAATGGTACTGCGAGAATGGTGTTATGAAGACATGAACCCGGGTCCGTCCGACCCGATTCTGGTTCGCCCTAGTTTCTGTTCGCCCTAATACCTGTTCGCCTCGAGTCCGTTCGCCCTGATTTTATTTTTTAGTATAGTGCTGCGTTGTGTGTATATAATTGAATGTGGTGAAGTCAGTCTACAATTTGGCCGAATATTTACAATATTTTTAAATGTGAAACAACTGAAGACTAAGTTGTTGTCTTGCTGCTACGAGGATAAGTTTCTGTGAATTCAAAGACTACAAAATATTTGACATAAAACAACTAAAGACTAAGTCTAAATTTAACTTTATTGATACATTTTAACAATATAAAAATATTCAGTAACAGTTATACAAGATCAATTCCGAACTGTACTTCGCACACCTTTATTTCCTAAACGAATATTTAAAAGCACTAATTTGAATTACTATAAGTGAAACAAATACCAAAAACACAGTCACACTGCTGTACATTGATCACTTGTCATCAGTGTTTTTACCCATCCAAGCTGACTATTTTATTTGAGAAAAATGTTATTTTCATTATTAATCCATCAAAGACAATTCATATAACAATCAGTGATATCAAAGATTTCAAATGATACCTTATCAGCAATCAAAATTCAATCAATAGTAATTAAAAGTGAAGTAATTATAAAATAAAGTGTAACAATGCAGCCAAGAACTTTATTTCATTAATATAAATTTGGCAAATATTCTGTATTTAACTTTTAATAGATATATACATAAATTTCAATATATAAATAGATATATATATTTCGTTCGTTAATGTAAATACAGTCCGTGTAACGTAAAAGTTAACAATACGAACGATGCCCGAACCATGTACGGACGATGCCCGAACGATGTACGTACGCTTCCCGAACGGTGTACGAATGCAAACGAAACGCTGACCGAACGTTGTACGGACGCTGAACGAATGATGTACGAACGAAACCATGTACCATAAACATAACGATAACATAAACGCCCTTTTATCGTATATCCTATGGTTTTGCGTTAATCGTTCATTTAGCCATGGAAGTATTATATTCACTATAATACTTCCATGATTTAGCGTATACCGTATCGTTTAGCGTACATCGTTTCGTTTAGCGTATATCGTATCGTTTAGCGTACATCGTTTCTTGGCGTGCATAGTTTCGTTTAGCGTATATGGTTTTTTTTTAAATATAAAACATGAATTGTGTTCTGTTAAATCTTTTTATATAGGTGATAACATGCGTAAAATTCGGATCAATCAACATTTTTTTGAAAATAGCTTAAGGTATCACCCTTTTTTTCAAATGAACAATTCAAGTTATTTTAGATGGAAGTCGGAATTAATATAATGTTCTTACAAAAATATATTCCGTGTCTTAAGGTTGACTTTTTGTTAAATATGTTTTATGTATTCTCTTTTAGAGCATGTCTTTTAAAATCGACTGAATAGCAGTTTTTTCTATATATGTCGTAATTAAACCATTTAGTTTTGTATTATAGATTTTTTTATTCATTTTAAAATCAGACGAAAAAAAACAAAATATTCGAGAAATTTCAAACAAAAACAATTACTCATTATGTGCCTCATCAACTCCAAACATAAATCCCTACCAATGTACAAACGATTGTGTATTATTTTACCTATAAATGCCCTTTACTTTAAACAATCATCAACATAGGCGGATCCCGGGGGGGCTGGGGGGCCAGGGCCCCGCCTTTCGTGGGAAAAATTTGATTGATTATATAGGGAATCATTGAAGCATGACTTGAACCCCCCCTCCCCTTAGGTCAGTCAGCACCACCCCCCCCCCCCCCCCCCCCTTAGGAAAGTTCTGGATCCGCCACTGATCAACAATTGTCCGGCAAAAAACTAGACCATTTTTTTTTCTTTATTTTTCTGTATTTATACCTCCTTAATTCGGAGCAACCCACCCTAAATATACATATGATACACATGGTCTATATAGGTCATCGCTTGTTCCGAAATACACATGTTTGCATAACACAGGATGTCCTTGTTCATATTTATTTTAAGTATTGAATGCTTTTTTGTAACTTCATTGGGGTGTAAAATTGTTGACCGAAGTACATTTTGTAAGAAGCGCAAAAGCGCTTCATTCTAAAAATGTGCGCACGGTCAACACTTTTACAACCCTATGAAGTTACAAAAAGAAGCATTCAATACTTATAAATACATTTTTTAGCCAGGATTATGAAAACACGATTTTTATCAAGTATTTCAGGGGCGTAGCTAGGTTTGAGATCAACTGTAGGCACAAATCGGCAGGGGGTCTGGGGGCCGCCCAAGGCCCCCTGCAAGTCCAGGGCGGAGCCATGGTAGGGGGTTCAGGGGGGGGGAGCTCCCCGACGGAAAACGGTTTTCAGCATTTTAGTTGCATAATTTTGTGTACAAAAATATCATGTTTATTGGTTTTTATCATGATAATATTCATGAAGAAAAGTTCGAAGAATTATGAATAATATTACATTAACACCTGAATGATTAACGTACATGTAGTACAAACAAAAATCTGAAAGAAAAAAAAATATTTACAATATATATGCCCAGTGTAGATCAGACTAGTTTAAGATTAAGGCCCACAGAGGGTCAAAGGAAAAGATTTTCAACTTTTTTGAACGAATCTTTTAACTCAAATTTGGGCAAAAATTGGTTAAACAAATTTGATATATTTTTAACTTTTGATGAATAACTTTCAGATACAGTTTCATACACAAAGACAATGATACATTTACTCAAAGTCAAGTAGCCAATCAGAATAACGTATTATAATTCAATTCAAATCTTTATTGCCATAAAACTACATGTTTATAGTATGTGACACAACATATAATGACACATACATCTAATGTTAGTATAACATTGTAAATGTCCTCCTAATGATACATCTAATAGTTGCCACTGGACATTAAACAGCTAACTATAAATTCATCCGTCATATTCTTAGTTTTGTTATAATGTGAAAATCAAACAACATGATGAAACAATAATTATTGCAGATTTTCAATAGGGAAATAATGGGAAATAATTGTAAACAAAACCACTCAATCACATCCCTAGCCTTTTCACATTAAAATACTTTTTTTTTATCTATTTCAATCTATTCTGAATAATTTCAAACAATTTCAAATCAAACGGTCATTTTTCTTATTTGCTTTTAAAGAAAACAATTATTTTCATTTCTTATTTTAAACAGATCGATTGTTTTTCAATGGTCGGTGCCTGTCAGCATTTATAAAACCGTGTTTGCCAGAAAAAAAGCTACATAGAACAGGAAAATAGCAATGTCTTAGAAATACTTCGAGTCCCTACATGTATTTTCTAATTTCTGTTGTAATGTGGTATAATGCAAAGTGGTAATTCCTGAATACTAATTTGTACCCATCAAGCATCTGGGGTTAATAACAAATCTATGGACAGTAGTCTCTTTTTCTTTACTCACAAAGTTTCACCTAAATCATGTTTTATTTATGGCGAATGTTAAACATTGATCTCTAGGTTTTCAATTATTTAGTTGTTAGGTTACTCTCTGATCTCGCAAATCTGACATTTTATGGTCATTATTGTTTGCATCCAATTGCACCAATGCATTCAAAAGATATAAACGCAACACCGTACAAGAGTCGTTATTTTACATAAACTATTAGTATTTTTTTTCTTTAACGAAAACGAAATACGAAACCACTTCTCACAATTCGCTTTGGGGTTATTGTGCTTGTCTTTTGACAAAATATAGCATTGTTTCATAAACAAAACGTATAAGAGTAATATATAAAACTGAACTAGAGTGAAGAGTTGAGAAGTAGGAATTCCGAATTTTAATTGAATGTTCTAAATCTTAGTGTATTCCTGATATATGTCACCGTCACCAGCTAATAAAAGCAAAATGGATAAACATTAGTTATGTATGTGCCTGTCCCAAGTCAGGAGCCTGTAATTTAGTGGTTGTCGTTTGCTTATGTGTTACATATTTGTTTTTCGTTATTTTTTTTTACATAAATAAGGCCGTTAGTTTTCTCGTTTGAATTGTTTTACATTGTCTTATCGGGGCCTTTTATAGCTGACTATGCGGTATGGGCTTTGCTCATTGTTGAAGGACGTACGGTGACCTATAGTTGTTAATGTCTGTGTCATTTTGGTCTTATGTGGATAGTTGTCTCATTGGCAATCATACCATATCTTCTTTTTTATATAGTAGATCTTTCTAATTTTGAAAACAATATTTCTCTTTGCTTCGTTGATAAAAGGGCATTTACAAAATAGTGAATACTATCCTCACCAAGATGACCATAGCTGACCATAGCTGCTTGCGGTATTGGGTTTAATATTGATAATATTTAAATCTGCATTTGAATAACTGCACTGGTATTAAACTGATAACCATTTTTCTCAAATGTAGCATGTTTTTGTCAATAGTTAGTCAGCTGCAAGGTTTTTCTATACCATTAAATCGTATTTGAATCGTAACGGTGCACTGTAATATTATAGTCTAAGCGCTTTGAAAATTGCCGTTGAAAAATTCTGCCAAGATCTGTTACAGAATAAGGTTGTCAAAGTTGAGAAAAACGCTTGGTACTTTTATATACTTTGTGGAAAGATAGAAAAAACACTATAATTTTCGTCACAACTCAAAGATTCTTCGATATGTCCCATTGTCTTCTGAATACTTTTTAAGATGAACAATTTAAAATTTTTATACCAAACATTTAAAATTTTACTCGGCGTTTATAAATAGCATTGAAAGTACGACATCTTATAAACGATAATCATTGATAAAATTAATGTAAATGAGCCACTCTTTCTCAGGTTGAGATGGAATATGTTCGTTATTTGATTTAACGAGTTTAACAATCGAAAGTCCTGCAATATCGTCTTATGACAAGCATGAAAAATGGCAAAACTAAACTTCCAACAGCGGACAATGATTTCTAATTATACGATATTCTTGCAATGGATGTTTTAAATGCAATGCAGAACTTATCAAGTAAGACATTTCTTATCCCTTTTCAAATATGAAGTCACATGCACGAAAAAGTTTGTCTGACAGCATATTTCATCTTTGCCACAACTCCCCCACCCCTACCCTGTAAAAAATTAATGGTATCTCCCTGGTGTTGATTTCGACCTCGAGTTTTAATTGTAACCGCAGAAAAATAGTCAATTGTAAGTCGATGTGCCTCTATCCTCCACCTACATAAAACCACAAGCTGAGTGAGGAGACTTTCTTGCTATAAGACGTCTAGAACTATTTTCAACCTTGTCGTCTGATTTTTAAAATTATGTCATTGATGATCTGATCACTACAACGCTTTGACAAAATATTCGTTCTCGTGAAAACTAAGATTTGTTTAACTTTCAAATTTTATCGTGGTCTCTTCTCATGATATAGCGGCTATTTGTATGTTGACTTTACAGCTAATTCCCTTATGCATGTAAAGCGAAACTTTGGTTAGCTTGCTTGCTTAGTTTGTATATTTTACAATTGTAATTGGGATAATGTCCAATCAAATTTAAATTTAATATATACAGATTAAAATATGCCTCTTTATTGTTTGAAGATGTCAATGTTATTTACAAAGCTTGAATCCATGTTTATACAAACTAAGCAAGGAAGCCTATCAAAGCTTTACTCTACAAGCAGTAGGAAATTAGCTGTAAAGTCGACAAGATAACAGGTTAATGTATTCAAGTGAATTTAAGATCGGTTGCAATTACAATGGTTCAATCAATCTTATCTTTGATGTGCCATATATTGGCATCCCTATAAAATAAGACAGTCCATGCGTGACCCATGGCATTAAATATTATGCATGTCAGTGGATATTTTCTTTGTGAAGCTAGCACTAATAAGTAAGTAAGTAAGTAAATAGTTATCAAAAGTACCAGGATTATAATTTTATACGCCAGACGCGCGTTTCGTCTACATAAGACTCATCAGTGACGCTCAGATCGAAATAATTAAAAAGCCAAATAAATACAAAGTTGAAGAGCATTGAGGATCCAAAATTCCAAAAAGTTGTGCCAAATACGGCTAAGGTAATCTACTCCTGGGGTAAGAAAATCCTTAGTTTTTCGAAAAATTCAAAGTTTTGTAAACAGAAAATTTATAAAAATGACCATATAATTGATATTCATGTCAACACCGAAGTGCTGACTACTGGGCTGGTGATACCCTCGGGGACGTAACGTCCACCAGCAGTGGCATCGACCCAGTGGTGTAAATAGTTATCAAAAGTACCAGGATTATAATTTTATACGCCAGACGCGCGTTTCGCCTACATAAGACTCATCAGTGACGCTCAGATCGAAATAATTAAAAAGCAGTAAGTAAGTAAATTATTTATTATAGTGACATGTGTTTTTCACAAAATATTATATAATACAGTGAGATATAAAAACAATAATTAGAACACCGACGCTTTGGCTCTATAACTTTAATGAATTACAATGGTACGACGAACAAAAATAAATAAATGTTATCGAAAATTTTCATCAAACATTTTTCTCTTACTAATAACATATATTATTAACGTGTCTGAAATATTTTAAAAAGTGAAATTAAACTCTTGAACAGATCATTTATGAACGTCGTTTGTGTTAATTCACTTTTCGGGATTCGAGGAAAAAAACATTTAGCAAACACTGTTGAGGAACACAAATAAGAAAATAATTCTGTATCATAAACTTAATTTGTTAATATTTGCAACTCTTAAAACCAGCTGGTATTTTTTTTTTTTTATTTCTTCATGTTAAATAACCTAACAAATGGGGATACATGTATACACGACTTCCCAAATTTAATCTAAAATTCAACTACGTTACCCAACACTTTTAATATTGAAACAATACAAGATATAAATATATATTTTTTTTATCAAATTTGAATACTAGGAGCTATCTGAAGTCTGTTCATAGGATCTCAGTCTTAATATAGGCGTGGCAATCCATCACTTTTATCCAATCAACTGTCCTTAATAATAAAGAGTGACGTGCAATTGTGTCTGTGTCAAGTCAGATAAATATAATTATTCATATTTCTGGACGTACATATGTCAGAGTTTAGGCTATTTCATTCGATAGTAAAAAAAAAAGGATTTTCTGATATTCTATCTATAACTGAAAAATTGGCATTAAATCGTAGAGGCAGTCCCACGTCATGTGAAGAATAGAACGTATTCAGCTTTTTAGATTTTCTTCTATCCACTAGCAAATGTCTGCCTGTACCACTGAAAATATATATAACTTCCGGACTAGCGAACACAGGCAACCCAGTTACTAATCTTCCTGCTTCCAACTGGACGTTGGAATCTTGATCTATTTTAATATCATCTGGAGAAGGATTACAGGAGAATAGCAAAGTAATAGTCTTGTTCCGATTAAAATCATTAAACCAAATGAATCCTTAGACCATACTAAAATTTGTTCTAAATCGCTATTTAAGACATTCGCTAATTTGTTAGGACTAGTACTTGAATAAGAAAAGGATTTTTCATCAGCACACAATCGAGTTAGACTTATCAAATTACCAGCTTTGTCATATACATGAATAATTAATAGTAGGGAACCTAATACAGAGCCTTGTGGAACTCCTGCATTAGTATTCTCAAAAGGCAAATATGAACTTGAAACAGAAACGCATTTTGTATATTTGAAATACAGTGTATAACTAATTAAGTGATTAAATACGTTTTTAAATATAGTTTTTTTTTCAAATACTTTGCCCACTACTGATAATAATGAGATTGGTCTAAAATTGGAAATCAGTGATTTGTACCCGGTTTTGAACATAAATAAATGCTCAAAGTCAACTCATTTTAAAGAAGTTTTGAAAATAAAATGGTCAAATACATTTTTTTTACATAAAGCACAAATAAATTTACATGTTACATTATAAGATCAAAATACCTTAAATACCCCAGCCCAGAGATATCGTGTATATTCGACTGAATATACCATATCGAGAATTTTACATTCATACTTGTTACGTAACAAGATCTGGGCCCAGGTAAAAAGATCCAGCAGGTGGTGTATATTCTACAGTGTTTATCGCCTTCCATTATACATGCTGACGATGACATTTAGCTTTAGGGCCATTTTGTTTTCGCAAAGACAAACACAAATTAAATAATTTTATATATATAAAATATTCTGTTGAAACATGTTTTCATCATTTTTTAAAATAAAAGGTATACAGGTAAGCATAAAGTCTTCGCAATTTCTTGTTCAGATCTATGGACACAGTTGTCAGAATGAATAAGAAAACACTAAATTCTTAAACAAATATATTGTAAAATGGACACCAAACACAATTTGATAGAATAGTGTACTGATAAATTTTCTTGTGTATTTTCTATGTTCTGGAAACTTCAACATCCCATCAACAAGACTTAAATTAAAGTCCTAAGTTTAATAAAGTAAAAATATATTTTTCAAAATATCATTTGCAAGGCTGCATGCCCATTGCATCTATCGTTTTCATATATTTCTTTTCCGCCATGTATAAGTTTTAATCTTTACTTTTACTTTATTCTATATATATATAATTTGTTTCAGAGATCGATTTATGAACTTTATGCTTAAAATAATTATCCGACAATATATGTATATGGTATACGGCATATATACATACATGCAGAATAATAATCCTTTAAATATATTTTAGTTGATTGATTGTAAGTTGTGTTATGTCCAGGGTAAACTATGTCAAACATTTTTATGCAGAAAAGAGTTTCTAATTTGTAGGAAGATTTTATAACATATTTTGCACAATGTAATTTAAAGTATTATTTCCTTGTTTCAAAGTAAAAAAAAATTCATATTTAAAAAAAAACGTGGATTTGTTTTGTGATCAATAGAACTTACTGCGACCAATTAAATTGTATTTATAATGAGGTTTATTATTTAGGTCTGTGCCAAAAAGGAAAACAATAAACTGGTAAGTTGGTGACCATTTATACTTCGTTTAGATAACACACGTCTTCAAAATTAATAGTTTAAAATAAAATTTTGGGGAGTTAAAAATTGAAAAGTGAAACGCTAAAAAGTATATACAAACCTATTCTATAACTTTCCTCTGAGCAAAGTCTTAAGGGAAATATATATTGAAATTGTAGGAGATCATAGTGGGTTTAACAACGACGAGCCAGCAATCAAACAACAAAAACACATAAGGACAGCTAGTGGGTCACATATTATTATAATGTTCACCAATAGATAGACCTGTGTATACACAAAATGCCAATTTCTAAATCATCCCTTTTTCTTTATCATTGTGAATAATTTATCCCGGAAAATAGAATACATGTACTACATGTCTTTGATTTAACAAATGATAAAAGATCTGGCGTAAAAACTTGATTCTTAATATAATTTAAAAATGGAGAAGAAAGCCAGAATAAGAAAGCTATACAATTTAAAGAATATCAATCTTAAAGTTTTACTACTTAGAGGTATATTGTCCCCCTTCTTTTAAGGCAGTGGCTATTCGTCCGGCTAGCCGGACAAATAGTCAAAAATGTCTATTCATCCGGCAAGTCGGACAAATAGCATTTTAACGGTTTTTCGCTATTTGTTCGGCCAAAAATCATAATGATGAAGATATAGCATTGTGTTTTGAAGGTTTTAAATAAAGCAGGAGTTGTCTTAAAATAATTATATTGTCTAACATTGTTTTATGAAAAAGAACTCATTCTAATAAAAAAAACAAAAACACTATACATTTGATTCAGAATATTTTTTATTCTAATATTCTAAAGAATTTGGGTAGGGGGGGGGGGGGGGGATTCTCTCTTTTGTAGTTCTGCCTATGAATTTCATGTAAGGTAAATAGTCGGGCCAATCATTATTGGCTTTATCTATGATTCCAAAAGATCCTGAATTTATTGTTTCTGTGAAGTTTGGTTAAAGTAAGGTCCCCATATGATTATGCACGATTCTTAATTAGCGTAAACGTCAATTAATGGACAAGCAACCCAACGAGAAAAATATAATTTAAGGGCATATCCAACAGTTTCAGGGGAGGTAATAACAAACGTAACCGTCGTCTATTGTTTCCCGTAATTTCACGGTGTTTCAAAGACGTCATAATGGCCGCCTGGAAAGAGCGGTTTCTTTCCTCAAAGGAAAGGGTATTCCTCAAAGGAAAGGGTACGGCGGGAATCGGCAAAAAACTCTTATGATACAGTATATTAACAGAACTAGAACTCAAAACTTAAAAGATATCTTTGTCCTCTTGGTCTATTATAAATGAACTGCAATTATCTTGGACATTACTAGACCATACTCACTTAAGTTTCCGTTTTATTAAAAATCTTCATTACAGTAGAAAACAACGAGAGCAAATGCGCAATGATTTATTATTGCATTAGAATGCAACACAAACTTTTCAGAGATTTTGTCATTCAGGATAGAAAACTCAAAGTCTGGTTTTACTTGAGAAAGATGAAGAAAAAAAATGGTTTCTTGAGAAAAATAAGATACGGCGTAAACTAACATTAATCATGCATCTAGCTTTGCGTTGAAGTGCTAATATATACAGTAGCTCTTTAAATGAATACGACCTTTAACCGGTAAACAATGTAAAACAAAAGATGACACAGTATTCAGATTTGTGCGTTTTTCCATTTACGAATAAGTCAATAAGATAAAAAAGTAATTGAAGCAAAAAAAAAAAAAAAAAGATACATGAAATAACGAATTGACATAAGTTTACAAATACATACCTAGGAGCATTTAATAAACAATTTGAAATTATTAATACATTTTTAACATATTATTGTAATTTATGTTTATGTTCCCGATATGGAGTTCTTCTAAAATTAAAAAATCACTTGAATGGGTATTTCTGGTGTATAGACATGTATCACACGTGTTATCTACATGTACAATATACGAAAATGACACGGCTGGGTATTGTAAAGTTACTGAATGAAGATTACTGGGCGATAGAATTTACTGGTTTGTCAAAACGGTTAGGTGTAATTTGTCATATTGTAAAGGTTTGAATCGCGCTCATCTCTTTTTTTTTTTATAATATGAAATGCGACAATAAATGGAACTTGACACATTCCACATTGCCATTCTCAATATTATTAATTGTGCCATAGTAGACATTTGCGGAAACTAGGTCTATACCTATGATTACACTTAGACTTACGATTACAGTTGACGAAAAACAAGGGGTCCTCTCAAAATTTAAAAAAATCCCAATTGAGACACATAGTAAAATAAAAAAATAATATTTTCATCATGTAAAGTCTTTTCGACGACACACAAATGCAGAAACGTATGGTCACAACAAATTTGAATCCAGGAAAAAGCATATGATCCCGACCGGTTCTCTGTCGTAAAAGACCATTAACATCCGCTTCAATTTGAAGTAACATTTCAGGAGTTTCACTTATAAAAGGAATATCGGGGTTGCTAAACAAGTGACCAACACATCTCTCCCAGTCCAAAAGTGTACCTCATTGCCTATAATATTTCCCTGATTGTACAAGATTGGTCGTTGGTCAAGCTAGGACTACCAGGGTAAGAATCATACGACGAGTGAAATGTGTATCATCTGGTGGAGTCTGCATCAGGGCAGATAAAGCTGCCATGATGGTAAACCTGTGTTCTTCATAAGGAGGAAAATAAAATAAATGCGTGAAATACACTTATAATTTATTCATTTTCCGTATTAATAGTTTCAATCGCTTTAAAAAATCAAGCGGTATATTGTAAAAAAAATGTCGTTCGTCTTTTATACAATAACACTTTTGTATCTACAAACAAATGCTTCCTAAACGACTTAAATAGTGAATGTTTGTTTTAACAAAAACTTTCAAATCTTGCCAAATAATATAAACGGTATTTTTATACTGTTTTTGACGTGTTTTTGACGTAGTAAATAACGCGTTGGCGATTTTTTTTTAAATATCAGCTTATAATTTATTCCTAATAAAATATGAAAATATCTCGTTATAAATGATGTGTTATGTGTTGGATTAAGATTCGGATCCACTTAATATTCGTGTGCATTCAAATATCTATACAAGCAAAGAGCATTTAAGTCAAGAATGAAGTAATATATTTTATGTGATAACATATTACTAATTTATCATGTTTATATTTAAAGAAATATAAAAAAAATCATCGTTTAAGAAAATTGTTTGACTTGCTATAAATCTTGAATTGCATGGGTTCACATACATCCGTGTACTTTAAAAAAAACCACTTGGATGCTTTGATTTGCAATAAATCTAAAATTGGGTTCACAGCTAGCATCCGTGTACTTTAAAAGACAACTTACGTGCTTTAACTTGCAATAAATCTAAATTTGGGTTCACAGACATCCGCGTACTTTAAAAGACAACTTGGGTGCTTTAAGAATATTTAAATGAAATTCTTGGGGATCTATACTTTGAAATGCTTGATCTAATTTAAAATGTTATGTTTAATGCAACTCAAGTTACTTTTATTTTTTTTTTAAAGAAAACGATGAAATGGGGCATTTAGAACCCATAAATCAAGGAAAAAAAAAGACCCCACCATGGGCAAAATTAAAACGACGAAAATACAAATAAAAGTCCACAAAAACTCCACAAAGAAACATATTGTTCATTTCTCGATGACGATAAAAAAAAATCAACTGATTTTGACGAATCATGATATATGTTTTCCAATTATTATAACGGTAACGTTTTAAATTAAATGATTGACACCTCTGACAAATAAGGATAATTTGACAAACCACAATAAGGCATTTCAACCATCTTGAAAGATTTCAAGGATCATTTATTACAACACGGGCTCGTAAATGTAAAGAAGAATATACTATATATATGCTTTATATTTTAATTGCATTGAAAGATATTTGTTCTTTTATATTTCTTATTGATCTCGTTAGGCCGTCATAAAACAATTTATAGTAACAGAACTTAATGAAATTCATCAAACTGACAAGTTGTCACAGCTAGCTAAAATGGTAGGTTAGGGGAAACTGAGAGGAAAACAAATCCAGACAAAAACAAACAAAAATTATATTAAACGTAAAAACCACGAAAAGCTACTGGTCTGACAAGTGTTTCAAACTGGTCCGAGTTGTCTTTTCACCACTAGTTTCCACCTCAAGCTACCAAGAAGCCATTTTTACAGATATTTCGTAGAAATACCGTTGTTCAACTATAGAAAACATCACAGGAGTTAGTCTTTGTTTTGAACCGACGGTTTATATTTACACTTTGAAACGACCCAAGATTTAAATGGTACCTGTAAGTGTAATTGTAATCCTAATCGTAGGTGTATAACAGTTTCCGCAAATGTCTAGTAAACTCGAAACGATTAACCGATTTACACGTACATGTAACATTAGAATACTGACTTCAACTGTTAAATAACTTTATAATAACTAAAATTACTAAAATTTGAAATTATGTACTTCTCCTTCCGTATGCCATGTTTTTTGTGTCAATTCTATCTTTCCATCAGGTCCCTAGTGCACTATTTTGTTCTAAGTGCACTAAGGAGGCCCTTTCAGTTTACGGTATCTGTACCTGTAAATACCGGAAAAGGACCTCCTCAGTGCACTAAGAAGAAACATTTGAAAACAAGTCAATGATATTTGCGCAATTAAAAATGATTGTTTTATTGGCGCAAATGAATGTTGCAGTTTTTACAATAAAGTGATGCAAAAAAAAGAAATTGGCGTAATTAACTTGTGGCACAAATTAATTCTTTTTTAGCGAAACTGGATATCGGCCTTCAAAACATTGTGTGTACACAAACAAAACAATATTCATCTTTTACGCAGTCTAGCCGGAGAATAAAAGTTTATGCAATTTGTGTAGGATTTTAATTTTATAATTTAATGAACAAGTAAGAAGATCGTTAGAAACCTTAAGTGAGTCGGAAAATGAGCTATGCACGATGAAAGGGAAAAGTTTGGTGCGTCGATAAAAAAAATCATGGATGCATGTGATAATTGTAAAATGTCAAGTCTTTAAATAACATCCATTTGTAGAACTGATTCTTTCGATCCTTCAAATATGTGTAGAATAATAATTAAAAAAATATATTATTTAGTCTCTTTCATATAAATACTGTAGATTTGTATTTGATCATCGATTGCAAACATAACGTCCAGTGAGAAATATTTCATGTATTCGTACAAAGAACAAATCAACTTCTTTTAGAATACAATTGATTGGTTATTTAGGTAAATGATTTGCGACAGAATAAGTGGAACTTGGCCAGAACCTTACCTCTAAAATAAAAAAAATATAAAAAGGGTAGAGTTATTTTTTAATTCTGTATTTTACTTATAATGGACTTAAGCACTTTTTACAGTAAAAAAAAACAGTTTTAACACCGACAGCAGGAATCACAAGCGACGCTGGTTCCATAGATATCTTCAACGAATTTTTATATACCCCTGGCAGTTTTCGGTTTATATCAGACTCTCACATTGAGGAGAACAAATACCATGGATGTGTTGTCTTTTTTTTTTAATACATTTAGATATGAAACATGTACTTCATATAAAGCCTCATTTATAGAACATTCTTTATAATTTATTGTGTCAAGGAAATATTTGGACCAGAGAAATGTTTGGCGGAGGAGAGAGAGAGACATAGAGAGCCTGACTTATATCGCGGTATTTGGTCTCATGTTATTCATGTCAAAATGTGATTGGAGGAAACGTTTCCCATTTATTTTATATATATTCCATAATGATATTAGTTAGAGATTTAATCCAATCCAAACTAATAATTGTTTTTTTTTTATCCCGCATCTTTTTATATTAAATCACTTTAACTCATAACTATAATAATTGAAATAACTTTCTGAAATAAAACCCTAACATACGTGTATATCAGACGCTTAACAAAACAATATACCATACGATTGGTGAAACGCTAAACGATATCACACACCATACGATAAATGAAACGCTAAACGCTAAACCGTACCATAAACCATACGACAAATAAAACGATTAACGAAACCATGAACCATACGTTATACAAAACCATCAACGGTGACATTTACCATACGATGAACGAACGATGAACGAACGATGACCGAACGTTGTACGGACGCTATACGAATGATGTACGTACGATGACCGAACTCTATACGAACGATTACCGAACGCTGTACGTACGATTCCCGAACGAAATAAGTGTTAACTTTTACGTTACAGGGACTGTATATATACATATCATAAATGAATATAGGGTGAACGAACCCAGAGCGAACAGACTATCATGGCGAACAAACTCAGTGCGAACGAACCTAAGGCGAACATGTAATCAGGGCGAACGATCCCGATACCTGAAGACATATCCCATGATATATATCGATACCACTTGACACTTATTTGTAGTCATATTGATTTAAAACAGATTTTAGTAATTTCTTTCCTGATCAGAAAATTTCACCTCTTAATAAAAATATTTGTATACGGGTCATTATACTCATATAAATGTAGTTTACATCAAATGTTTTGAAAATGTTGTCATTACACACAGGTGTCAATATTTACACACCTACATTTGTTGTACCATGAATTGTCATAGATGACCTCATAAATCATGCATGTGAAAGCTGGGGTAAATATTAACAGCCAGTAAAATCTAGCTGTAATTAATTCCTCTTTTATAAAAGTGGGTTCAGCATGTCAGTAGCAATAAAATTATGTTAGACATTTTTTTTTGGTGACCTGGACTGGGGGGTGCATGTGCGTCATGTGTCCCCCTCCCCAAACCCAACCCTACCCACCTGCCACTTGTGTGGTCTCCAGGTTGTACAGGGGCAGATCAAACCATTTAAAAAGGGGGTTCCTAATACCGGGACAAAAGGGGGGTTCCTAACAACGGTACAAAAAAGGGGGGGTTACAACTACATGCCCCTTTCAAATGCATTGATCGTCCAAAAAAACGTTAATATGTCGTATAAAAATATTGCTGTTATTAACTTTGCTATAATATCTGACTGTTTCTTTTTGTGAAGTAATGCTTATTCATGAACTGTGACCAACTGTACGAGCTTTGACGATACTAATGTCCAATAATAAACGACATGGAAAGAAAGGGGATAGGAACGTGCACAATGTTCTTTTTTAAAATTTGCAACATATTATATATATTATATATACCGTGTGTATCATTCTTTAAGTGTTTATCATTCTTTCTCTAGAATCTGAAACTTTCCCACACTATTAATCGAAGTGTTAACACGATTCACTGCTCATCGCACGATTGGAACAATGGCTGCTAGGAGCATGTCAATTTCATCGTGATAAAACTGCAGCGCGTGACAGGTGATCACAGGTGCACTCTGGAGTAACGAGGTTCCGAAAGGGAAACTATAGTAGATAAATTAACTCTTAGCCTTTATATTCTACAGAAATAAATTCTACAACCCTACACCAAAGATAACAAAGTTTCTAGTAACTATAGAAATTAACACTGATAGGAGCCCTGGAGATATTAAAAAAAAATAATAACTTGTAGTTTTATTACATGACCATGATGACATATCAAAAGCAAAATGAACGAATTATAAGTGCAATAAAATAAAGTATGGTACAACCTTCTTCAAGATCTTGGTCGCCACAATGTTTCAAAGCCTCTCTAGCTACAGCGACTGGATATCCATTGTCTGTGATCATTTTAAGAAAAGATGGGTTTTCTCTGTTTTGCCCGGATACATTCTGTAATCCACTCACAGTTTTTGTTGTGTCAATCGAAGGTTTTATTTGTGTCTCTTGAACATCAAATTTAGCTATGAACAGAGCTCTCAGGAGATTCTCTTTGTTACAATTCTGTTTGACATCTGATAGCATTGGGTATGTAAAAACTGAAGGATCTTGTGAAGCAGTTACCCGTACAATCTCTTGTTGCAGAAATACTATTTGATCAATTGTGAAATAGTTCAACCAGTAGAACTTTTCTCTTTTTTCATTTATGTAACTTAACCATCTTTCATGGCATTCTTCTAGAAAATTAGCAGTTTTCTGAATGATAAAACCAACATCATTGTCTGTACTACCAGTTTGTCCCTTCAACGTTTGAGCATCCCTTCCTTGTCCAAAAGTCAAAAAAGCACATACTGGTGTGTGTTCGTCACAGAAAAAAGTGGCCTGCCACTTAGCAAAAAGTACACAACCATCGGAAATGAGCTTGATGTATACATTAGAAAGTCTCACAACAGCATCCAAAATCTGTAATATATACACATGAGATGACTTGACATTTTTGACATGTATATATTACAAATATTATTGAAAAATATTTGTTTGCATTTTGGTGATGAGTACTCGATTTTTTTCAAACTGAAATTACGCTTTTCTCCCTTAATATATATATAAAAGTACAATGATCATAAATCTTTCAAAAGTAATGATTGAAGAATCCTGTTTTTTTAAACTGAACAATATTCTTTATGAACGATTATTTTGAGAAATGAGGATCTGTATGTTGTTTCGGAATATAGTAAAATGGCAAATAGAGAACAAAGGGCAAACACATTAAGATATCAGAAAAACAAAATAAATAGAGATTAAGTGGGTGCTAAAATATATGGAATGAAGAGAAACGGGTAAACAAATAAAGTATAGAGAAATGAAGACAATCCATCCAGAAACTCATTGATGTAATAAATAGTCCAAACATTCATTTTTCTTTTCTAAATTTATATAAACAAAAACATTTTCTCACCATTGTAAATCTTTCAATATCAATTTTCTCCTTTTCTCTCTTTCCAGCTACTAACATTAGAAGTGATTGAAGACTTTGCAGTTGTTTGAAATCGTACACTTCTGTTGTTGCTGACTTTGTAGCCTTCTTTTTGGCCCCAGCAGATTGAGCATTGCGGCTTTGGTTTTGAAAACTATAACTTAGTGATATAACATCTGTTAACTCCTGTCAATGAAGACAAATCTATTTTTCAGAGAAAATTTCTCTCAAGTTAAATAAAACGTCGTTTTATCTGCCATTAAGATTTTTTTTAAATAAACTACCTATAGTTGTTAATGTCTGTGTCATTTTGGTCTTTTGTGGATAGTTGTCTCATTGGCAACCATACCACATCTTCTTTTTTTATATAATTGTTGGCTAATATATTACTTAAAAGACATTTGATTTTCTGTAATGTCTATCAATTCGATTGACGAAAGCTGTCAATAATGTATTCAATAATCTATTATTTTTAAAGAACAAGAGATATTCTGATAATTTAGATTTTGAGATCTAATTGGGGACAAATTGTTTATTTTTTTTTTCATTATGCCACTCCACATAGACCTATAGTTCTTCGGATTTGCACTATATATTCGCACTCTCCAAATTTCGCTCGCTCGATCCAATTTCTACACACAGAAGAAGAAGAATAAAATTTGAAGTAGCCATTGATTTTTTTTAAGAATATGTTCATTCAATATCATCAGGTAGAGCAAATTTGGCACAATTATTTTTAGAGAAATTTCAGATTCAAGGTTGTGTTTGAAATAAAGTAGATGAAAACAAGAATGTGTCCTCAGTACACGAATGCCCCACTCCCAATATCATTTTCCATGTTCAGTAGACCGTGAAATTGGGATAAAAACTCTAATTTGGCATTAAAATTAGAAAGATCATATCATAGGGAACATGTGTACAAAGTTTGAAGTCGATTGGACTTCAACTTCATCAAAAACTACCTTGACCAAAAACTTTAACCTGGAGCGGGACAGACGGACGGACGAACGGACGAACGGACGCACAGACCAGAAAACATAATGCCCCTCTACTATCGTAGGTGGGGCATACAAATGTAACATAAGGTTTCAACTCAAACAGAAATAGTTGATATTTGTTTGCTTTTATAGTGATTAAGATTATATCACAATGTTGACTGCTGTTCCCCTATATTGACATTTTTACCTATTATGTCTTTTTGTTTTGTTCACATATCGTTGTCAATATAATGGACTGTTATGCGACTGTCATACAAGTGAGAGGATAAGCTAGCTGTAAAACTAGGTTTAATATACCATTTCTACACTAGAAAATGGCTCTACCAAGTCAAGAATATGTCAGTTGTTATCCATTCGTTTGTAATGTTTAAGCTTTTAATTTTGCCATTTGATTTTGGACTTTCCGTTTTGAATTTTCCTCGGAGTTTAGTATGTTTTGTTATTCTACTGGTTTTTTTTCTCAAGTATTTATACAACCTTTTCTTTCAAAGATTGGGTTTTGAGTTTTCATGATAAATAACGAAAAGCGTTTTGGACGCACCAAACTAATTTAGTGTTAATTTTCATTTTATCAATATACCAGTTTCTTGAGCCGTGTGTTGCCACCAATGTATCCAATCTTATAAACACCTTTAGCATTGAGTGTTTCTGCCTGAGACAGAACATCAACCTCTAGAGAACCATGCGCTTTTTTAACTGATTTCAGCCACTCCAGACTTGTATATGTTCCAAGCTAAAATAAGACAAAGACGTGAATGTAGCCATTGGGCTGATTTCTGCTCTTTGGTCGAGTCGTTGTCTGTTTGTCACATTTCCCGTTTTCATTCTCGTTTTAATAAAGAGAAATATAGAGATTAAAAAACGCCATTAAATTCACCCATGTTTTGAGATACAAACTCTTAACTATAGTATATATATAGTTAGAACTATACACTGTGAATTAGAACATGGTATTGAAATCCTGCAGCTGTAAATCAAATCTTTTAATGAATAATACAGGAGCATTATGGTTTTCTGACGGTGACTAACTGTGGTCTTCTCATTGAACAGATTTTCCTTACTGTATGTATCAATCACAATTTCTTAATTTTCTTCTAAAACTTCATAAAGATACACACACATATAACTCGAACGTTGTTTATTGACAATACCTGATAATATTCGAAAAATATATTGTAACACTGGCTCATTTCTAAAGAGCTCCAACTTCTTAGTTAGTTCGATATACGCATATTAATTAATACTTCAATTAGATTGAATTGAAAAGGAAATTAACATAAAATGGCAGGTAGTACGAAAGAAACTGATTTATTTTATCATACCACGGCCTTATTCTATATAAAAACGCGTCAATATCGAACTTGACCTACATATTGTCATCAGTAGCATCATGCAAGAATTTGAAAGGCCTAGGTTGATAGATTCATAAGTTATTGCACAGAAACAACACTTAGTGCCTGCTATCAAAGAAATAAGTTCTGAACGGTTACAGTAAAAATCGATAAAATCGAACTTCCACTTCGTTTTAAGTTTATAAATTAGTTTGGGGGACGTATTTTTCAACAAACAATCGAAATTTTCATGGGAACCAACTGTACTTCTTTTCTGTAATTCGAAATCAGAGGATTTGAAGATCATGAAATCGTTTTATTTTCTTTATCAAACTACATGTATTCCTTGGATAATCCCAACTAAATAATGACAAGTGACGATAGTATATATATACCGAATAATTTTGTTTAAGAAGCACACAAAACAGGGATCAGTATTGAGAATTGTCGATATATAGGATCTTTATATAGGTTTTCTCACCCTATGTAGGATAAGAAAGTCGTGGTCTTTTGTGGCATAATAAGTAGTTACGTAGTAATTGTCATAATCATACCAGTTTGCTTGGAAGATTTGGGTCTGTTTCCATAACTCTCCATACTTGATTGCATTTTTCAAGGAAAATATTTTCATCACAGTTTTCATCATAGTTAAATATCAGGGGTCCGTATCCTGTTACTGATGCATGCAGACTGTGAACTCGAGCAATAGCTAAATCACCTTGACGGCTTGACATGCTTGCTAGTTCGATGAAAGTATTCCAATTTTTCATTGCTAAATTTAAAAATAACATACGTATTCATAATTATTATCTTTTTGTTTGTCTATATGGATATAATTCGTAGCTTATAAAAAAATATTAGATGTTGAATTCCGGATTTAAGTTTTTGTATGCTTTGTTGAATAAGCTATTTGTACCACTTTTTGTCGTAATCATACGTAGGTACTAAAGTATTTCTAGTAATAATTTACCACATTTTCTTTCAATGTGTTTTGTTTGAAAGTTCCTGATGAAGGTAAATCCAGAAAAGCGCTTCAGGCTATTTATTAGTAAACTACATTTATAAAGTGAAATTTTGTTTCATAAGGAACACTCAAACATGCTTCAATACACCACTCCAGAGCATAATGTGAATTGCATTTCTTTACCTTTTACACTTTGAGACACTAGCGCTTCAATGATTAAAAAGGGAGTAACTACAAATGTGTATTTTTTTTAAATAAATTTAGTCCCCCTCCCTTCCCAGGGATTGGTCTACGTAATAGTTAATTGTCTATCAGACATCGTTTTTGATGGTATTTCGTGATATTGTATATGGTTGTTCTAGTCCAACATTTTTTCTTCATGTTAGATACTTCACTTGACGTACAATTTTATAAATTGTTAAACAAATATTTTCTTAACTTACTATGAATCGATTCCCTTAGCCACATAATTAAGTCTTTACATCTGGTGAAAATGGCTAGACAGGTTGCCCTCTCCGTATTAATTTCTCGCACAAAGGTACACATTTTTAACATTTCTTTGTCCAAAGTGGCCATTGTAGTATCAGCATTTCTTTCCTAAATGAAACAATAAGAAAACCCCTATTGATAACAATTCGAACGTTAACTCATATACTGATATGCAGGGATCAAGTTTTGTACACACATTATGCAGCATTCTATCAACCCTGCATATGAAATATATGTATGCCAATTGACAAGGATGGTGAATGGTGAATGTTGCTTGTCTGTTCATCATTCACACATGCTTGTTATTCTAACTCTTCTATTCGTCTTACTTTTTTACCAAATATTTCTTCCGTCCAATTTAATGTAAAAAGTTAAATCACAAAACTACTGAACTCAGAGGAAAATCAAATCAGAAAGTCCCTTATCACATGGAAAAATTAAATGACAAAACACATAAAAAACGAATGGACAAGAACTGTCATATTCCTGACTTGGTACAAGCATTTTCAAATGTAGAAAATGGTCGATTAAACCTGCTTTTATAGCGCTAAACCTCTCACTTTGTTGACAGTCTCATCAAATTCCGTTATAAGATAAGATAAGATAAGATAACTTTATTAGCACTAACACATTGACAATAAATGGTTATGGCAACAAATTAAAAAAAAAACAACTACAATAACATATATACAATGAAGGAGTGACAGTGGATAATTATGAGAGCCTTGAAATATATATAAAAAAAAATAAAAGAGAAGCATATACATTATTACAGAAATCAAGTACCTTTTAATAATGAGTTTCTCACCAACAAGCATTCATTCAAATAGTTGACAACAATTTTTAATATTGTTTGGAAATTACTATTTAGAATTGATATAAGCAAGTTATATGATAAAGAAAGTAATTTGTTGTTCAATAGAACATTATTTAATTTTTTAATGAAGTTATCTCTCACATAGTTATAGGATGAACATTTTAAAAGAAAGTGTAGTTCATCTTCAATGTCTTCATTGTTGCAGCAAAGACATACCCTACTCTGCTTTGATATTTTTATATATCGCCCTCTTTCAATAGATAAAGTATGAGCACTTAACCTCAATCTACATAATGTTGATCTATCACATTTGGATTTGCATTGATCAATATACGAGGGTCTTTATTTGGTTTATATAGTATATTAAAAAAGTTCAATTTTTTATTTTGATTGATGTCAGTCTCTTGCTTCTGGAAGGCTATATCATTGATTCTCTCTTGAATGGGTTTTAAATACATTTTAATATCAATAGGATTTAGATTAATAAAATGAAATCCAAGTCTTGAAATAAGATTTTTCATATTTATTATCCAAGAGTTATTTTTTCAGTTGCTTTATATATTTTTAGGGCAAGTGAATTATTTGACTCAAATATATGAAGCCAATATTTTATTGCTGAAAATTCTATTCTGGTATATAAAGGCAATCTATTCAGCTCGGCTAAACATGCGGCATTTGATGCTTTACAATGTATTCCTAGAATTTCTTTAATAAATTTATACTGCAAGTGTTCAAAGGGATCTGAATCCCTGTGTTGTTTGCCTATTCCCCATACTTCACTCCCGTATAGAGCAATAGGCACAACTAGGGAGTCAAATAATTTTTCTAATAGCTTGCATTGGTTATTCAGTCTAATTGTTTGTTTTTTTTATTTTAAAAAGTGTTTTTCTACCCTTTTCAACAAGCAATGAGATGCACAGATTTAGATTTCCTGTGTTCTGCAGTGTCATGCCAAGGTAGCAGTATGATTTGACAGTTTCCAGGAATTCGTTATTATATCTATACAAAAAATTATTATGTGTTTTTCCATTTGAGTTAAATATAATAACTTTTGATTTGTTTATGTTAACTTTTAGTTTCCAGCATTTACAAAAATCACTAAGAACATTTAAAGCTGTTTGTAATCCCATTTCAGAATTTGATAATAAAACTATATCATCTGCAAATAAAAGGGAATTTATTGTTGTATCTCCAATTATAATGGAATCTGTATTAGCATCTTGGAGACTTTTAACCAAATTATTTATGTAAAGATTAAATAACAACGGACTGAGAACATCTCCCTGTTTAACGCCACGGTTGGAGACAAATTCTTCACTGAGACCATTTTGGAATTAATTCTACATGTAGTATCGTCATACATAGAATGAATTATATTAAAAAGTTTACAGGGTAATTTGAGTTCCAAAAGGATATAAAAATAATCAATTTCTCCAAACTGTGTCAAAGGCCTTCCTGAGATCAACAAAGGCAGCAAACACCTTCTGTTTCTTATTTTTCTTTTGTTCTATTATAGATTTTTAAGGTGAAGATGTGATCTGAGGTACGGGATTTTTCTTTAAATCCAATTTGGTTTTCACTAATAATGTTGTGTTCATTCATGAATTTTGTAATTCTCATATATATAATTTTATTGAATAATTTTCCAAGATTGTATTTACAATGATGCGTGAACCAGTCAGGATTCTACTTCGTCAAAATTATCTCCCCATTACGCCAGTTCATTTTCACAATCGTAGAAATGGAAGCCATTGTAGGGATGACGTGCTGCCAATTTTGCTCTCGGAAACCGATAAATTTATCCACATTGCACCATTACGATCCTTACATGTCAGTTGTATTTTAAAAGGCAAATGTATCAACTAGCTAATGAGCATCAGTTAATGATCTTGTCTGCATTGATTCAACTTAAAACTATTGTCTGATCGGTTGTCAGGTAGAATTTTAGAAAATTCATAAACATTTAAAAAAATTCTAATTAAATATTAGATTATTTTAGTGGTTGAAGACTATAAACCCTAGTTATCACACACAAAAAAATAGAATTTTTCGAAGATATGCATTTTCATCATCCAACTTGAAAGACTGATGTCAAGTACATTCAGTTAAAAAATAGCTATTCGAACACACCTACTCTGTTTTTGTGATTCATTAGATAGGTATTTCACTTGACCCATATATTTCATCTTTTAGTACTGTGATTTTTTATGTTATAAAGTCAACCTGTAGCTTTTATATTTAAGAATTGAATGCCTCTTTTTGTAAATTCATTGGGGTGTAAAAGCGTTGACCGAAGTACATTTTGTATGAAGCGCGGGAGTGCTTCATTCTAAAATTGTGCGCACGGTCAACGCTTTTACAACACTATGAAGTTACAAAAAGAAGCATTCAATACTTATAATTACATTTTTTAGCTATGATCAAGAAAAAACGAATTTTATATTGTTTTTATTTAATTCACCTGTGCACTTTATTGTGGGACCACGTGCTATCATGAATGAAAAGTATTATTGAGTGATACAATTGCTTACGGAATAACACGTGATGTGCTGTTAGCTAATCAGAATAAAGTATTTTAATGAAACATACATCTAATGTTATTATATAAAAATGATAGAATCTGAAGCGAGACGATGTATGAAATATTCTTGCTTTGTTCGATATCAAGACAAAATATTCAACTCAAACACACCCTAACATAAAAAGGTCCACTCGATTTTCTCTTTTCGATACAATTATTACCCATTTTTTTGAATTTTTCTTGAGTCACATAATGGAAGGGCAGACACGAAAATTACTGAACTAATAGATTGATATGTTATCCGTCCGTGGTAAAAAAAAAATCGGAGGTTATGCATTATTTACATCCAACTTGAAAGATACCCATGTCGTCGACTTGATATCTAATTGTTCTGCATAACTATGCACTAGATAAATTGAAAACTTATGCAAATGGTGTTTTTAAAATAAAACACTTCGTAATTGAGAAGACAATTGTAATTTTGTTTGTTTCTATTAACTTTTAAAATTTTTGTCACTATAGTAAACATTACAGTCAGCTTCATATCTTGACTTACATCTAGAAATTGACAATGAGGGTCGGTTGAAGACAAAACTTTACGACAAAAGAGATGATTTCAGCTTTCCTATTGTGAACTTTCCATTTCTAAGTAGCAACATTCCAGCAGCACCTGCATACGGGGTATATATCTCTCAATTGATACGATATTCCCGTGCTTGCATTTCCTATCATGATTTTCTTGATAGAGGGTTACTGCTCACAAGGAAGCTATTAAATCAAGAGTTCCAAATGGTGAAGTTGAAATCATCCCTTCGTAAATTTTACGGACGCCATCACGAGTTGGTTGACCGTTATGGAATAACCATTTCACAAATGATATCGGATATGTTCCTCACGTCGTAACTACAATCTCCTTCCCTTTCATGAATTTGACCTACCGAATTAGACTATTTACCGGATTTGTAATCACATAAGCAACACGACGGGTGCCGCATGTGGAGCAGGATCTGCTTACCCTTCCGGAGCACCTGAGATCACCCCTAGTTTTTGTTGGGGTTCGTGTTGTTTATTCTTTAGTTTTCTATGTTGTGTCATGTGTACTATTGTTTTTCTGTTTGTCTTTTTCATTTTTAGCCATGGCGTTGTCAGTTTGTTTTAGATTTATGAGTTTGACTGTCCCTTTGGTATCTTTCGTCCCTCTTTTACAGTAAGCATTTATCGCCTTCTCTAACAAAGAGCTTCGATTCTTTTGTTCTATTTCAACCGGGTTTATGTAAACAGACATAATAAATAAAATAGTCAAAATATGGGTACATCAGTCATCATTGTGTAACAATTTTAAAAGGAACAATTTAACAGAACACAAAAACATCTATTACAAACACATTCATTGCTTCGCGTGTAATATAATCTCAATTACTATTTATTGTTGTTCTGTGTTCCAACAAAAGCACCGAACGGAGATTATGTTACATAAAAAATGCCGATGAAGACGTAATAATGATAGTTTAAAATTTTATAGCCGATTTCTTATGCATTCAGAGTAATACTAGTTTAGATGCCTTGCTTGCTTTGTATGTATCAATGTTTGTTCAAGCATTGTAATTAAAATTGACATCTGCAATCAATATAAGTGAGCAGAGTTAAACCTGTATATAGGTAAAGCTGATTATCGCTAATTAGTGCATTTTTCCTTTGATCTTTTTTTTGTGATAATTTTTCATATCATGCTACTCGATTGAGATGTAAAATTATCGCTAGAAACTAAGGAGGCACGTGGCGTTGCTAACGAAATTGACATGAAATTGACAACGTCGTCATAGGTATTTATATAATTAAAAGAGTGAAACATGTGAACAAATATTTGAATATATGATATAAGAGAAAAATGACGTTTAGGATACTCTATACATAATCATCAGGTATGAATTGGTTTCCTATAGCGTTATCAACTTTCTTGATCCTTAATGCTATTCATCTTCGTAATATAGCAATTACGATAGAGGAAAATAGTTTTGATAAACGCAGTTAAGGGAAGTCTTTGATGAATTTTCTATTCAAAATTACCAAAGAAATAACGTCAACCGAATGCAAAGCTACAAAAAAAACCAAGAGTACACAGAGAACTACACAGATAAACTAAATACCAGATAAACAGACTCCCTCCTTTCCAAAAAATAATAATAATACAAACTTATACTCACTAAACAATCTATCACCTTTATCTGTCTGAAACTTCCTTTCATGTTGTATTCAGCAACTAGATTAAGGATAGCTTTTGCTCCATTTGAACATGCGCAAATGGTTTTGTACTGTTTAAACTGATATATTCGTTCATCAATCCAACTGATATTTGTTGGAGTTTTGTTAAACTGAGATAGTTCTACATGCAGCTTATCTAAATCTTGTGTTAAGTAATTCTTTTCAAATTCTGAGAAAAGCATTTCTCCTTTTTTTAGTTTTGTGTACAGATTTTGCCATTGGTTTTTTGCTGGTTCCCAAACATCAGTTAACACTTCATTCACACTTAATTTTCTATTTTTGGACTTTTCAAGATTTTTTCCACGTTTGGTTAAAAGATTAACAAATGACCCTCCTTTAGTGTAGTCTATAATATTTTTTAATTCACGCATCTGGTCTTTACTAAACCCAAATGCAGTAATGATGGGCTCATGTGATGATAACACTTCATACTGATTTTGTTGAACCATGTGCACACCATAACATTTTGTTTGAAACATTACTATCTTTGTCTCAACGCATATGTCTTTCATCTGAACGGTTGCCATATTTTCTAACTGCTCGAGTCTTTCTGTTAATACTCCGATGTTTCCTATATAAATATACATACATGCTTTCTTAGAAAAGTACTTTTATATATTTTTTATGTTATTACAAAGAAGCCTGGGTATTCATTTTTTGGCCCGTTTATCATTCATTTTCGTTTCAAGTTGGACCTCAAAAACATAGTACCGTATTGCAACCTTACTAAAATATATGGTCACATGACGAGATGAACATCCCTATTTTTTTTTAGGTTACTATGAGACAGGTGTAGGTTTAAAATAATAGACAACAATTTGTTTCGAATGGAGGTGTGTAGATGCTAACTCAAATACAATGGGCTGCAGTCTTACTTAGAATAGATTACCGTAACTGTATTTGGCAAAACTTTTAGGAATTTGGTCCTCAATGCTCTTCAACTTCGCAATTTATTTGTCCTTTTTAACTTTTTTAGATTCGAGTGTCACTGATGAGTCTTATGTAGACGAAGCGCGTCTGTCGTAAATACAAAATTTAATCTAGGTATCTATGATGAGTTTATTTACAACCACTTGGTAGATGCTACTGCTGGTGGAGTTTTAATTCCCCGAGGGTATCACCGGCTCAGTAGTTGGCACTTCTGTGCTGACATGAATTATCATTGATACGGTCATATGTATAGATTAACTCACAGTTAACAAAACTTTTGAATTTTTGAAAAACTAAGGCTTTACTACCTCAGGAAAGATTACCGTAGCTGTATTTGGCAAAACTTTTAGGGATTTTGGTCCTCAATGCTCTTATTTTTCACCTTTGTACTTGTTTGGCTTTATAACTATTTTGATCTGAGTATCACTGATGGGTCTTTTGTAGACGAAACGCGCGTCTGGCGTATTAAATTATAACCCTGGTACCTTTGATAACTATTAACACCACTGGGTCGATGCCACTGCTGGTGGATGTTTCTTCCACGAGGGTATAACTAGCCCAGTAGTCGGCAAATAAACTCATCATAGATACCTAGATTAAAATTTTATATATACGCCAGACACGCGTTTCGTCTACAAAAGACTCATCAGTGACGCTCGAATCAAAATGTTTAAAAGGCCAAATAAAGTACAAAATTGAAGAGCATTGAGGACCAACAATTCCTAAAAAATTTTCCAAATACAGCTAAGATAATCTGGTGTTGACATGAATATCAATTATATGGTCATTTTATTAATTTCCTGTTCAAAACTTTGAATTTTTCGAAAAACTTAGGGTTTTCTTTTCCCAGGAATAGATTAATTTAGCCGTATTTGGCGCACAAAAAAGATGTAAATAATTAACTTACGACGATATGCTTTTGTTCGTAATAGATAAGTAAAAAGTACAATAACAAAAATACCGAATTCCGGGCAAAATTCAAATCGGAAATTCCTTAATCAAAACCAAATCAAAAGCTCATAACACATCAAACGATTGGATAACAACTGTCACAATCCTGACTTGATACATGGATATACTAAAGTAGAAAATAGTGGATTTAAACCTGGTTTTATAGATAGCTTAACAGGGCCGTAACTACCTATGAGGCAGGGGAGGCAACTGCCTCCCCTGAATTTTCTACACTAATTATTTAATTTTTTTTTTTTAAGTAATAAAATGAAATATTGACAATATGTACACAAAGAACTTGAATTTATGTTATAAACAACACAAATTTGCAGTTTTAACAGTGTTATCATGATACGTGATATATCGGTCATTTTCAGGATTTTTTTTTATCGAATGTGAACCGTTTCAGTATTTTTTTTTCTTGTGGCCGTCCGTCTGTAATTCAGTTTTCGTACGATAATAAATATATGGAACTTTGCTTTCGACAATTTTGAATAAAACTTAACTGTTCACATTTATTTAGGGGCTCAATTAAGCAGAGGAAGTTCCCTTTGTATTGTGAATCTTTTATGATATGGGAAATTCGTTACCGGCTGAATCAGCTGTTTGGTCAATGTTTTTTATGTCTCCCGCTCATATGAGAACATTATGGTCAATCCATTAGAAGTTAAACACTTCCAATTGTTGTAGCAGAGCTTTCTATACCAGTAAAGAAAGTCCCTGGTTGTAGTTATATAAATGTCTTTTCAGCTTTCAACAATATTGAAATTCAAGGTCCTCGATAAAAAAAATTATTATGAACTTGCTTTATATGTTTTGTTAAACTTACCAGTTTGATTTCTAAAAATATCTTTAAATACAGATAATAATTGTTTGCATAAAAATGCTTCCAGGATCCAGCAATACTAATATGTTTCTTAAAGTAAGGAAATCGAAGGAAAACGGGTGATTTTTAGCCATATTCAGAGAAAAATTAGCGGTCGCAATGTATTTAATGTTGATAATTATAGGTCAAAATACAGCCTTCAAGACGGAGCCTTGGCTCACCCCAAACAACAATCTCAGCTTGTTTTTGCATAAAGAATGCTTCAAAGTTCTAGAAATACTGATGCTTCTTAAAGTGAGGAAAAAAGGGGTCATTTTAGCCATTTTACAGAGAGAAAACAAAAATCGGCGGGGGGCTACACCTCCCAACCCCCTTATCTTGGGGGCCTCTATCGGCGGCTACCGAACTCTGCCTCCCCTGAATTCGAACCCTAGTTACGGCCCTGAGCTAAATATATCACTTGTATGGTAATTACATACAATTCCCCTCCCCCCCCTCAAAAAAAAATTATGTAAAAAATAGGGATACAGCAGTCCAAATTGTGTTATAAATTAAATGAAAACATACAAATATGTAAACAAAGAAAAACAAGTTCAATTTTGAACTGAACATGTTTCTAGTTGACTTCCGTAATTTATAGAACTTAAAACCGATTCTCTTAAGTGTAGCGCACTGGGAGTGGAAATATCCCTTTAATCTTTTTTTTTCAATTTCGCGGTTCATAGCTGCTGGCTTTTATTTATTAGCAAACTCTTTTTATTTTGAAATGTAGCATTTGCTCTTTCAGATTTGTGACACCAAAATAAGGCAATTTTAATTACCAACGAATATGATATCCTTCTTTTTCGAAGGATCAGTTTGAACAATTTCTGATTGATCTATTTTATACTTGCAAAAATATCAATACGAATATGATGTTTGTTATATGTGTAACTAGCACAGCCACTTATATGATTTGATTCTTATCCATGGTTTCTATAGTTGACTTTCGCTATAAGAAATAGGATTAATTTTACACTACAAAAATTTGTATATAAACAAACAATGTTGTCAATTTAATGGAATTTGATGCGTCTGTCATATAAGTGAGAAGTTAAGCAAGCTATAAAACCAGGTTTAATCCACCATTTGCTACATAAGTAAATGCCTGTACCAAGCCAGGAACATGACAGATGTAATCTGTTAGTTTAATGTATATGAGCTTTTGATTCTAACATTCAATTATGGACTTTCCTTTTTGAATTTTTACTTTTCTTGTATGGTTCAATCATTCTCATTCCCTAGAAAATATATTTCTTAAAGAAAGCTTGTTACAATACATTTTCGAAATTACAATGATTTTTTAGCATCTATATACAATGTCTAAGGAACTAAATTGAAACGATGCACCTTATTACCTCAAGATTTTACTGAGTTAACAATCGAGTTAAAAGCGCTTCGGACGCATTATTTTTTCATTTGATAGATATCCCTCCTATGTAAGTTTTCAACAGTAATGTGCTGTTAAAGTGACACAAATAAGTAATAACAAATTTTTAACATTGGAATAAGTTTTAAAAAAGAAGACATATGGTTCTTTGATAATACAAAGCTAACGTACACATACCAACACATTTATCCCTTATACAACTCCAAAAAGGGTAAATCGATCAACGGATGATTGTCCTTGCATGCACTAAGTTTAATGAATAGCATATATTTTATTTAAAGTAAACAGTTGGCAATTTGAATTGATTCTTTTTGCAACTTTGTTATAGCATGTTTGAGGTCGTAAGATAATAGCACAATAAAGGCAATAGTCTTATACGGCTGTTCAAAAGTCATTAATCGATAAAGAGAAAATAAATCCGGATTACAAACTAAAACTGAGGGAACACAGAGGAAAACAACGGGAAATTGACACACTGAATTGCAGCCAAAAATAAAGCCAACATACATAGAAACGGACTATCTGATAACAACTGCCATTTTCTGTATGCAGGAAATTGTAAGAAAAAAACCCCGATTGAAACCTGGTTTTATGGCTAGCCAAACCCCCAGCTTTAAAAGCAATGTTAAAAATATCTCATAAATGACAACAGTGACACGAATACAGTGAAAACAAACACACGAACACTGTACAACAAATGGAAGTTTTTAACGACCTTGACTGGCTATACAGCCCTTGCACGGTCGGCAAAAACACTGTACAAATAAACCGTTTACATTAATAAATAATATAAAAGTGCATTGCAACATTTAAACCGCAGAATAACAATTGACATATCCCACTAATTAAAAACAGCACCAGACACGACAAACTGAGCGTCACATGAATGGATCAACGACACAACAAGTGACGTATTTATATGACGTAAATATTATTAAATGTTATCTTTAAATTCATACAATTATATGGAACGAGATCTAAAAATTCACAATAATTTACACGATATACTAGTTCAAATAATTATCATGATTATGACGGTCTTGACGGTTTTTTAAATAGAACTGTCACGACGTCAGAATTATTTTTATTTACACTATAGTAGTACTTTATCCATGGAAAGTTTAAATAATTGAACTATAATGACAAATAAGACATATGTGAAATGTACCGAACATATATAATTCAAACCATAAACGATAAGACATAGCACAATATCAAACCGTACTTATCAGAGAAACATTATAACTAACTTATGTTGGATGTATAAATATCGAGACACGTCGTATAGCAATCTAAATTCATACCAAGCAATAAAGTCATATTTGGGATAGATCAAGTTCGGTGCTTAGCAGGAAAAAAAACACGTGCATGGTAAACCACACACCGCAAAACATTGAATTTATTGAGAAGTTTTATATGAATATAATTCCAATAAAGGCAATAGTAGAATATCGGTGTGCAAAAGTCATAAATCGATTGAGAAAAACAAATCATCCGTGTTACAAACAAAACCGAGAGAAAGACATCAACTGTAAATGGAAAACAAATAAGAAACAGGAACACAGATTGAAGTGCTACAAAAACAAACGGCAACACAAACGAATTATTTGATAACAACTGTCATATTTCTGACTTGGTACCGAACATTCTAAGAAAAAACGGTGGGTTGAAACTTGTTTAATGTCTAACCTAACCTACCGCTTTATGACAATGTTTAAACATATATCGCAATGACAACACTACTTGAAAGAAATACAGTAAAACAACTTGTTTTATCTAGATGTAAATAATCATATGTACCATTATCTACTATTATGTAGGTAAAATTTACCTCCAGAATTTTCACAAATATAAACAAAATGCAATACAGCAGCTTGGTCAGATTCAAAGGCAAATAGCTGCTTTCGCCTTAATTCAATTGATGCTTCGACTGCACCTACATCCACATTTAGATCTTTTATTTCTTTCACTATGCTTTTGAAATTACTTTCTGCAGACAAAATAATCTTCAGATTTTGCATTGTGATATTTCCAGTCATAAGTTCTTGACAAACAGATTGCATAACAGCAATTGACTTTTGCATATGCTCCTTGCATTTATCTTTAAGCACCCGTTGGAAATTGGTGTTACCTACAATGATTTATTGAAAATAATATATGCACACCGACTAAGAAACGGAAATTAAACAATAATGTAAACGTATGCTAAAAAAATCAATTTATTTAAATCGTTCATCTCTGTGTTCAATACGAATTTTACTCTACAATACTTTTCAGAAATAAAAACATTTGGATTTATTAGATTAACTTTCAAAGTTCAATAGCTTTTTTACACTGTTGTATAATGTGTAGGTTTACTTTAATTTTACCTTCATTACTTCATTTTTTTTTCTTTTTTGTTCTTTCCTTTCGAAATAAATATATAAACATGAATATTTTAATACACTTAAGAGATTGATGCTTCATACAAACGAATTTTGAACAATATCATGTACATTAAAGGTTTTTGGTGAACAAAATGTCCCTGGTATAATAAAGGCACCATTGATAAATTTCAGTTTGAGAAGGAATGCTGAACAATTCTATTTTATCAACTTCATATCTTACAACGTGGTTTTGACTTTTCAAATACTATACCTCGAGTATTACTAAAGATACTTTAATTGTCGAAATGCTCAATTGGTGCAATGAAATTGGTACGAATAATTTAAATATTTGCTTAGATGGAATAATACTCACAGTATACTTTACAAAATACTGCAAACGGGGACCACGATAATACATGCTGAAGAACAGAAGTTGTGTCAGTCAACGTCTTTCTTCCAAATTCTTTGTCAAAAATATGACGAAGCAGTTTTCCATACTGTTGTAGTTTTCTGTCATTCGTTGTGTCGGCGAAACTTTTGAGACTAAGGTAATCTGTAAATATTTCAAACGCCTACAAATAGAAAATAGAAAAGACTTTAATATGATTTCTTCAAATCTGTTTTTTTAACACATTTATCTATTGTGAAAGGAAGATGTCCGGTATACATTGATATTACAATGATCAAAATACAATACAATGACAACATCAAGAAGAAAAACAACAATCCTTTTAGTTTTGCAAGAGGTTAAATTAATGGTCTACAACACCAGGTTAGTATCTAGACAATATACAATGCTATAAAATCGCGATATCATCTTTTCGAGTACCAGTTACCATCAGAAATAAAAATACTTGTCTCTTATATTCTTTTACGGAACATAGATCTGGAAACAAAACTGTTATAACGAAAAATAAAGTTTACCAGGAACGAATACTTCAAACCTACTTGTCATTTTAAAAACAATGGACTTATAGATACGTATACACGTTAATAGCTGTATAACCAAAATGGACATAAAAAGGACATTAAAGTGTTCGTTTTATTTTTACCTCAGAGAATTTGAATTTTAGTTTTATCTATATGGTTTTATTTATAAAAGATCAGTTTATTAAAATTAACGAAACACTGTCCGCTGGGCAGTTGATACTCTCCGGGAAAAACTAAATATCTGCTTAATCCCTTTGAATTTATTTATTGACTAGACATTCAAATTGACTGAATGAATTAAGGCATTGTCATATATACTTGAATTTTTCTATGCAAATCATATAATTACTATTTTCAACTTGTAAACGTGGTATTCGTTAATCGGATTAATAACATGAATAAACATTGGAACATTAGAATTAAAGATTGCCTCTGTTTCATGTTTGAAGTCTGGTCAAAACAAAATTAGGGTTTTATAAAAAAAATTGCTGGAAAGATTTAAAAAATAGACCAATAGTTGAAGATGGTGATAATCTGATTTTTTTCAGAAATGTGAAATTTGTACTTTATTTGGCCTTTTTAACTTGGCGAGTCTTTACAGACGAAACAATCGTCTGGCTAATGCAAATTCAATCCTGGTATCAGTGATTACTTTATTGTACACACATTGTCAGTCAACATAATGCCACAGAATCACTATAAAGTTAGTTTGATATGTAGAAAGCCTTTTAATCATCAAATGCAAAACAGAAGAGGGTATCTTTGATGAGTTTGTTGTACATAAATCATTATAAAGTTAGTTTGATATAAACAGACCCTTTTGATCACCAATATGCATGAAAACAAGTGGATTTTTAATTAAAAAGACTATAATATGTCTTGAATAAACAGTGCCAATGTAGAAGCATTAATTTTGACCTAAACAGAAGAACACACGTCACCTAACATGGGAGAGATACGACCATTCTTAATCCCTTTGTTTTTATAACATACTTCAGTTCTGGTATATAACGAGCTAGCTAGAAAGCCAGGCCTTATTCATCATTTTCTACATGGGGAAATTTCTGTTCAAGGTCATGAACATGAAAGTGGTTTTCCATTCGTTTGGTGTGTTAGAGCTGTTGTATTTTGCGATTTGATAGGGACCCTCCGTTTTAAATTTCCCTTGAGTTTCGGTATTTTTGTTATCTTATCTTTTATTAAACTGGTGAAAAATCATTTAAAAATAAGCCCATTGTGTTTTTTTGAGTAACATTGATTGGATCTATAGTTAAGTAAAATAGTTAAAAAAAAAACCAGTGAAATTACTTACGGTTAGAACCTCAAGCCTCGATCACACCTTACCGGATAGCTCGAACGGACGCCTAACGGATAATTTTTTTTCGATCCGTTCATGTCCGTTAGACGTCCGTTCTTATCCGTTAGACGTCCGTCCATTTCCGTTTCATGTCCGTTTATCGTACGTTTTATCTGTCGACGTCCGTTCTGTCCGGTGGAAATTGTTAAGCATGTTTAAAACTTTGAACGGACGTCCAACGGATGAAATGTCCGTTGAACTTCCGGAAGGCGTCCGTTTTGTACGGTACTCGTCCGTTTCGTTTCCGTTTTTTATCCGTTACGTGTCCATTATACATCCGTTGGAGGTCTGGTAGACCAATTCACCAACGGACTTCTACCGGACGTTTAACGGATAAAACGGATGTTGAACGAATGAGAAACGGACTTCTACCGGACGTATAACAGATAAAACGGACGATGAACGGATCTGAAACGGATAAATGCCAATTGAAAATTTCGTGTCAGAAATGCCAATTATTGGTATGTCAGATTTCTTAAGGTTCATGAATTCTTATTATTCGTAATCGATCTTAGAGTAAGGGCACGTCTTCACAATCAAGCATCTCTTATTCAGGCCAGACACTGCCCTTTTTGGCATTTTGAAGAACAAACCAAAATCAGTTTTATTTTCATCCGTTAGGCGTCCGTTCGTGCTATCCGGTAAGGTGTGACCGAGGCTTAAAGGATAGCTCGAACGGATGCCTAACGGATAACTTTTTTTTCAATCCGTTCATGTCCGTTAGACGTCCGTTCTTATCCGTTAGACGTCCATCCATATCCGTTGCATGTCCGTTAAGGGTACGTTTTATCCGTTGACGTCCGTTCTGTCCGGTGGAAATTTTTAAGCATGTTCAAAACTTTGAATGGACGTCCAACGGATGAAATGTCAGTTGAGCGTCCAGTAAGCGTCCGTTTTGTACGGTACTCGTCCGTTTCGTTTCCGTTTTGTATCCATTACGTGTCCATTATACATCCGTTGGAGGTCTAGAAGATAAATTCACCAACGGACTTCTATCGGACGTTTAACAGATAAAACGGATGTTGAACGAATGAGAAACGGACTTCTACCGGACGTTTAACGGATAAAACGGATGATGAACGGATCTGAAACAGATAAATGCCAATTGAAAATTTCGCGTCAGAAATGCCAATTATTGGAATGTCAGATTTCTTAAGGTTCATGAATTCTTATTATTTATAATCGATCTCAGAGTAAGGGCACGTCTTCACAATCAAGCAGCTCTTATTCAGGCCAGACACTGCCCTTTGGCGGCATTTTGAAGAACAAACCAAAATCAGTTACACAGAAACATTTTGAATATTTATGCGATTTACATGTATTATTATTGTCGCCTTTATTTTTTCCGTATATCTTGTTCATCCGTTTTATCCTGTATGCTTCCTTTAGGTGTCCGTTTTATGCGGTATTTGTCCGTTGGATGTACGTTCGACATCCGTTCTATCCGGTACGTTTCCGTTTCACGTACGTTGCATATCCTGTGTGTGTCCGTTATGCATTCGTTACACGTCCGTTTTATTCGGTCAATACATCAACGGACTCGCAACGGATAACAATTTTGTCGTTGGACAACTTTTATTTTCATCCGTTAGTCGTCCATTCGTGCTATCCGATAAGGTGTGACCAGAGACATATAATATGTCTCTGGTGTGACCGAGGCTTAGAAAATCATTTAGTATGCTGACATATTTTGATATGCTTACCAAAATTTAGAAATATTTTCAACAACCAAAATATTCCTTGAACTATTGTTTAAAAAGAGTGTTTAAGGTTTACGCCACTTTCATGACAAGCATATTAATCAAAGTGATGGATATCACTCATGGAAAGATTGGAAGAGGAGTTTGAATAATTTCATATCAAGGTATGGTGGGGACAAAAAAACGCATTAATAAAGCACTTATGCTGAAAATTACATAAACAGCAGGTCTTTAGAAGGAAAAGTGATTTTCCAGTATGAAGATATAATGAGTTCAAATTATATAACATGGGTCTCAAAAAATTGCAAATAAAAAATTCTCCTAGTAAATTCACCAACAATTCTTGTCAGATATAAGACCAACAGATAGACTTAAAACTAAGAACTTTAAAGTGTCAACAAAAATAATCTAAAAATGTTTATTTTGGGGCATTTTGTGAGTTTAAACATAGGTTATATGACATTGAAAATTAAAAAGTTGTAGAGTGCCTTTTGATCAATTTATAAAGTATTTTTTCAGGACAGGGCATTGAAAATACACTTTTTTTAACGTAAACAAATTAAAAATAATATATTTTATTGAAATGTGGATTTGATCTTACGTGATTGCAAAAATATATATTCACTTCTTCTAAATATTCAACTGACTAAAATTTTTAATAGACATTTGAAAGGGAATAAAATTTAAAAGATAAAATGTTTTGTTATACATGTAATTCAAAGTTTTCAAATTTTACTAACTGTTTTAGCCAATTACTGATAAAAAAAAATTAAGTGAACTAACCTAAATTGTTGATTAATTACAGATCATTATTGGAAATTTATCAAGTAAATTATAGACCTTACTCGAATACCTTTCATATATTCATATTTATAATTTTATTTACATTTTTTTCAAAGATCTTGAAAATTCTTGAATAATCATTTATCTTTCAGACATAATTTACAGAATCACTTTATGTAGTGTAGATCAAAAGTAATAGGCAATTGCAGATAAATCTATCATCCTTATATTTAAAACACCTAATATAATATAAACATTTGTGTAATCAATTATGAGGTCAAATATTTGTGTATTGAGATGGGTATTAAGTCTGTAAAATTATGTAAGACTGAGGTTGATAAGTAATGTGGTTCAATTTGATTGGCAGTTTAGGAGGTGGAGCATTGTAATTAAAGGTCCACATTGTCTCTAATTGTTTGGTGATAATGACAGTTGTCAATCATACTGCTATTGTATCAATACTTAATTACTTAATCAAACTAATTAAAATAGCCTGCACATGAACACACCTTAATGACATACATTCTTGAATAAACTGCTCCAAAAATATACCCATTTTTTCAGTTTATATGTGTTTTATGTGTACATACACGAGAATTATAAGGAACTATATTTCAGTGTAGTGAATACATTAAGTAGCTAACCTGTCGTGTTGCTAGGGAGGCCAGTGCCGTAAGAAAGATTTAGAACAAGTCCAATCTTTCCAAAAAAAGACAAAGGTGATGTTTCAACTGTATGTATAAATATATTTCAGCAAAAATCAGAACTAGTAAACAGGGATGTTGACGTACAATTCGAAAAGGTTTTGTCTGACATATGATGCCACCACCATAGTTATGTCATAGAGGCAAAATGTCGACCTATATGATTTTGTCTGTTCATGCATTCTTCCGACAAACTTTGCTCTAGGTTAACTCCTACAGTTTTCAAGCTAGAATTATTTCATGAAATAGGGTGCATGTAGTCAGGATTTGATTTTCTTTGATGTTTTTCTCTCAAAAAACAGTTCGTTTACCTTCATTTTTGTAAGGCATAAAAGGTACATTGTTTGTCTGGCTAACTCCCCATACAGCTAGCAGTATTATATGATGTAGAGTAATAATTCATAACAATAGGCGTGCATATTGTTGGAATTTTAATTTTTCTTTTAATTTTTAATTATACTGTAAATTCAGAATGTATTGCGAGATATTGCGACTGGGCGAGTATCGTCGTTATAAACAATTGGCATTCTGATATCTGATCCAAATATCAAATTGTCCTCAATTCTCAAAAAATTAATATCGCAATATTGTTTGTGCTTCAATAAAGATAACAAACGTATGCAATAATTTCTGAATTTACAGAAAATGACAGGTCGTTGAACTTTTTTTTTAATTTTTTAGAGCGTTAAATTAGGCATGCAAGGTTCATGGTTTGACAGCCTAAATTCTCCTTCAGCTACAAAGCTTGACCGTTTATCATATTTATATTATAAAGGACGTAAGTGTTTAATTTAAAGGTATGCATATTACTATATATATATATATATATATATATAATATGATCCCATATATCTTCTAATTTTCATCAGAATATAATAAGACCTTGTTGATAATAATTTCGTATCATCTTCACAAATAATACACGACAGTCTTGAAGTTTGGATTTTAGGTTCAAGTTAATAACGTAATTCATAGTATTCCCTTTTTTGTCAAGTTGTAAAGTATTACTTTTACTGTTTCGTCTATTTTTGGTAATATCCATTGACGTGGCTCGGTACTTATACATCCCCCCATTGTATTATTGTGGTATGTAATTTTTGTCTTTCGTTTTTTGATGATGTGATTTGTCTATTTAACTTTTTGTTTTTCTTTGTTAACATATTTGTTTGGTTTTTTTTTTTATCGTGATTGACATTATAACACAATTGTTACTGTCGTACTTCTAATTTTGATATTTCTACCAATAATTTCTGTTTGTTTTGCTCACACATTGTTGTCAATATAATGGTATTTTTTATTTATTAAATTAACACATAAAAGTGAGAGGTTTAGCTAGCTATAAAACCAGGTTCAATCGACCATTTTTGACTGAGAAAATGCCTGTTCCAAGTCAGGAGAATAACAGTTATTATTCATTCTTTTGATTGGTTTGAGCTTTTGATTTTGCCATTTGATAAGAAACTTTCCGTTTTGAATTTTCTTTGGACAATTTCGCATTTTTGTTATTTTACTCTTTTCGAAAAGTCTTTTTCTTCGATTGTGACATCATGGGATAAGACTCATCACTGAATTTGTACTAACTGTAAACAACACGTCCGGTGCCACTAGTGCGACAGGATCTGCTCACGTTTAAAATTTATTGTAGGGTTTGTCGGCAGTGTGTTTAGCTTTTGGGGTTTGTGTTTCGTCTTTGGTTTTTTTCTACACTCGAATTATGACCTTAAATATCTCCTTGGTAACTTTGTCTTCTTTTTTTTGTTAGCATTTTATTTTTTTTAAATTTACACATTCGACAGAATTTTAAAGTTATTTTAAAGTTATTTTTTTTTTATGAAATTAAGCATGCAACGGACAAGGTTTGATTAGCTTTCTACATTTTTGGACATAAATAAAAAGTACATTGTTTGTTGTCCTCCACCTACAGCCGTTCAACATAGAACTAGAGAAGTGTATTAGCAAAGAAAAAAACCCCGGAAAAGACTGAATTCAAAAACAACAGAAAACAAAATACAAAATACAAAAAAGGAAACTATAGACTGGGCAACACTAAATCCGCCAATATCTTTAAGGCAGTGACAGAATGTTTAACTATTTTGACAAGACCATCAAGAGTTGCTTTCGGAAACAACTATTTCAAATAAGACCCTGATGATCACTGCTTTTTAAATCCAATATAAGTGATACTATATTTATGCTTGCAGCGGGTTACCATCCTTGTTTTGTTATGATTTATTTCATAATATGTACAATTAAGTTGTTGGGTTTTTTTTCAAGCTTCACAACTAAAGTTAAAGATTTGCAAATTACTATACTCACTTTGAGTGCACTTTTTGTCAGAATATCTTGAAGAATATAACCGAAATCGTATAATCTCTCACAGAAAACATCCAAGATAGTCGTCAGCTGGTGTTCATACGCCTACATAAGAAAACTAACTTACATCAATAGCAATACACCAGGAAAAGAAGTCAACCAACTCGTAAAAATTAAAAACGTATTAGAATATGCTATCGAATTTTCCACATAAATATGCTGCAATGTATGGACGAAGATAATTTGTATTATTTGGGTGTGATATTTCTTCAAAATCACACTAGTCTTATCAATTTATAAGTAACAAAAAGTATGAAAAAGCACTAATTTTAAGTTATCCTCATCCTTTTAAGTTAATGAAATTTTTCATAAAAATATTCACCATCTTAACATATGAGCCCAATCGCGATAAATGTGAAATATACATCTGGATTATTTGTCCCTTTGTAACTACGTCTTTTTGTTTTGTTTTGGTCACCTGATTTATTTATTAAACCTTTTTTAATATGTGTTCATTGATTTATTTGTAGACGAACCATTATATGGATAAGGTTTCTAAAACACTATAACTGACAGCTGTCTATATAGTACAGCAACCAGAGTTCATTTTTTAAAACTTTAATGGTCCGGAAGAACACACACCTAAATTATATATCGATGGAAAGAGGAAAACATGTATAATAAGAAAAGTTGGGTCGTAAAAATCCAGAGTGGTCTCAATTTTGTGAAATTGAGGTCAAAGGTCAGACCTAAAAATATCAACATTTCAACCACAAGGACAAAAAGGAGAAATATTCTGATATTTATTCAATAGAATGCTACAAAAACGATTCAATCATAAGCATATGGTATAAACGATGTTAAAACGACAAATTTGACTACTTATGTGAAAAGCTGCCATTAAAAAAATGACGTTGATTTGGAACCTTCTGATTTTTTTCCATTTAAGACATAGCAAAAGAAGAAGTGGCCTTGACCTTTTCACATCTATAAACTTTCATATTGTGTATAGTATTTCACTATAGTATATTACAGAATTATTTTCTAAAGTATTATCAAATTATTTCAATATTTTTTCTATCTTTGAAAAAAACAAAATTCAAGCGCTGAAACAGTGTTTTTAATTTTGCATCTTAAAGGTTGTGTATTTTGTGAAACTTAGTATCTAGTTATAGATAAATACATATTGTGTATTTGCAAAGTCTCGACAGAGCAGTTATAACACAAAATATACTATAGTCACACGAGGCGAATGCGAGGTTTAAAAAAAAATGAGTGTAAAACAAAGTCAGTTTGGTGCATGAACATTTTTTTAGTGGGATAATCCTGGTAAAAAAGTTAACTCATTAATTTTTTAAGGGAAGGATGAAAAATTATACAATGCAATGCTAATTTTCTAATGTTGTAATTCAAAATCAGTCATGATCCTTGTATAACTTTTAAAAGTGACACACAATAGCTCAAGTATTCATAAATAGGGACATGAATCAATCTCTTAGTCATCATATGCGGATTCAGTACGCGTATTAGCATTACAAGACACTTCCCTTTTTCATAAGAACAAGTTCGGCGTAGGACAGAGTTTGTTCAAAGCAAACACAGTTTTTGAGTACAAATGCTATCTGGAGCGTAAATACCGTCATGATTCGGTCAAACTCGTCAGATATAGTCTTACCTTTGCATAGAAATACAAGAGAAATGTGAATACAAAGTTTCGATAAATTTTAGTGACCCATATTCCCATATGCATATGCATGATGTATCTGCACTGCCAATCCAAAATGTAATGGGACGAATGTTGCTACAGAAACGATTGATTTTGTAATAGCCATCCATTTGCGAATTTTTGTTATCTTTAGGGACAATATACGGTTCAGAAGCGCCTTTGTGTTATTTTTATCAATTAACTAACAAATGAACTTTTGAGCCTAGGCTCCGTGTTGAAGACCGGACCGTGACCTATAATGGTTTACGTTTATAAATTGTGACTTGGATGGTGTGTTGTATCGTTGGCACTCACATCTTCCTATATCTATTAACAAGCTATGCATTTCCATAGAAATACCAAAATAAGGACATAGCTCATAAGAGCACTGGTGGCAGGGTGAAGTAATTGTTCTTCTTTTAATGTATCCTTAATATTTTCAGACACACCTTGGTGTAATTCTGAAAGTCTTAACATAGACTTCAATTTTCCTGCAGCAGATATGGCATCCCCTAAATTGAGTTCAGAGCTAAATTCTTTATTTCATATCCCTTGGCCCCACTGTGTCTGAATTGTAAGGTGTCACAATATCTAGTTAGTTCTGGAGTTTGGCAGTTTGGTAAGCATCAGAGACAATCTTGGGTAAAATTGATCGGTATATATAGAGGATGTGCTACATGAGAAAGGCTTTTTTTTTTTATGGAAGAACAAATCACATCACTAACAATCGTTATTAATGAACTGACAGCAAGTTCAAATTCTAATTTTTCAGTAACTGTTTTACTTAATTGCACAGGTGTTGACTTCAATAAGTACTTGGTTATGCATGGATAAATGATTACTCACATTAATAAGCACAACTTAAAAGACTGTCAACACGTTTAGAGACTCAGTTTTGCGTAGTTTTCTGGGTTTTTTTTTAAAGGTTTGTTTTTTACACAAAAACCCTGTTTTCATATCCAAACTACAAGGAAGAAACTGAGCGCGAGATCGTATAAAAGTGTCAGGTTGTGAGGATACATGTCGATCAGTTTGATCACATGTATGGATTTCTGTTGTTTCTAATTTAAAGTTCCCCAAGGGTGACTGGGGAAACGAAATATGGTCACTTGGTCTTCTCCCGACCGGCAGTTAAACGAAGTGGGGCGTCCGTTTGGCTGTGCGGGATGTATCATGTTCGCAGTCACGTCCGGTCAGAATGGGGACGTTAAGTCCGATGCCACGTTGTTTGCATGTTAAAACCCTTGCATCAACTCTTTCAGGAGTCCGAAGGTGGCCTGTTGCAATGGAAAATTTCTGTCCCAATCCAATATACCATCATTTTCCAGTGGCAGTCTAAATTTTCCCGATTATCATCCCGAATGGCCTCTATTATGACAAAACCTACATATTGTTTTTATTGATAACTTGTTCTCTTCCTGAACATGCCTGAAATATTTGTCACTGGACGTTAAGCAACCAACAATCAATCAATCAATCTAATTTAAAGACGCACCAATTTTGCCTTCTGGTGCAAGTCTCATAACATCACTGATTATTCGCCCACGGAAAGCAGAATATTAAGAGAAGTTGGTTTTAGCATGACCTTGTCACACACCAAATCTCTGCGAATCTTCAATAGTACTTTTACCCCGACCACTTGCATGCATATTAATTGCTCTGAGGTTAAACATTGACATACAATGTATTTTCACACAATGTCAACTATAGTCATTATCCGGAAAAACCTCTTATCCGAAGGATTTGGTTAACTTTTATATAAAGTCAAAATTTTATTAACAAAAATATAACTTATTTACAGAAAATACACGAAAGAACTACTATATATATTCAAATCACTCAAAAATAAATTAACTTCTCCTACAAAATCTACATAATCACATCGAAACTATCAAATTGATGGTGAAGGAAAAAATAAATGGTGGAGCTGATTGACGGATAGGAAATTTCCGTAATTAAAAAAGGTACAAATCATGTTTTTATTTTTGAGTTTGTGACAAAATTGTTTGGAATTTGCCCAACAAAATTTGCATGCAGTATCTCAATAATATGTTTTGTCTTCTCAAATGTCAAATACTATTTTTGAATCATATGTTTTCTCGTTTTCACAGAAAAACGCGTTAAATTTCTACCTAAAAAACAGCTAACTTTAAGTTTGAAAGTTTTACTTGGAGATGGTATTATATTTATGTCTTCACCATTCCGATGATCCTTGATGATATGTGCATAGAAAATATTTACGAAAATAGCGGGAAATTTAACTAAAAAATATTTTTGGATTTTAAGGTAACTACCCAAAACCGTAAATTGAGGGATACCCCATTAAAGGGATAAAATACAAAAATGTGACCATAGAAACTTTTTACGACCCGACGGAAATTAAAATATAGATATTATTCTATCATTTAAAACAATTTGCAGCCGTGTGTTATTCCGGACCATTAAACTCGTTAACTAAGCGTCTTTTTCGATGTCAGTTGCAGTACTAATAACAGTTTTGAATAGACAACCTATATTTAAAAAACAAAACATTTATCATGAATATAATTGTGAACTGTACTTACCGTATTTTCCAAATGAATTTCTAAACTTGTACGCAAATATTTGATGTAGCTTTCTTTTACGTTTCCTGACGGGATTTCTGTGCTGAAAGCATCGTTCCAAAGCTGTAAAGCGTATTAAAAATATTATGTTATTAAAAATATCCTATAAATATAGAAATACATCAGAAAACAAATATTTGCTTGAATCTAATTGTGTGAGAATGAATTATCCGATTTAAAAATTTCTTAAAAAAACATCATTTTTTGCTTTCAAAGGGCTGCTAGTCCTCGATTAAAAAAAAACCATCAATTTGTGCCTTCAAAGGGCTGTTAGTCCTCGGTTATAATCACAGATCAGTAGTTATCACCTTTATGTTTTTACCAGGATTTGTATCATTGGCAGATTTATGAGATTTGTACATCAGTTATCTGCTGTTGCCTCAATCTGTTTTTTTAAGATCATTTAATAGTATGCTGTCTTATTCAGATACTATACAGAAGTCAAGATTGAAACGCTCTAAAGAAAAGTTGACCTGATGCGAATGTTGCAATTCTTTTATGTCTCTTTTGGCTATAAAGTTTGTAAAAATTACTTCCGAGGGACTAGAGTAATTAAAATTTATCAACAATTACCATTAGACAATTTTTTGTTTTAAAAAACAAGTTGAATAACAAAAGGTCAACCAATTTTTTTTCGAAGGTCTGAAGAAGACTGTAATGTTCATTAGTTTTCTTTTTTTCCTTTTGCAAGCTTAAGCATTGATCAAAGAAATGAACAGAATGCAGGAATGTCTTCATAGCGCACAAACAAAATTTAACAAGTTGCTCTCTGGTGGAAGTTTTCAGTTGAAAGCATTCCTCTAATACATCTGCAGCGATCCGGTAGCTTCTTCTTGAAACTTCCAGCACATCGATACTTAAACTAAAAAATCAAATGAAAAAAAAAGTAATGCAGGATTAAAATGTATTATATTTGGTTAAATAACATCCTTATTTCGCAGAATAAAGGTATGATTTCGTTTCAATTAAGAACAAGGTCGAACACAGCAAGAAACAATCGGGTTTCGACGCATATCACCAGAGTAGACAGACAATTAACCACTGAATATGAAATTTATAGACCACTCATCCACCGATACCCCATGTAAAAGCGGTCATAAATATGGTTTTGACAGTATAAGTTTGAAAATTAAAGTTTGTTTTTATGCTTCAAACATTAACAAAAAATATTTTTCACAGTTCAGTTAAAATGATTTCCATCTTCTACCTTACCCAATTTACATACATTTTTTTTCTTCAGTTGCCTGAAGAAGTTTGGATACAAGGGTTTTTGCGGACCTTAAAATATGTTTAAAAATTTAATACAGGAAAATATTATATATTTGACAACATTGGTACATGTGTAGCCTGCCAAATTGAGGTCTACAATCAGAATGAATTGGTTTTTTTTATTTTATTTTATTTTACCTAACATTTGTTTTAGGGAGCTTCATTTGATTTTTATTTCGGTGCTAGGATTAAAAATTTTGTACTGCATTTTTTTAGTTGTAATCACTTTCCTGCAATTTTTTTCACTACATGCTGTCCTGCAAATTTTGTATTAGTATTTTTACCGAAATCGGTATCGTGCCTTTTTTCCAAGTTCCTCATCCTTACTTTTTTACTCCAAACTCCTGTCCTGCCTTTTTCAAATTTTATCCCCCCTCACTACAATACAGCACGATCCAGGGGCGGATGCAGGAATTTTCGAAAGGGGGGGGGGGGGTGCTAACCCAGGGCACCCAGGGCAAAAGGGGGGGGGGTGCAAAACATATGTCCCGATACAAATGCATTGATCGGCAAAAATAAAGGGGGGTGCGCACCCCGGAACCCCCCCCCCCCTGGATCCGCCACTGCGATCGGACTTACCAAAGAAACAAATGACTTTCTAAAAGTTTACAAGGATTATCCAATTCATTTGTTTTCTAAATCTTAAAATATGCTTTTCAATTTTTTCCATGAGTAAGGATACTTATCAGCTTAATCAAATTAGCCTTTACATGTTACAATATTTGCGTTTTTACCACATTATCATTATGCATAAACTCATTAAATATGTTCTTATGGAACGCCATGACTGCCTTATGTAAATGATCAGCATTATATGCAGTGCTCACACCATTATATTAAGTGCTCACAACATTATATTAAGTGCTCACAACATTATATTAAGTGCTCACACCATTATATGCAGTGCTCACACCATTATATTAAGTGCTCACAACATTATATTAAGTGCTCACACCATTATATGCAGTGCTCACACCATTATATTAAGTGCTCACAACATTATATTAAGTGCTCACAACATTATATGCAGTGCTCACACCATTATATTAAGTGCTCACAACATTATATTAAGGGCTCACAACATTATATTAAGTGCTCACACCATTATATGCAGTGCTCACATCATTATATTAAGTGCTCACAACATTATATTATGTGCTCACAACATTATATTAAGTGCTCCCAACATTATATGCAGTGGTCAAAGCATTATATGAAGTGGTCAAAACATTATATGCAGTGGTCACAACATTATATGAAGTGATCACAACATTATATGAAGTGATCACAACATTATATGAAGTGCTCACAACATTATACGTTTTTTGTTGTATGATGAGAGTGTTGTATGATGAGATTGATGTATGATGAGATCATTCGGTAAACATCGTTATTTAGCGGAAATTACCGAATCCATAATTTGTAAATTACGGTAATGCCCAGCAAACAAATTTAAACAGTTATTAAAGTCATGTGATCATAAGGCAGTATACAATATTTAAAACTGATTGAAATAAGTAATGCAAAGATGAAACTAAGAAGTGAATGATTAAAGTAGTTCTGTTCGTCGTAAGAAATACGAATGGCAAAATGTAAGTGAAATAATAAAAAGCTTATTTAATGAAATATCGAAGGGAAATTTGTATGACATATTCCTCGAGCTCATTTCCTACTGAAGAACTTTAGCAAGGTGCCACTTTATAGTCCGTACTCAGTTTAAAAAAAGCTGAATTGCATTTTAAATAAAACAGTCAGCTTTCTATAACACATAAGCGTTATATTACACTAGCTTATATATATGTCATGATTGAGTCATTTTTGGCATCCATTTTCAGAATTTGTTATTTCACACGAATAAGTATCTAACAGATATGGAAAATGCAGTTTAAAGCATTTCATTGTAGGTGTTTAACATAATTTTAGGCAGCAACCATTTAATTTTTTTTTAGGGGGGGGGGGGGGGGGGGGGGCTATTGATTTTTATTTTTCTCGCGACAAGTCGAAAATATTTTTTTTAATTCAATTTTAGCATTACATATATTGGCAGCTAGGGGTGAATCAACCAAATTTTTTTTCTCAGAATCAAAAACAAATTATTTTTTCCTCCAAAAACTGGAAACACACTTTTTTTCCAAAAAATCCATAAATTTTACCCTTTCAAGACCCAGTTTAACATTATTTTCATTTAAAGTTATCATCTCTTATGAAAACTGAGTTTGTGGGGATGAAAAACGTTTACTACGTTTGTTCGTCATTTTGCACGGTTAATATATATAAAAAAAGTGGTATGCTTGATAATGAAACAACTTTCCACAAGAGACAAAATGACATCACAGAAATTAACAACTAAACGGCCACAGTACGGCCTTCAACAATGAGCAAAGCCCATACTGCATAGTCATGCAGCTATAGAAGACCCCGAAATGATAAACGTAAAACATTCCTAATTTATGTACAAACAAACGATCGAAAAACTAACATGTATATAACACATTAACAAACGACAACCACTGAAATAAAGGCACCTCCTGACTTGGGACAGCCACATATACAGAATGTGCGGCGGGTTTTAACATGTTAGCGGGATACCAACCCTCCGTCTAACCTGGGACAGTGGCGTAACAGAACAACATAAGAACGAACTATGAAAATCAGTTGTAAAAGGCTTAACTCATCAGATGGGTACAAATATAAATCCATCTACCAGAAAATAGAGTAGACGTGGGCGGGTACTTCTATATCCCAACAACAAAAAGACACTATAAGTACTGATCTGAGAGTACTCGCAACTACTGACAGCTAGTTCAAAGCCACTAACAACTAATAAAAAAACATGCATCTAAGTTTTGCATTTAGGTAAAGATTGAAACAAACTGTGAGTAAAATAGAATGATTTACTATTATTGGATAGTAACGATTGTCCATGAAAAAGGAGTCATTTTCAATTTTCTTCAACTTTGTACTTGTTTGGATGTATAAATATTTTGATATGAGCGTCACTGGTGAGTCTTATGTAGACGAAACAAGCATTTGGCGTACTAAATTATAATCCTGGTACCTTTGATAACTACTTGACCTAAATTAATTCTGGTTAAGGTACATTAAGATACAAAATATAATCAACTACAAGTCATAGAAGAATAATATCTTTTAGATCGCACTTCTTTGATAACAATGGACCTCGAAAAAAGATTCAAATTTGTGTTTAGGTCCAGATGATAGCAACAACACAAAAATAGGAATGCTATTTGTTGCTGAGCACTTCTTTGATTTTATTTAAAGTCCACACAATTTGTTTTGTAACGGAAGCACAAAAAAAGATACTCATTATTATGTCAATATATAATTGTAATATAATTATATTAATGGAGAACTTCTAGTATTGTTTTACTGTGAATTCTTCTCGTTGTTGTGATTGGCGTTCTAATTCTTTTCACATACAAGCTTGTCTATAGTCTGAGGATTTCTGTTATTTTTTGCTACCAATTTTTTTTCATATCCCATGTTAGGATCAATCTCAAAGGTTGAAAATTTCATATCTGAATATTTTTTTCGTTATCTGGAAAGTTACTTTTGACGGCGGATCTTGATGTTTCTGTGGGGCTTCTTTCTCATGGATAGGGATCACTCACGGGGAAAAAAATGGAAAATTGTCGAAACTAATTTGACTTTTATGTATAATAGCATAAAATCGAGAATGGAAATGGGGAATGTATCAAAGAGATCACAACCCGACTCCATAGAAAAAACAACGGCAGAAGGTCACCAACAGTTCTTCAATGTAAAGAGAAATTCCCGAACCCGGAGGCGTCCTTCAGCTGGCCCATAAACGAATATATATTAGTTCAGTGATAATGAACGCCATACTAATTTCCAAATTGTACACAAGAAACTAAAATTATAATAATATAAGATAAACAAAGACCAGAGGCTCCTGACTTGGGACAGGCGCAAAAATGCGGCGTAGTCCGAATTATATTCTTAAAAGAATTTAAATTCACAAACTAGTTATTTTGCACCAAACATTAATAACTGTTTAAATTTGTATGCTGGGAATTACCGTAATTTACAAATTATGGATTCGGTAATTTCCGCAAAAAAACGATGTTTACCGAATGATCTCATCATACATCAATCTCATCATACACCAATCTCATCATACAACAAAAAACGTATAATGTTGTGAGCACTTCATATAATGGTGTGAGCACTTAATATAATGTTGTGAGCCCTTAATATAATGTTGTGAGCACTTAATATAATGGTGTGAGCACTGCATATAATGTTGTGAGCACTTAATATAATGTTGTGAGCACTTAATATAATGGTGTGAGCACTGCATATAATGGTGTGAGCACTTAATATAATGTTGTGAGCACTGCATATAATGGTGTGAGCACTTAATATAATGTTGTGAGCACTTAATATAATGTTGTGAGCACTTAATATAATGGTGTGAGCACTGCATATAATGCTGATCATTAACATAAGGCAGTCATGGCGTTCCATATGTTCTACCACTAAAATAATATGATTTGTATTTTGTTCATTGACATGTAGTTTCCAATACGATCATTATGTACCAAGAATAGCGAGGCTGTTTTGTAAACCAGTGTTTCTTTCTAATGTTACTAGAACACACCCGCGAAATGGCGGGCATTCAGAGCGTAGTTTAAAGCATGTAAAGTGTTGTTGGAAGAATTTTGTGAAATATTGAATGACTGGAGAATTTCAGCAAGTATCATAAATCGTAGGTTATAGGGACAGGAAAATATTTTTTTTAATCCCTCCTCCTTTATTTCCAAAATTCACAATTTGTGGTTTTCTATCAATTTCAATATGAATATACATTTAGTATGTTATGAACATTTAAGTAAGGAGCCTGTACTTCAGTGGTTGCCGTTTGTTTATGTGTTACATATTTGTTTTTCGTTCATGTTTTGTACATATTTAAGGCAGCTAGTTTTCTCGTTTGAATTGTTTTACATTGTCATTTCGGTGCCTTTTAAAGCTGAGTATGCGGTATGGTCTTTGCTCGTTGTTGAAGGCCGTACGACGACCTATAGTTGTGAATTTCTGTGTCATTTTGGTCTCTTGTGGAGAGTTGTAATCAATGAATTTTGTAAAAGATTTAATGACTGGAGAATTTCAGAAAAGGTATCAAAAGTGCACATGAATAATTTTAGCGCTTATCTGTATATTATGAACATTCACTATATAAATAAAGTGTATTTACTTTCAATTATAAGTTTCTAATCGATCCATGGTGGTCATTGATATAGTATACAGACCGTCTCTATTTAATAAACTCTGTGACCACCATGGATAATAAACTTGAAAATGATAGCAGATAGAATTCTGAAAATACACTTTATTCGTATGTTCAAAGTATACAGAAAAACGCAAACCGAAAGTACAATCTGACTTAAAATTTGGTCCAATGACGGGACAATATCCGGATGCCCTTTTTCTCGTTTTTCTCCCAAAATAACTCAATCTGAATAATCATATGAATGGATGACAAATGCGACTATGCACTGTACCTATAGGACACAGAGGCGTGTTGATTAATTTATTGTGGAAAGAAGAAAAGCGACACCCAAAATTAGGTCTTCTCGTTTAATAGTATAGATACTTAGTATGACAGAATGAATATGATATAGTGGTATAATAATGTTGACACATATACCGCTTACCTGCTGGATTCCAACATACACAATTGCGATGTTACTTTGCCGAGTACTTCTTGCAAACACTGAAAAGTATACAAGATACCCTCCAGTCTTATTATATTCAAATGTTCAAATATGAATAATTTAGCTTAATAGAGATAAAGAGCATATACGATACAAATAACACATAATAACTTTCATGATTCCGACGCGTTTTTCTGGATATACATAGTCAGGAATATGACAGTTGTGTTACACACGTTTGATGTGTTTTGACTTTATATTTTGCTATCTGATAAAAGACATTCCGACTTGAATTTTCTATGGAGTTTTTATTTTACTTTTTACAAATACTTCTTAGCACTTACAATTAATTCTGGTATTATATGTTATGATCAATGAACAATCAAAATAAGGTCCAGTTAAGATAAACCCTGCAAAAATAACAAATGCACCACATACCAAAATCTTATTAATCAATTTATTAGTAAGACCACGAAAAGTTAACCTAACTGAATTCGAGGTCAGATGTTCAGTCTAACGGACAAGCAGAACTCACAATTGCCTTGGCCGTATTTGGCACAACTTTTGGGAATTTTGGGTCCTCAGCGCTCTTTAACTTTGTACTGGTTTGGCTTTATGACTATTTTGATCTGACTGTCACTGATGAGTCTTATGTAGACGAAACGCGCGTCTGGCGTATTAAATTATAATCCTGGTACCTTTGATAACTTTTTACACCACTGGTTCGATGCCACTGCTGGTGGACGTTTCGTCCCCGAGGTTATCAACAGCCCAGTAGTCAGCACTTCGGTGTTGACATGAATATCAATTATATAGTGATTTTTATAAATTTTCTGTTTACAAAACTTTGAAGTTTTCGAAAAAACTAAGGATAGTTTTATCCCAGAAATACATTGCCTTGACCTTATTTGGCACAATTTTTGGGAATTTTGGGTCCTCAGTGCTCTTTAACTTTGTACTGGTTTTGCTTTATAACTATTTTGATCTGGCCGTCACTGATGGGTCTTATGTAGACGAAACGCGCGTCTGGCGTATTAAATTATAATCCTGGTACCTTTGATAACTTTTTATAAGGTTTTCAAACTTAAAGTTCATATATCCTATTAATTTTAATTTATGCGAAAGTCACAAAAATAACATTATAATGTTTATGCAGTCGCTGATTTATAAAAAAAAAAGATGTCAATGACAATAGACTTAAGATACGAAAACTTTGTACTATAAGGAAGCGATCTTACACATCCTCATACTTCGACGTTTCCGTATGTTTTAAATCAATTGTGATTGACCTCCTTTTTCATAAATCAGCGACTGCCAAATGAAGATTTGAGTTTAATATCTTCTTGTAGAGTCATTTGATCAATTCAAATACTTACATATATCCAACTTTCATTTCGGTACAGTTTCTTCACTTTCACAAAATAATAAAACGCGGCGAGCATTATATCTGGTGGAATATGCTTGGTGTCTAGGGCAACAAATTGCTTAAAACTCAGTGACGCTACAAATGTCCTTGGCAATAAAAAGTCCATTTCAAAATATGGATGGAGAAGTTGCACCAAATCTGAGGGACTGCAAATAATAATTTCATTAGAGTACCAATGCATTTAAAATTCATAAACCACAAACTTTACTTTAGAATTGATAAAAAATTATTATCAGCACTTAATGTATAGAACATACATTTTTAACCTTACTGTGCTTTTTAGTTAAAAGATTGTTCTGTTTTTATAAAAGATGTTTTCAGTAATTAATTTTGGGAAGGTCGTTTTAACCACAACTTTCTTTTGAGATATATACGGTAATTTGGTAAAATATAAGTTTTGAATATTATAAAAGAGCAAAGATTGAGATCAATCAAATGCTTATTGTGGTAGTTTATAGTACCATGAATTACGTACAAGCAAAAGATGGAACTGTTTGGAGTGCATTATTGATTTCGATATGTTTCCATGGTAAAGCAAATAATGATGAAATATAAATAAATAGACCAAAAGGATATTCCAGCTAATGTGTTGATTACAAATTGGCAATGCCGTGGCAAAAAAACAAAACAAAACAAAATATTGAAAACTAATGACTGAGCAACACAAACCCTACAACAGACCGCGGATGATGACAGGTGGTCCGGGCATTCATTTGTCCATGAACAATCAATTTTTCTACGTCAAATAAGTAAACAAACTGAATATAAAAGGAAGATTTCTGCTTTCTGTTCGGGTTGTTGTCTCTTTGACATAATCCCCGTTTCTACTCTCAATTTTATTAAACGAATCACACAAATTAAATAAATATGTGTTACCTTTCGAAGTCGGATTTTGACTTGTAAACTTCTAGTTCGCTGCTGAAATTATCTATTCCCCACCATCTTGGAATATTATCTCTGTGATTGATAGCTTCAGGAACTTCTTGATAGGGAAAAATTCCATCTTGCAGAAAATGCAGAAGTGGGATACAATACAACCAACATTGGCTTTTGGAATTGTTCAACAATCTCTTCACCATTGACAGTAGATATCGTACTACTTCTCTAAAATCATTATATAATAATCATCAATAGCGGACTTTCTCCGTAAAGATTATTACTAGGATGTATATAAGGGTTTAATTCTTTGTTTAATACATAAATGTAAACCATTTAGTGCAAAGTTTGAATTCTAGTGAAATACGCTTCTGTCTTTTTTGAAGGGTTTGCAATGCTATTCACCGATTGTTCACTCATGAAAATGATTTTTGACAAAATAAGGGGCCAAATACGGCCCTTAGTGTACCTTGTCCTTTGTTAAATATAAATACATCAAGTCATGATAAAAGATATACATACCGAATCTTCGTAGGATAACTTTTATAAAAGTCCTCCAAGTCTCTTTGTGCTGTATCCAAATTAGGGAGAAGTGCTTGACATAAATGAGACACGTCAGTGATATCAAATGTAATGTCATATTGTTCTTTTAGGTATACTATGGAAACGGCAGTTGTTATCCCGGCAACGTTGTTACTATTTTTGGGGTATTGCTTGATCCTGTTTATCAATGAAATCAAATTCGTTTTGAGCACCTACAATATTTCAATCACCTGATATAGCATAGAATAGACAACACAACATAAGGATTGGAGAGGTAAGCGAAAATATGCTTTACACATACCAACTATTAGTCTCATATTTTATAACTCATGAAAAAGTAAGAACATTTATAATTGCTTTAAGATTAAACCACTAAAATCCACAGATGATTATAATCAGACGACTTCCATGATTGCACTTTGTATATAAACTCATCATAGATACCAGCATTGAAATGATATATATGCACCAGACACGCGTTTTGTCTACAAAAGACTCATCAGTAACGCTAAAAAAATGTTATGAGGGCCGAATAATGTACGAAGTTGATGAGCATTGAAAACCAACAATTCTAAAACGTTTTTCCAATGTAATGTATATTCTTCTTTGCAAAAAAAATCAGATGTACACTTACAATATTATGCTTGTGGTCTTAGTCATGTTTGGCAATCATGTTTTCAGATTTATTTTTTCGTATTAGATTTGTTATTAAAAAAACGTTTTAATTCGTGCAGCACATATGAATGTAATGTAGACGAAACGCCTTTTTACCTTGGAATAATAATGGCAAAGAAATGGTTTCCTATGAAAATTAGTTTAAAAACATAACAAATATTAAAAGATTAAGGATCAACTGCTAAGCAATATTAAAACAAAACAAGTAAAAAATCAATTAATTACATGTAAATGAGTTCTTTCATTACACATTGTCCTAGAAAAATTAAGGATACGGATTTTTTTTTTATACCTAGGAACATATACATGAATTCCTAGGAAAATTAATCTGGACACTAAAAGTACTGACATCGGACTGAAAAAACTTGTAAATTCTGTTACCATGGATTTTAAATCCTAGTAATTTGTGTCAGCCCAGACATATTTCATCAGGCTTGTTTATCCCTTACATAATTAGCTGTTCTCTGTAGCCTTCAGAAATATACTAATCGCATATGAACGTACTTATACGTTTACTTGAAATACATTAGGTACTAAGATTACTTAGTCGGTACGTCGGTACTGAAATAATTCATGACATACATTTTTTTTTAAATTCAATGTCCATAAGTTTAGGGTATGATAAAAAAAAATAACGTTCCTCTTAACCTCCGTTATGGTCATACGACATATTACGTTTTCATTTATTGATATCATTGGCTTTTAAATTTTTGGTTTTGAGTGTTCCAAATTTAGGTAAATCCAGAAAAGCTATTGAGTACACCAAATAAATGAAATGTAGTTCTAATTTTTAAACTTGATTCAAGAAACAACAAGTATTCTATGAAACGGCATACTATTGTTTAAAGGGGCACTAGATGTCAAGCTCATGTTTACCAATCTGACTCAAATTCTCATATTTATAATATACATCAATATTTCGTGTGTATTTTTGTCTATACATCATCTAATTAACCATCGAGATGAACTCCGAAGACTGCCAACGTATGATATAAAAATTAATATAAATATTAATAAATAGAGATCACGTGCAATAGAATTTTATAGCTCTGTTTGATTTTATATTGTAGGTTAAAAGTATGTCTATCGTTGTTTTTACCTGTAAAAGAATGATTTTTTTTTTTTTTTTTTTTTTATATATATATTTTATTGAAATCTTTACATTTGTTAGTTTAAAACATCGATTACCGGTACCTTATCCCAGCCTCGTTAACATTAGTAATGATATTTATATAAACAGTAGTTAGTGGTTGTTAGTAATATTCATTAAATATATATATAATAAACCGGTATAAATACATGTAAGTTAAAAGCTAACAAATGTAAAGATGGTTCAACATAAATGTCTAATATAACAAACAAAAAATAAATAATTCTTCATAAATGAGATGTTATTTAGTTTTGGATTTTAAGGAATCAAACAAAGATTATAAATCAAGAGTAATTTCATTTCTTTTTTCTTTTTCTTCTCTCTTCCCTCCCTTTTTTAATGCAATAAATGTTAAAATGATTTTATTAAATTTTAACTCCTCCTCCCTCCCAAGAAAAATAAAAAAAAATAAAGTTAAATAACTAAGATAAACTTTAAAACACACTGAAAGTAATAAAAAAAAAAGAAAAAAAAAGGAAAGGGTAAAAATTTATGAATAGATAAATAAATATCAGGAAATACCAATGTAAAGAGGTAAATTGAAAAAAAAATGAGAACCACTTGCATTCATTATTACTTTCTCTCAGTCTCTCATACACACATATAATTCTTACTTACATACACACACACATTACTTACTTATGTACATAGTTATTGTTTACAATTATATGCATCAAAGAATAAACAAAATCTAAAAAAAAAAAAAAAAAAAAAAATTGCTCACAGATTAATATCATACTCTATAGTGGAAATATATATTATAATGGGGTCCAAAAATTTTCATATACATCAACATTATTATTTTTCTTTGCAATATAATATTCATATGACTGATATTGTTTTATTCTATTTTTAAAACCAACAATATTAGGCGTAAGTTCCTTAAACTTACATTTATATATATAATTTTTTGCTATTATAAATAAAAGATTTATGAATAAGCTTTCTGAATAGAAACCAAGGAATATCTGCTTTTTACTGATGGCAAAATCCCTGCTATACAATCTTATTTGCTGTAATAATGATGACCAAAATTGATATGTTATTGGACAATCATAGAAAAATGTACAATAGTTTCGTCATCTAGTTTACAAAAAGTACATGAACTAGAATCTTTCTTTTTTTTATCTTGTACAAAAAAGAGTTTGTAGGAATTATTTGGTGCAGTATTTTGTATTGAAAACTTTTTAAGTAGGTATCTTTGCAAGACTTCCTGAGTAGCATAAAATATTTTTGCCAATTTTCAATTTCTGAGTCTATCAGCTGCTCCCATTTCTGAAATTTTTCAAGAGGAGGTTGAAATATATGATCAATAAGACTCTTATACTGAAATGCAGTCGACTTAAGCATTTGATAGTTCATTGATAACATTTTTGCGTACCGTACCACAAACAAACAACTTGTTACGTCTCATTTCATTGGCCGAAAGATTTAAATACAACAACAATGTCAGTGTGTACGTGAATTGACACAGGTGACCGACAATGGAATTTACTATGTTACTACGAACGTAAAAACAATGATTTGTATAGTTTACAAACCTTTGGTCAAAAGAAATAAATAATTTTTTTGTTAACTTCAAATAGTGGGGTCGAAATATTATACTGATATTTTGTTTTAAGTAATATTCTAAGTTCTTTGCATGCAGCAACTCAATTATCTTGTACCCGGCATGATGATAAATATAAGGATAAAATAAAATACATGTGCCGCTTTTATACGGATGAATATATGAACCACTTTTAATTTCTTTCATACTGACGATAGGTTATAATCATAACAATGTCGTAGTCACTTACAATAAGTATCTCACAATGCCGATCCATTACAAAAATTAATCAGGGGTTGCACTGACATTCCCTCTTTAAATTTATTATTTTCATGCTATAAAACATACACACAGTACAAACATGTAGCTATAAGCGTACCATAAACGGAGGAAATTGTCCCCCAAAGATAGAAACAAAGTAACTTTAATCATATCATTGGTGCACCTGAATGAATTCAGTGAAGGCAGGTTGTAATAAATTGAAATGTTACATCGGCGAAGATTATTTCTTATGCATGTGTGGAACTAAATATACACATGGAAAAAAGTATTGCAACACCTTGATTTGTTAAAACTTGAAAAATCAGCCTCTTTTTTTTGGATGAAACATCATAAAATATGTGTATAATATTATTGAAACATAGTTTATGATAACATTGGCATTGAAACGAACAAAAAATGTTTGGAAAAAAAAATGATTTATATAACCATAATTTTAATAACAAAATGAAGTGTTTTTTGTACAAAAAAATGCATTTTACAACTTTTACTGTAGTCGAACTTTACAATGTCAGACATTTCAAAATTAATCTTCAGATGACTGTTCACATCATGGTTGATCTTTATATGCCAAAGAATAAGTACTTTGTGCTCAGCCACCATTCAAACGGATAACCGCATCTTAACGTCTTCTGATTCCTGTCATAAATTGACTAATTTGTTGCTAAGGTAGCAGTAACAATTTCTGATGACGGGCATTGTTTATTTCATGATGTGTTGAACTGGGGTGTCCTTTCGCGCACTTTCCGCCCAATAGTGTCCCATATATGCTCGATATGGTTCAAAGTCGGGCTACGATCGAGCCAAGGAAGATGAACCAAATTCCATTTGAACATTGGATGTTCCTCCACGATGCTAATTTCCAACTTTGGCGAGCTCTGCACTACATTAGATACGGAAAACTGTGTGTCTGTTCGTTAGCAAAGGTCTCCGAAATGGTCTTATCGCACAATAACCAGTAGCGATGAGTTGATCTCGAACAGTTCTTGTTAAAAGGCTCCTGTATGGCCACCACTCTCTTTTTAGGACTGTCTTGTATGCAATTGGTTTCCTTCTGACCAACCTTCATTGTGCTTGATTTTCTCTAGCAAATGGTATAGGGGGTCTACATTATCTCGCAAGGTCTTTAACAGCGTTTATTGTCTGATTTTTATTCTCAAAACGACTTATAGTGGAATGGTGATGACCAACAATACGTGCAGTTGTTACAGCGACATCCCTGCTTCTCTTTTGCTGATAATCTGCCATCTTACTGCAGTTAAGAGTTGTCAAGGACCCAGTACAAGGTGTCAATCACATAACTTTAAAAACTTGGTTATTTAAAGTGTTGAAAACAATGAGGGTAAAGACATCTGTTTTGCTGTGATACTTTAATAATGTTTACCTAGTTCTATTTTACCAAATTATATAACAAAAAAATAAAGAGTGTTTTTTTAGTTTCAATTTCAATTTGGTGTTGCGATACTTTTTTCCATGTGTATAGTAAATGAATACTTGTGAGAAATCGTAGTTTATAAGGAACAATTCTCTTGTTTGAATTCGGGGCCATTTCAGTATAGCTGACTATGCGGTATGGGCTTTGCTCATTATTGAAAGCCGCACGGTGACCTATAGTTGTTAATTTCTGTGTCATTTTTTGTCTCTTGTGGAGAGTTGTCTCATTGGCAATCATGTCACATCTTCTTTTTTTAAATATAAATGTACTGTTTTCGATTTTAAATGGATGAACATTTATCCTTCAATTTTATACTGTAAGAATAGAGCTGCATAACATTGTTGAACTATCCGCTAAAGTATATATGTAGTATGTATTCGTATTTAAAATGAAATACAAAACGAAACCTGTATGATAAACTGATAAACAAAATATCAAGAAATTAAGGATGACTAAATGCATGTACAAGAAGAAACTCACCTTTTTATCGATACATTTAAATGATTTAATGAATAAACACTTTTTAAAAAACTGTTTGTTTCTTTTTACATAGATATAGGAAGATGTGGTGTGAGTGCCAATGAGACAACTCCCCATCCAAAACACAATTTATAAAAGTAAACCATCATAGGTCAATATACGGCCTTCAACACGGAGCCACTGAACAACAAGCTATAAAGGTCCCCAAAATTACTAGTGTAAAACCATCTAAACGGGAAAACCAACTGTCTATAAATATTTACAAAATATAATTTACGTTCGTTTTTCAACCGAGAATAGCAAAACCTAATGAAGTATATCGTTGGAGTTTATAAACTACATTTAATCATCCCCTGTGCCATGATTGGCCATCTCCGTTTTTTCTTAACAAAGCATGGTTGGTTACATGTTATGAATTTACTTACAATTTCGGGATTTTTTTTTCTTCAAGTAAACGGAATCAAAAAAAAATCGCTATCCTATGTCGAATACATAAAACTTGGAAAAGAATATGAAGTGTTTGTAGTAAAGTACGGTTTCATATTTCAAGTACAACGTTCATTCATCGAGTCCATTGAGGATCATTGAGTATAAGAAAATGCAGGATAAGCAACTTGGGGGGGGGGGGGGAGTAAATGAAAAAAATATGTGAATAGAGTTTTTTTTATCCTACATTGATGTCGTCCCTTGATCTAGAGGAGACATTTAATTTAAATTGAATATTTAGATGTGAAAACTGTTAAGATTTTAAAGTTTAAACTTAACTACCAATTGCAGAAAACTATAAAACCAATGAATTTCACATGCACATTTATAAAAGCTAGAATTGTGATTGGAATCATTTATGAGAATACGTCGATGGAAGCTTTAAACGACCTTGACCAGATACATGAATATTAATCAGTCCATTCAACGTTATAGTACGTGTGTTTTATTTTCGAAGTTGTGAGGTCGAAGGTTTGAATTGACCAATGGAAACGATCGTTCCTTAGAGAGTTAATCTAATAAAGTTTGTTTGACTGATTACGTCGCACTACCTTTCGCTTAGCTAAGCCGCATATGAGTGTATACACAAATTTTGGTTTCTTATTATTAATAATCTGAGTACAAAAAGCATCAGAGATGTTGACATTTTCAATCTGTTGAGAATCACAGTATTCTTTTATGTGATCTTTAATAAATTTTGGAATATTGGAGATTAGACTGTAATATTTTAGAAAATTATTTGTAAGAATCTTGTCTAATCTTTTGAAATGTAAAGAAGTCTTTGTTTTGACCATTTACAAGGTCTTTTATATACTGTACACCAAAGTCCTTCCATTGCATATAAATAGTGTAAACTGAAAGTGGCACAAAATTTTAAATATCTAGCGATAATATATCATTTGTAAAAGCCTTAGTATAAGGCTTTGCAGTATGTAAGCAAAGTAAAACATCTTTCCAAAAAGGATTCTTAACATAGCCATGAATTTCTAGCAGTTTTTCTTTTTGTAAAGAAAAGACTCTGTCACCACCAAATTTGGTTAATGCAGGCAGTAATAATGTCTGCCATGATCCCTCTAAAATCAAAAGAAGTCTTCTAACCCAGCTTATTTTTAGATATGTACTAAAAGATGACAAATGCACCATGTTCAAACCTCCCTGCATAAAATCCCCAATTAGTGTATTGCGTTTTATACGTTCTAATTTCCCATTCCAAATAAAGTTATAAAAGAGAGTACATATGTATTTAACTCTTTAATTTTAATCTGGGGTAGATTTGGTAAAGCTGTGAGCAATTGAATTATCTTTGGTAATGCCAGAGTCCTAATAAAAGTAATTTTACCTAGTAATGTAAGTTTTCTGTGTTCCCATGTTGATATTGATGACATTTCCTTGATTTTCTTTGTGAAATTTATATCTAACATAGCTTGTAAATCTAATGAAAAATCTATTCCTAAAAGTTTGAAATTAGACTTTGTCCATTGAAGATTATAATTAGGACAAAGTATATGGTCTGAATATTTTTTGGTTCCAATCCAAACAGCTTTGGTCTTGGTCTTGGAATGGATGCATTCATTTTTAGCCCAGAGACCTTGTGAAAAGAATCAAAACATTTTAAAGTCTCCTCTAAAGATTTTTCCTTTCCATCCAAAACAAGAAATGTGTCATCAGCATACTGCCTCAACAATAATTCTTTGTTGTCAATAGGAATACCATGGATGTCAGATGTAGATTTAAGTTTTAGGGCTAATAATTCAACACATATAATAAATAAATATGGGGATAGGGGGTCAACTTGTCTACAGCCTCTCTAAGGATTGAAGAAATTTGACAAATTACCATTATTTATTACACAGCTTTTAGCTACGGAATAGAGAGTCTCAAACCATTTGCATATAGATGGTCCGAAATTAAAGCTTTTTAGAGCTTTTACTAGAAAATCCATCTCAACAGAATCAAATGCTTTCTCAAAATCAACAAGTAACAGTAAACCAGTCATATTATGCTCTTCCAGATAGTGCATAAGATCATATAATAAGCGAATGTTTTCCCCAATGAACCTATCTTTAATAAACCCATTCTGAGTGTCACTTATAATAAATGGCAATACTGGTTTGAGTCTGTTAGCTATAGCTGCTGAAGCTATTTTAATGTCAGTATTCAGTAAACTGATGGGTCGCCAATTACTCACATATATCCTATCTTTTCCATCTTTTGGAAGGGCAAGTAATGACACTCTGATATTGAAAACTAGAAAAATTTCTCTGCTCATACCCAAAATATAAAGATCGATATACAAATGGACCGAGATCTCTCCAAATTTTTTTATAAAAATCAACTGTAAATCCATCGGAACCAGGACTCTTACCATTTGTCATATGTTTCAGTGCCAAAGCACATTCATCAAATGTCAAGTTACCCTTACACAGATCACTTTGTTCCTGTGTGAGTTTAACATTATGGTTATAAAAAGAGTTGTCTTCCCTGTCAGATCTTCTGCTTGAATACAGAGTTTTATAAAATTTCTGTTGTTCAAAAAGAATGCTTGACTGTTCAGAAATATGTTTACCTTGGTCATCAATCAATTCAGCCATTGTCTTTTTAATGAAATTACTCTTCTCTAATTTCAATAGTATTCGGAGCATTTTTCTCCATTTTCATGCCAGTTTGCTCTCTTGATCTGAGGAGTAAACCTTCAATCTTTTGTTCCCTTTTATTTTCTAGTTCTAGTTTCTTCCCATATAAAGTAGTTTGAACATAAATATTTGGTGACATATTCATATTATTTTCTAATTGTTCAACCTCTTTTTCAAGCTTATATGTATGTTTCCTATCCTCTCTATTTTTTTCAATACTATAAGAAATGGACAAAGTCCTGATCTTCATTTTCAGAATTTAAAAAAATAATTGATCATTACATGCAAGTTTAACATCGAGACAATTTTGAATGTCACCTGAAAGATAATACTCAGAGATAGTGTCCTTTATACATGTCTTAATTTTCTCAACATACTCAACAGCTCTTACAAGTTGTGAATTAAATTTCCAATACCCCTTTCCCCGCTTAGCAAGACTGGCAGAAAAAGTAAAGACAATGGCTGAATGATCGGTCTTATAACCGGGTATAATCTTCGTGTTTTTCATAAGAGAATATATGTCCTCAGTAACTAAGAAATAGTCTAGTCGACTTTGTTTTATAGGAGATGGTTGACGCCAAGTAAATTTTCTGTCAGTAGGGTGACATGTTCGCCAAGGATCCAATAATTCTAATTTTTCAATACTTTTTTCAATCTTTTCACGAGATTTGGGATTTCTTTTATGTAAAATGTTATATGTATCTAAATTACAGTCCTGGACAACATTCCAATCACCACATAATAAAATACTAGTATTAGCATACAATGCTATTTTATATAATATATCATCAAACAATAATGGTTCATCCGTATTATATCCATATAGACATACTAAAGTCAATCTCTGTTCAAATAAAGTGATATCAATAACAATATAACGACCATTCTGGTCAAATTTAGTGTCATGAATAGTAAAATCTAAACCCTTTTTAAACATGATACTAACTCCAGCGCTTCTATTGTTATGATGAAAAAAGATGCAAGTATTGCCCCATTCTTCATCCCATATTTTTTCAACATGATTTTTTTTGTTGTAGATCGAAACGGTCAATCAAATGGTTAACCCTTGTTTCACTTTCAATGTTGACATTCTTTTCCTTTAAATAAACAAATGAATGCGTAAACCATATCTAGATAATGGATTAAATTGGAGGTCACTGGAATACGGATTAAATGAAGTCGAATCATTCACTTGCAAGTGAATAATTCATCAGCTATGTTTCATAGCTTATTTTGCCAGAAACAACCAAATTTGATCATGGAAGAGAATGAGTATTTCACTATTTCTCTTTCATTAATGATTGACCAAAAACACATCATTTTGTTATTTTTTGTGTATATCGATCGCAGCTAAATCCTTGTTTTTTTTCAATCTGGGTTTGTTTTTTCTTTATCGAATTATGACTATTGAACAGCGGTATAGTACTTTATTTAACGCCCCTTAAACACAGAATTGTCATTATCCTTCGGTTAACATACAATGTCTTTATAGTTCAAGCAAGCTAATTTTGAACCTCAAACTAATTGCAACAGAAAATCTAACTTGAGGAAAACTTAAAATCAGCATTTTTTAATTTCCTATGGAAATTCACATTGGAAAGGGAGATACCCTGCAAAAATCAGGTTTCTTTTATCAGTTTTTGATAGATTTTCTTAAAATTCATGTATATTATGATCGATACTGTAATGGGGTTAAAGGTTCGTATTTGACTATATTATATATTCTTCTGCTCATGAAATTTACAAACCGAAGTGTTATGGGTATTTTTATATTTTGGGGGCACATTTTTCATTAAAGAAATCGCAAAGGAGTAGGTTCGGTAAGACCCCTTTTTGGCCCCAAAATATAGCAGTTTTACAAAAGAGTGAAAATGTAATCTTTCAGCAATTTATTGGAAAGTAGAATGCTTCTGCTACATAAATAGGGGCTGTTTTTGACAATACAATGCACATATATCGGGTACTAGCATCCTCAAATCATGCTAAATTTCTAAAATCTTCACAATTTCAGCATTTTAGTTAAATTTTAGACGGTTTCCGTCTTAAATGAAAGTGGCCGCATTCGTGTTCATCCATATCATTGAAATGTAAGTTGTATTTGATGATAATACATAACATATATAAAGGTTAAGGATGAACACGGATGCGGCCACTTTCATTTTTGACAAAAAACATCTGAAAAGTGACATTTTTTGGCATATTTGATAGATTTTTCAAATTTAAGCTTGAATCCGAGCGTTTTTAATGACTGAATCAGATAAAATCTTTCACATAAAATAATCGAATCAATTGAAATAGACACTAAAGTGTAAAAAGAGTCTAAAATCCTTCGTGAGATGAACCTGAAATTTGAGGCAAAAATCAGCCCTTACCGGACCTACTCCTTTTTGTCTTTGCGACCATTTTGAAAAAAGAATAATGTGAATATTTGGTATTGTTTATATCTGTAAATTATATTTGTTCAGCATCTACCTTCTTTAAAGAAACTTTAAACCACAAAAAGAAGAATACATGCTTAATTATTTGTATTATATTTGAGATTATTTACCTTGACATGTCGAAAAATCTAATAAATGGTCAACTACTGAATTATGAAATCTCGATTGTAGCTTGATAAAGATATGAAAACACCTTAAGAGTCATTTGTTTTACTCTAGAGACGGCAAAAATATCAAGAATCAATATACATTCTGTTGAAAAGAAGCGTTAAAGTTATAATTTTGTATCACTTTTTTTTTGTTGATATTTCTGCCTTTTTTTGCAGAGTTATTTTCCATTTCAATGCAAATCTCAATAGGAATTTTTAAATCGTGATTTTTTACTTTTCCTCAAGTTACATTTTGTTGGACTTTTTTCTGTGTTTATTTTGGGTATAATGCTAAAGATTAAAACTTTAAAATCTTTTGTTGCAATTACTTTAAGGTTAGGGTCAAATATATGCTAGATTGACTGGACTATTAATGATTATAATTGAAAGATTATGGTTTGTACATAAAGTAGGCAATTAGTTTTCTCGTTTGAATTGTTTTATATTTGTAGCCGACTCTGAAGTACGGGAGTTGCTCATTGATGAAGGCCGTACGGTAACCTATAGTCGATAACTTTTGTGTCAGTTGGTCTCTTGTGGAGAGTTATCTCATTGGTAATCATACCACATCTACTTTTTTATATTGTCAGTTAAAAGAGGCACTAGTTATTGTGCCCATGCCTTATAGATAATATGAATGTGTAAATGCGTTCTTGTTTTAATGAAAGGAGTTCGAATCACTTGGAAGGGATACCAATGTAATCGGGTGCTAAACAAAATGTAGACTTCTACAGAATCTTTACATCTTTGATCAATTGTTGTCATCCTTAAGGATGTTAAAGTCTAGCCACAAGAAATGCAAAAAAAAAAAGATTGTGATTTTCTTTGGTTCAATCATAAATATAAGTGAAATGATGAAATTATAATTCGTTTTTAGCAACTGATTTGGTTAAATTTGTCAAAATAAGCAAAGAAACATTGCTAATCAATTAATCATTTGCAAATGAATAATCGACATCATTGAAGCCATATTCATGTGACCTTCAATTTAACAACAAAAGCCAAAGATTGATACACATGCATAAATCGTAGTCAGCCATTAAAAAAAAAGAATGTCAACATTGAAAGTGAAACAAAGGTTAATCATTTTGTTGACCGATTCGATTCACAATAAAAATCAGTCTTATATAGATAAAAACGATAACTTACTGTCTTTTTAACCCATAACCTATAACAAGAAGCCAAACAGACCTAGACAATCCAATTGTACGAGCAAGCTTTGTATTTATATAAATTTTATGTTTATGTTGATATCGGGTTATATTGGCAGTCTCCGGTGGTCATCTCGGAAGTTAATTAGATGGGCCTAAATTAAAATATTCACGAAATTTTGATAAATACTATCGCGTACATGCAGTGCTAACTGTTTATTTCAGACTAAGAGATTTGAATAAACGTTTCAGAATGTTATAAATCAAATATTACCATTTCAGTCAAATCGGTGAACATGAATTTGACAGCTAGTGCACCTTTAAAATGAAAAAAATACCTGCGCAATTATTTTATTGAAATCCTCAATTGATGACCACAATTTTTCGTGCATGTAATACCACTTTTTTAGACCCTGGACAATATCCGAAAAACGTTCAATCAATTCCTCTCCGTTGATATTATTAATATCTGCAATCAGACCACGTATAAACTCCTTCATTGCTAGTTCAGCATCCGTAAGTAACATCTTTTGATATTCGTCATTTCCCATCCATTTTGTAACTTTCTTAAGGCCTTTGTGTATCCATTTTGACAATACATTTTTATCTTTATCTTTTTCATCCAATGGTTCGCCTTGTACAACACCATCATATATGTGATACAAATCTAAAAAGCATTTAAAAGTAAAGATGAGTTGTACATTGTAAGACAAAAACTATGAAGACCACTTTGGTGTTGAGTAAGTCAAATTAAAAACAAGAAATGTTTGATTATAATATTTTAACAACAACGCTTTATGTTTGATTATCTCTATATTATAGTCAAAAACTAAAACATACTTTAAAAAAAAAATATACGGTCCACCAATTGGATGGATAGCATCTTATGTCAATTACCCTTTTTTTCTAAATCTATGCTACCCATTGTTCGATACCATAATCCTTTCTCTTTTTTCCCTTCTCCATGTTTATAGATGAATTCTTTCACTTCTTCAGATCCATTTATTATAACATAGTAGTTATACAAGATAATTTCCCCCTTTTTTGCTCTTAAAACGCCTTCATACTCTACAAAACCGTCCTCAAATTCTCTGTTAAAAATAAAAAAAATATTATCAAAATATTTCATCATTTGAATTTCACTAATATGTATTCATTCGATTTACCTTAAAATATTGTTTAGATTATTATTATCGAATTTAAAAAAAAAATATGTAATGTGTAAGTTATAAAAAGAATCAGTCTAATATCATTGAAACAACTCATGATGACAAAATGACAAATTTCATTCTTTATTTCCTTTTTTGAATTGTCTGTTTAATTATGCATTCATACTTAAATTATTGTAAAATTAAATAATATATTTTGCTGGCTCTTCCAAGTGCTCCACGATTTTTTTTCTAAATTAATAACATCTGTTTTATCAGCAATCAAAGCCGGGCTTCAAAGTTATTGTGAAACTGCATATTGAAGAGGTGGCATGAATCAGATGTGGAAACTAAAGAATTCCAAAGATCTTTTAGAGTAAATTCAATCTAAGACTATTTCATCTTTCAAAAGTGTCACCCGTCATGTTGCTCATAAAACTTTACGACTAAAGAGAAGATTTCAGCTTCCCAATTGTAAACTATCCATTTCTATGTGGCAACGTTCCACAGCGCCTACATGCGGAGTATATATCTCCCAATTTGAACGATATTCGGGAGCTTTTATTTCCTATCATTATTTCCTTTATAAAGGGTTGCTGCTCACAAGGAAGTTATTTAACCAATAGTTCCAAATGGTGAAATTGAAATCATCTCTTCGTAAATTTTATGGACGCTATCACGAGTTGGTTGACCGTTATGGAATAACCGTTTCACAGATGATATTGGATATGTTCCTTGTGTCGTTAATAAAATCCCCTTCCCTTTTCACGAATGTGACCTACCTAATTATACTATTTATCGGCTTTGTAATTACACGAGCAACACGACGGGTGTCACATGTAGAGCAAAATGTGCTTACTCTTCCGGAGCACCTGAGATAATTCCCAGTTTTTGGTGAGGTTCATGTTGCTTGGTCCTTAGCTATCAATGTTTTGTCTTGTGTACTACTATTTTTCCGTTTAGTTTTTTTTTCTTTAGCCATGGCGTTGTCGATTTTTTTTTCGATCTATGAATTTGACTGTCTCTCTGGTATTTTTCGCCCTCCTTTAAAAGATTTCACTTGTTTTGACACCGTCAATCTGAATGTTATTGATTTTGGCTTAGAACAGAACGAAAAGCATTTTTTTTTTATTACAAACATTAGAAACCTCTTCTTTATATTCATTCAAATGTGATTGGAAGAATAATGTGCAGATCTGTTCGCATAACATAAGTTCATGGGCTTAATTACTAGATGAGTAAAGCTGACATGATATGTAAAAAAATCTATAAAAATATGTTTATTTTCATCTTCCAGGGTATCATTTACCTTTTGAATTTCAACGGATTGGAATCGTCACTTTCTAAAAATTTCACCAATACTTTGTCTTTTTGTAAATCACTTAGAATTGTCGGAGCCACAATTACATGCATACAGTAATCAACATCAGTATAATCCCTTCTTACTGCAGTCTCATATCCTGTGTCGCTGGAAATTGTATAAAAAATAAATACATTTTGCATCATGGATTATTATAAAGTGGATACAATCAAAGATAATTAAATAAGCAATCCGAAACTCAATAAAAAAAAAAGAAAAGTAGACTACCAAATTATAGTAAATTATCGTATAACAATGAGTAAAAAAAATACAATCGAATCTATTTTAATTAAATTCGAAATGACCGGATTAAAATTTTCCATTTATCTGAGGTTCCACTCTTCCGAAGTAGAGTGTGCCGTCATGCATTTGAAATGCATATCATATGCTAAGAGATTTGTGTTAAATGTTTTAAATCCAGACTAAAACGACTACAAAAGTACTGTCAGCAGAAAACCAACGAGTCAAACACATATAAGTATCATAAACTCTTCTATACAAAAGAAAATGAGGTATGATTTTCAATGATTTTCAATGAGACAACTCTACACAAGAGACCGAATAACACAGAAATTAACAGCTGTTTAGCTTATCTAAACATAATTATATCCAAGAATCCATTCATAATTTATGAAAAATGTTTTAGACCTTCAACTGTTTAGGAACGACAAATGAGACTCATGTAGATGAAACGCGTCTAGCGTCCTATAGTTTTTTTTCACTTTGCATACGTTGATCATATATTTTCTTTTGTTGTATTTTAAATAATACGAGGAGGAGCACGAGATTGCACAATCGAAACGGAAAATAACGTATTTCATATATTTCTTACAACCAAAAAGGATGCACAATAAACTCGGGTCACATAGATGAAAGTCCGGAATCTTGTCGATTGTTGCTTCGCCATATCGTAATGGAATCTCCTTATTGATGACATAAACTCAATATACTCTCTTGTTGCTATAATTACAGGTTGTTTTATTTTGTATATACACTTTGTTTTCATACTTTGCCCGACAAAATGATTTTATATCTCTACCTGTGTGGTTTACATTCTGACGTCAAAAGCGCGATTCTACATTACAAACATGTTGAGATAATGACACGTTGTTGATTGCTGTATTTTTGACATTTTTACCTATTATGTCTGTTTGTTTTGTTCACGCATTGGTCTATATAATGGAATTTAAAGCGTCTGTCAAGAATATGACAGTTGTTATCCATTCGTTTGATGTGTTTGGGCTATTGATTTTGCCATTTAATTAGGGACTTTCGGTTTTGAATTTTCATCGAAGTTCAATATTTTTGTGATTTTACTTTTTTATAAGATTGATAACGAAATGTTGGCCTGTAAATGAAATTTTGTTCTTTGTGTCTTAATATTTCTGTTTCAAAGACGTATGGTCACATATATCCTTCATCCATGTTGTTCATATTCCTTGACCATTATTAGTTAACCAATTGCTTCCGTAAACAGTTTTTTTCCAATAAATTACCTTTTAAACACATGTTCTTCTGCCATCATCAAGTTGAAAAGTATGTTTTACTCTCTCTGAAAAATTTAAAAACATTTACGATAGTACGTACCATGGACCATATAGGCAACAATAAAAGTCTGCTGTTCAATAGTGATTTAGAAGGGGGAAAAATCCGGGTAACAAACTTAAACCGAGGGGGAAAATCTACTATAAGAGGTTAATAAAGGCAACAGTAGTATACCGCTATTCGAAATTCACAAATCGATTGAGAAAAAAACAAATCCGGGCCACAAACCAAAACTGAGGGAAATGCATCAAATATAAGAGGAGAACTACAACACAACAGAAACACATTACTCTCTGAAAAATTTAGAAACATTTAAAATACCAAGAACCATATAGGCAACAATAAAATACTGCTGTTCAATAGTCATAATTTGAGTAAGAAAAAAATTAATCCGGGTAACAAACTTACACCGAGGGAACACATCAACTATAAGAGGTAAACAACGGAACAGAAACACTGAAATACAACACAAACTTTTGCCAAATTCCAACACACATATATATAAATAAACTCATTGACGCTCAAATAAAAAATGTTAAAGGCCAAATAACGGACTGTAGATAACACCTGCCTTAGTCCTGACTTGGTCCATGGCATTTAAAGATAAAATGGAGGATTGAACCTGGTTTTATGGCTAGCCAAATCTCACGCTTATATGACAATGTTAAAATTACCGCTAAAATGACCAAACTACTTTACAGGAATACAATACAAACTAACGCAAGAACACTCAGGACATAGAACTATATAAATAAATAATGAAAAAATACATTTCAAAGTGTAAACCGTAGAATAACAAACGATAAATTATATGAATTTACGACAGCACAACATGCAATTACTATCCTTGATGCAGGCTGAAAAGACTACATCGGGTCGACAATGTCAGGTGCTACCGTTTACATTGCACAATGAGTAAAAAATGGGGTAGATATTATATTATATGATACAGGCCCTCACATTTGTCAATTGGTAAGTTCTCAACAAATACAATACACTCTTGGTTTCTTTTAATTTCTTTTGTCGTAATAACCGTATAGAAGAATGAATTAAATTGGGTTTTGGCATATTTAGACCGTTGATACATTTAAAATCTTTAGCACATTCATCAAAGAATAACTAATGATAATTAAGGTTGTTTTATTCTTAATCAAGGACAGAAAGATACAAAGAAAGCATTTTCTACGACCTTCCAATAGGTCCACAAAAGCAACGATGAACAATCCACGAAATAAAGGTACAGTAAATTGTTTCGGAATCAGTAAGTTGTTTCGGAATAGGAGATTCCCAGAACCTTGAATTAAAAATTGCGTTCTATAGGTCCCTGGTACAGAACATCGTGTTCAAAGTGAAAGAATTATTAGTATCGTTGTGTATATTATCCTAGCATTGGCATATAAACTCTAATAGGCAAATAAGGCAATAGTAGTATATCACTGTTCAATAACAATCGATTAACACTTTCTTTACCGGATTGAACTGGATTGAGCGTCTCTATGACATTATCAAAATTGCACGCGACCGTCACCCGCCCGAATTGATTTCAATAAAAGTGCGTGTTTTTTGTTGTCATTTCTGACATTTCGTAAACCGACGTCTTGATGCTTTTCCTGGAGCTGTCGTGCAAATATTGATTAAACATCGATAGGTGAATAATATATTAACTGTTCTGTCGTGTTTTTTCCGCAAATACGTGTAAAATAAATATTTAATTTGAGTAAAGCTATGGAAGAATTAAGTCCATTCGTCAAAAACGGAACTTTTTAGAGGAGAAGTCTCTTTAAAAAGAATCATATTCGCGTTTTTTCCGCTAAAATACCTTCATAAAACAAATCGGCGACGACTCATTTTAATTATTTTGCCGCTGACTGACCTAAGAGGGGGGGGGGGGGCGCTCCAGTCATGCTTCAATGATTCCCTATATAATCAACCAAATTGTTCCCACGAAAGGGGGGCGGGCCCCCCCAGGCCCCCTGGATCCGCCTATGCACGTCCCACGATGATCATAATATTTTGTCAGCGTCCAACATTTATCTGCATTGACTCGATTCGGAATCGGCTTTCCCCAGTTATTTATATAAAAAGGTCACGTTTTTAAACACAACAATATGAGTAGCGTAGCAGCAGGTCTTTTCAATATTTCAGCATCAAAATCATCTGATTTTTTTAGGAGGAAATTACAGAGAAACGGTCTCTTGTCAGTCTTGATTATCCAGAAGTCAGAGCATAAAATCTTTACTTAAACTTTCTTATCATTGGAATTTTGATGATTTATTTATAGTTGCATATGTTTTACACCAGATACTTAAATTATTATCTGAACTTTCTAAAACACTTGGACTTTACACATTTGGAATTGAAATTTGAACACCCAGGTTTTTCAAATTATTTTTCTTGAAAATAAACTTTGGAATTTAACTCTTTTAAAAGGAATATCAATTTTGTCAGAGTACATTGTCTCTGATTTTGTTACCCCCCTTAAAAATCATTAAAATTAAAACACACACACCTGAAAAGAGACAGTGAGATACAATATATTTAGTAATATGTATGACTGGCATTTCACATACCTTCAGCTAGTTTATATCTGAATGTGAAAACAGTTAATTTGTTTTCCAAGTAATTCGAAATATAAGAATTTTGTATTATCTGTGGTGTCTCAAATTTGAATTGAAACTCTTCCTTTATAGTCATTGTATTTGTTTAATTTGTTTCATTATATAATATGTCACTTGAAGTATTATTTTCTATGGTTTGAATATGAAAAGACTCAACATTTCAGAAGTACAGTCTCTCAGATCACTCATCTTCTGTAGTTTATAGTACCTAGAGGGTATATTGGGTTGGTGTTAAAGTAAAAAAATTATAAAAAAAAATGTATTACTTTCCCCCAAGGCCCTCCATAAATAAGACATTATTATTAAGATAATTCCCTTTAATTTCTGAGGTATTGATTAAAAAACATTATATATATATATATATATATCATTAATCTGGAGGTAAACATGTATTTTTCCATTCCCATTAAAGATCATTAAAATATTGTTCTTCTCTATTGCTACATGTCAACATGTACTTTGCAATATCAGCTACATTGCAACTACAATCTTTATAATTTGATCTGTTAAAATATCAACTCTTTTTCCATTATATCTAATTTATATCAAAGTAAAAAGACTGGACATACACGTGTATTATTAGCTTGTGTATTTTATAATTTATTTTTATCCAATCTGCTGTGAGTGTGACTGGACTTTTAAAAAATGTGGTCTGCATACTTGTAAGTTCAAAGACTTGCACGCCATTAAATGCATGTCTGAAGAGATACAATAAGAAAAATTTAATACCTTGTTCCATTCACAAGAAACTGTTCCTTCAGTCTGGTGTATATTTTGTGTTCATAACTTCGAAAAATGCACATTATTTTTACTGCAAGCACATGATATCTCACATGACATTACGACCGTAAGAAACGGAATCCCCGTTTTTATTGGTCAACTGAAGTCCGTGTTCAAAGGTTAATATATTTATAGAATAGAATCGAAAAACAAAACACAAAGAGACTTGCATGCGGTCTCATTTTTGGACTAAATAAATGTTTGTCGTGGCCATTTACAGGCACAAAGGAAGAAGTTACAAAGGAACAATAAGGTTAGCGCATCCGAATCTGAAAACGGCAACTTTCAATGAAATGTTGTATTAAATGCCCCCTGAATATCCGCATTGATATGCAAATGATCGCAAATGAGGTCACGGAATAAACATTTCCAATTTTTCACCGGAGAAGGCCTTTTTTAAAACGTATACCATGGAAATAAACGGCCGTTGAACACAAGTTGCTCCACGGAGGACGCCATTAATCTTCCATTGTATATGAAGTTTCAACTGTATTTTTTCTTATTTTAAACCGTACGATTACACTAAATGAAGCATAAAAACAAATTTCAAAATACGCTCAATGACTACGTCCATTTTCTCTATCACACGCCCCGTCATTTTGTCATAAAACTGATTTTAAAAATACCGAAAAACTATGCCTCAAAGCATCGTTGGGCCAACGTCAGGCGATGCGTTGAAGCACCATCGGACCAACGTCAGGCGATGCTTCAAAGCTATGTCGGGGATGAAAGGGTTAGGCACAACCATTTGATTTTATGGGGGGGGGGGGGGGGGGCTATGGTTTTTTTTGGAAAAAAAAGTTTTTGATTCTGAGAAAAAAAAAATGTTTGTTTCACCCTAAGCTGCCACTATATGTAATGCTAAAATTGAAAGAAAAAAATTGTTTTCGACTTGTCGCCACAGTCGAAAAAAAAAATTTGTCCAGAAAAAAAACCCATAGCCCCCCCCCCCCCCCCCCCCCCAGAAAATCAAATGGTTGCTGCCTTAATTAAGCAAGACCGAATCTGAATTTGTTTGATATAAACACTGATTTAAAAATTAAAAGTTGATTTCTGATCAAATTTCAATATTTTACCTATTAAAATTTGCTTTTTTAGTGACGTGTTCACAAATAAAATTTGAAAATGATAATGTTTAAATTAAAACTTCATAAATGTATTCTTTATAACTGAACAACCACAAAAAACATGCATATTCATTGGAACAGTAGTAAGAAAAGATTCAGAAATAAACTTTTTATAATTGAATCAGTGTTTATATTGAACAGATTGAAAATATATTATTGATATTGAATAAATACTGTATCACATGCAGTTTATACATGTATTTCAATCAAGAAAAAGGATATTTTTTGGTCAGGTAATTTAATCAATGAGTGATAGATTTCTGCTAGAAGAAATTTAAAGGTCCCAAATGAATAAACGACACAGAGAACAACAGCTATTGTATTGATTCAATGGGACAGGTAAACTTACAAAAGTTTAAATACCTTGGTCAAGAGTAGATGATGACTCTGTGGTAAACTTCCATTTGGTTCGCAATAACTCTGAAGACACACCGGTTTCTCTCATATTACCTATTTTGAATGCACAAGATGCGCATTTCGACAATGGATATATATTTCCAATACTGTTCTATAAACTACTGGTGTCTTTAATTAATTGTAACAAACGTCTAATAACAAAGATAATGATGTTTTACAGCTTTTACATTAATGCTAGCAAGACAAATCTTTGTTTGGCTTGCTTACTTTGTTTGTATCAATGTTTGTTCAAGCATGGCAATTAAGATAGGCGGAGCTTCAGCTTGTATACATCATTCATACTTAAATTTTATTGGACGTTATGTTTGAGGTTAAGGACACTAAATTTTAAAACATCACCGGATGACAAATATAAAGCGCAATCGTAGAAATGGAAGCCAAAAATTTTTTTTTTCTCTTTCTAAGATATGCATTTTCATCATCCAACTTAAAAGACTGTCGTCAAGTACTTTTAGTAAAACATAATAGCTTAGTATTCGAACACAATTACTTTTGTGATTCATTACATAGGTATTTCATTTGACCCATATATTTCATCTTTTAGTACTGTGATTTTTTTATGTTATAAATTCAATCTGTAGCTTTGCTATATAAAAATGATAGAATCTGAAGCGAGATGATGTATCAAATACTCTTGCTTTGTACGTTTTCAAAACAAAATATTCATCTCAAACACACCCTAACATAAGAAGGTGCACTCGATTTTCTCTTTCAATTATTCCAATTTTTTGGATTTTTTTCTTGAGTCACATAATGGAAGGGCAGACACGGAAATAACTGAACTCATAGATTGATATGTTCTCCGTCCGTGGAAATTTTAAAAAATGCATTTTCTTCATCCAACTTGATTGATACCCATGTCGTCGACTTGATATCTAATTGTTCTGCTTAACAATGTAATAGATAAATTGAAAACTTATGCAAATATTGGGGTTTTTTTTACAATAAAACACTTCGTATTTGACAGATATTTCAAGTTAATTATTTCAACATTTTTGCAATTGCAAATAAATGTTTTTGTTAACAAAAAGATTTGCTATAATGTAAAAAAAAATGTCTTTCTGTATTTGTAAAGTTTTCGGATCCTATATTTGCATATTTCAGTCTATAGAAAGTGTGGACATCAAAAGTTTACTTAATAATTAACCTTATACAGAAAATTCGCCCTTTTAAAACATTAATTGTTTCACAAATAATTAATGAATATAAAGTAAAATAATTTCTTAAAATCATAGCAAAAAAAATCGGTCTGATTGGTACAGGTTCACATGAGCCGTGGTATAGCTAATATCGAATTTCCCAACTTATTGTTATCACACACATCATATTTTTTTTATACTGAAACTAGTTGTGTTTATTTCCTTTATATAGTAACCTAACTATTGTTACGGCCAGAAATCGCCTTTAAATTGTAGCCAACAAAAGACACAAATCAATACTAAAATTTAACAATATTTATTATACAAAAGTTTACAAGAAGTATTTTACAAATATTACTGATAACTTAACTGTCAAAATATGAGTCCACTCTTTTATCTTTATCTGTATCCGGAAATCTTTCGGAATCCAATCTGAATATTATGTTCACTACTAAGGTCACAATCCAGTATGATGTTGTTTGTAGAATAAAAGTGTCAATCCAAATGCCGTGAATACTAATGTCTATCAATGTCTAAGTCCAAGTTTAATTATGAGAGTTTAACTTTAGTGTCTGTATATATAGTGTTGTCATGGAAAATTCTAGAACACTCTATAATGGAACATTGTGGAAAATCCTGGAAAGTTACAACGGAAGTTTCTGGAATAACGTAGAAGTTTAAATTACGCATCTTTTATAAGGATCATTCTAGTAAGTTCCAATCATTCTGTGATTGTTCCAGTGATTCCTAAACTGCACAGTTATAAGATTATTTGGTAAACAACTATCAGGCCATACAACACAAATTAGGCCAACATAAATAAACATAATAATTACAATATCATAACACCTCCCCCCTTAAAAGAAGTTTTAGTGTAACAAAAACTTATCATGAATAATATGAAAAAAAATACATAATATATACAAAGTGATTTAATAAGCTCTAGATAAAGCATCAGCTATTACATTATCTTTACCCTTAATATGTTTTACAATTACATCATATTCCTGTAACAATAAACTCCACCTAGTCAACCTCTGATTCTTGTTTCTCATTTTATGCATGAAGGTGAGAGGATTATGATCAGTATAAACAAGAATAGGATATACAGTGGGATTCAAATATACATCAAAATGTTGAAGTGCTGACAACATTGCAAAACACTCTTTTTCAATAGTTGAATAATTTTTCTGATGTTTATCTAATTTCTTAGAAAAATATGATATAGGTTTTTCAACATTATCATCTGTCTCTTGATATAAAACAGCTCCTATTCCTACATCGCTTGCATCAACGGCAAGTTTAAATTGTTTTTCAAAGTCTGGAGTAATCAGAACTGGACTATTAATTAAAAGTGATTTGCTATTTTCAAAAGCTTTTTGACAATTTTCACTCCAGATAAATTTAGAATCTTTTCGTAAAAGATGAGTCAATGGTTGAACAACAGTAGCAAAATTTGAACAGAATTTCCTGTAAAATCCTATCATGCTTAAATATCTCATAAGTTGTTTTCTATTTGTAGGAGGTGGAAATTTGGAAATAGCTTCCACTTTAGCCATAATAGGTTTTACTTGACCTTGGCCAACTGTATGCCCTAAATAATCAACAGCGGCCTGTCAAAATTCACTTTTACCAAGATTAACAGTCAAATTTGAATGTGACAATCTATCAAAAGTATCATACAAATGTGTTAAATGCTGTTCCCAGCTATCACTACATACAATAAGATCATCAATATAAGCATAACAACAGTCTAAATCTTTTATAACATTATTGATCATTCTTTGAAATGTAGCTGGAGCACTTTTCATGCCAAATGGCATTACAGTATATTGAAATAAGCCATCTGGTGTAACAAAAGCTGATATTTCACGAGCTCTCTGTGTCAATGGAACTTGCCAATAACCTTTCAATAAATCAAATTTGCTCACAAATTTTGCTTGACCAATATTGTCAATACAATCGTCTATCCTTGGAATCGGATAGGAATCTGATTTTGAGACTGAATTTACTTTTCTGAAATCAGTCACGAAACGAAAAGTTTTATCTGGTTTTGGCACAAGGAGACAAGGAGAGCTCCATTCACTGTTACTCGGCTCAATAATATCATTGTCAAGCATATATTTAATTTCTTTTCTCATAACTTCAAGTTTGAGTGGATTGAGCCTGTAAGGATGTTGCTTAATTGAAGAAGCATCTCCTACATCAACATCATGACAAACAGCAGTGGTTTTGTTTGGCACATCTGGAAAAAGATTTTTAAAAGAAAATACCAAAGTTTTTATTTCTTCTCTACGATCAAAAGACAGATGTGCAAGTTTTGAATCTAAATTTGACAAAATTTCTGAATTTTTCAATCTAACTGTCTCTTCCATAGTTTTACAACTAAAAGTTGGTTCAATTACATCTGGTTTGTCATGATTGTTCTCAAATTTAACCATGCCTAAAGTGGCAACTGGTTTACTATCACATAGTACATTAGTACGCTCAAAATATGGTTTTAACATATTAATATGACACACTCTATTTTGTTTGCGCCGACCTGGAGTTTTTACAATATAATTCAAATCATTAATTTTACTCTCTATTGTATAAGGACCACAATATTTAGCCTGTAAAGGATGTCCAGGGACAGGCAGAAATACAAGTACCTTATCACCAGGCTCAAAAACTCTGTCCCTGGCATCTTTATCATACCATATTTTCATCTTGTTCTGTACATTTTTTAAGTTTTTCTGAGCAATTTGACAAGCAGTATACAATTTTTCTTTAAATCTAGATACATAGTCTAAAAGATTCAAGTCAGTATGTTCAGTAAGCCACTTTTCCTTAATCAATTTTAACGGTCCCCTTACAGTATGGCCAAATATCAACTCAAAGGGACTAAATCCAAGGGATTCTTGAACAGCCTCTCGGACGGCAAAAAGTAGAAAGTGAACTCCATCATCCCAGTCTCTGTCAAATTGAAGACAAAAAGTTCTAATCATGTTCTTCAATGTTTGGTGAAAACGTTCTAAGGCACCTTGAGATTCTGGATGGTACGAACTTGATCTATACTGAGCAATCCCTAACTGGTACACGACTTGCTGGAATAAACCTGACATGAAATTTGATCCCTGGTCGGACTGTATAGACTTAGGAAGTCCTACTAATGTGAAAAATTTGATCAAAGCTTTGACGATAGTAGGTGTCTTGATATTTCTGAGCGGAATAGCTTCAGGAAAGCGGGTAGATGTACACATGATTGTCAATAAATATGCATTTCCAGTCTTGGTCTTTGGTAAAGGTCCAACACAGTCAATTAGAACTCTGCTGAAAGGTTCTTCAAAGGCTGGAATAGGCAGAAGTGGTGCTGGTGGTATTTTCTGGTTAGGTTTACCAACAACCTGGCATGTATGACATGATTTGCAGTATTCTGCGACATCATTTCGAAGTCTGGGCCAGAAGAAATGCTGCAAGATTTTAAGGCAAGTCTTCCTTATACCTAAGTGTCCAGCCAAGGGGGTGTCATGGGCAAGACCAATAATTTCTTGCCTATAAACTTTAGGCACCACCACTTGGTACACCACTCTCCATTCCTCCTCTGGGGTAGCATCAGGAGGCCTCCACTTCCTCATTAAAATGCCGTCCTGATGGTAATAGCATTCGGCCACTTTGTCTGCTTCCTCCTGTGGTTGAGCTCTCTGGCTGAGCTGAAGAACCTCAGGGTCTTTATGTTGTTCTTCAGATAAATTCTTTCGGTCTAATGAATGGCTGTTTACATCTGGCCATGGCATAATAACATTTTTGTTAACACTAGGTGGTTTTATAATTGCCTTTTCTGAGTTACCAGGACCTTCAATGTCAGCTATGAAAGTGTCAGAAAGGTCCATGTAATCAAACTTGTCTGTTTGCAAATTCTCATCTTGTTGTTTTCTAGCCATCGCCCTAGTAACAACACAAGCTGGATATAATTCAGCATCATCTTCAGGTGATTTAACATCCACCACCGGTTCACTGGTAACAATTGGTTCAGCAACCACTTTGTTCCTAGCTAGATCATTTCCTAGCAAAAAGGTAACACCCTCAACAGGGAGATTAGGACGAACACCTACAACAACTGGTCCAGTTATTAAATCTGACTTCAGATAAATACGATGGAGAGGAACATCTATACAACCCAACTCTACACCTTGTAACAAAACGGAGGCACCAACAGAAGTCTTCTCGGACAAAGGCAACACACCTTCTAACAATAAAGACTGAGAAGCTCCAGTGTCCCGTAAAATTTTAATAGGCTGAAGAGTGGTATCATCAAAATAGCAACAAACCCATCAGACATAAAGGGTTTATATTCCTCCATATAATCACAAAAACTGGACTTAAAAGCCTGACTCGCAGGACATTCCAATGTACTGGTAATATAAGGTGTCGTACAAGCACTGGTCTTCGGCTTATTATCTCGTTCATTCTTCTTCTGGAGTCTAAAACAATCAGCCATCAGGTGACCAATCTTCTTACAATAAGCACAAGTCAGTGACTTCTTCTCAAAAGTATCAAATTTTGGACTAGACATATTATAACTGGACTGACTCTTATTCTGTGGAACAGGCTTACTATCAGTACGCTCAGTGCTTTGATTTTTGTAATTTCCACTGGAAGTATTAACATTTTGACTCTTGAAACTTCTTTTATGTGAAAGAGTATAATTATCTGAAATAACAGCCGCATCATGTATTGACTCAACAGTTTTGTCGTCTAAATGTGTTTTTAATTCTCTGAATGAACACATTGTTTAAACTCTTCTAATAACATCAATTGTCTTAGTTGATCAAAATTGTTTTTTGTTTTCTTTGAAGTAAGCCATTTATCAAATAGATCTTCTTTTTCCCGAGCAAGTTCCACATAGGTTTGCGAATCAAACTTTTTATAAGATCTAAATTTCTGTCTATATGCTTCTGGTACTAGCTCATAGGCTTTCAAAATTTCCTGTTTCACAGTGTCATAATCAGAACTTTTTTCTGATGGAAGTGCGGAGTATATTTCAGCTGCCTTACCCTCAAAAACACTTTGCAGCATCGTAGTCCAATACGGCATTGGCCATTTCAAATTATTAGCAATTTTCTCAAACTGTGGAAAATATTTATCAACTGTTTTTTCACAAAATTTCGGAACCAAACGTATATTTTTTGCTGCATCAAAATAATCTGATTTCGACTGGACTTTAGTGTTGCTTTCTTCTTTGACCATTTCAATTTTCAGTTTTTCCATCTCTAGCCTTTCTCTCATTTCAAGTTCTTTTAATTTAAATTCATCTTCTTTTTCTTTTTTCTCCATTTCTAACCTTTCCTTCATTTCCAGTTCTGCCTGTTTTAATTTAAATTCATCTTCTTTTCTTTTCTCCATCTCCTTCAAATTCATTTCCAGTTCTTTTAGTTTGAGTTCATGTTCTAATTCAAGCTGTTTTAATTTAAAGGCGTCAATATTTTCGACCTTAAGTTCAAGAGCCTCTTCACCTAAAATTTCTGCGTCAACTAATTTGTCTATAACCAAATTTTTTATAATTTGTTTTCTCATAGATACTTTAAAAACTAATTTCAGTTCTTTAGCAAGCAACACTAATTCCTCTTTCTTTAAATTATCAAAACTCTCCAGGTCTGGCGTTTTCAAAAATTTACCAGCATCAAATGCCATTTTGTAGAATTTTGTTGGCTAGTTATAATACAAATACTAAACAAATTTTGAATAAAATATTTTAAGATCCCGGACGAGCCCCCAATTTCTGTTACGGCCAGAAATCGCCTTTAAATTGTAGCCAACAAAAGACACAAATCAATACTAAAATTTAACAATATTTAATATACAAAAGTTTACAAGAAGTATTTTACAAATATTACTGATAACTTAACTGTCAAAATATGAGTCCACTCTTTTATCTTTATCTGTATCCGGAAATCTTTCGGAATCCAATCTGAATATTATGTTCACTACTAAGGTCACAATCCAGTATGATGTTGTTTGTAGAATAAAAGTGTCAATCCAAATGCCGTGAATACTAATGTCTATCAATGTCTAAGTCCAAGTTTAATTATGAGAGTTTAACTTTAGTGTCTGTATATATAGTGTTGTCATGGAAAATTCTAGAACACTCTATAATGGAACATTGTGGAAAATCCTGGAAAGTTACAACGGAAGTTTCTGGAATAACGTAGAAGTTTAAATTACGCATCTTTTATAAGGATCATTCTAGTAAGTTCCAATCATTCTGTGATTGTTCCAGTGATTCCTAAACTGCACAGTTATAAGATTATTTGGTAAACAACTATCAGGCCATACAACACAAATTAGGCCAACATAAATAAACATAATAATTACAATATCATAACACTATATTTTTTATAATGTCAATTTCATCATGGAACATTTTCTCCACAATAAGGGGTTCATTAAGGGATGAAAATAAGCTTGACAAGTGTGTTACTATTTAAAAAGCTATCAGTGTATAATAACTATTTGTTTATTTGTTTAAGTTGCAGTTTTTTCAATATTAGGTCAATGTCATAAAAATATAAACTTTTTTGTACTCGGCCCAGAACTTTGGAAGTCCAGTTTCTCAGCCTCATACAAGAAAATTTTTTATATTTTTCTTTCATTGACCAAATATTGTTTTTTTACAGGTAAGGAAACATGTGAGAATATTTGTCATCCTAGCTGTGATGTTTTAAAATTTAGTGTCCTTAACCTGAAACATAACGTCCAATAAAATTTAAGTATGATTATACAAGCTGAAGCCCCGCCTATCTTAATTGCCATGCTTGAGCAAACATTGATACAAACAAAGCAAGCAAGCCAAACAAAGATTTGTCTTGCTAGCATTAATGTAAAAGCTGTAAGATCTTTTATGTTTGAATATTAGACTATTGAGTATTCTTACATTATAAAAGCAGAAACTTGTTTTTATCAATACTTGTTCATGAACTTTAAATGCCGTTATCGTAATCCGATGTTCTCTAGATTCATTCGTACTGTCTTTTAAAATAGATAACAACTTCAGGTATCAGTTGTTTTAGATTGTACACTGTGCTAGTTTGACATTTGCTGCAAAGGATATCATTCTATCTAAGGTTAGCGAGAAAGACTATGTTGCTGTCATAACAAGTTGCAAAAAGATAAGAATAACACTAGTCCATTTGCACGAGACGAAGGTTATTGAAGAAACATTTATATTGACCCAGATTTGTATGGAAAGCCAACGGGGTCAAAATTCTTACTTCGTATTAAACACCACCACATCAAAATGAAATGTTTAACTGCATTTAATCACAGTAGAAAGCTCATAATGGCTTTCAATTTTCAGGAAGTTGGCGATTTATCACGCCATGTTTACAAAATGACGTCATAGTTTCGACATCAAAGAACCTGATTTCTAAGGAATGTGTATATGGAGGTACCAATGGGGAATTCTCATTGTCGTTCTAACCATGAGAAAGTTTTTAATTTGTTAAATCTGTTTATTGATTCGTATTCATATTTATTGTCATAAATGGATTTGGAAAATTAAATAATTTGTTTGATTATACTTCAAATTGTTTCGGATTAAAAAGTACATTTTGTACTTGCATTTCTGTCATGCAGTTTTGTCTGCATATCTTAGTTGTACCGTAAGTCATCTATAGTCTATATTGTGCCGTCTTGGATTCTATACTGATCTATACTGGAAATTTGTCCGGTTTATTTCAAGTTAATCTTGAAAAAGGATTAAAAGTACAGTATTGTACTCGATAATATTTAAAATATAATATCACTTTGATATTTATTTCAATGTTGGTCTTTTTAAATAAACTGAATTATTTCAGTTTGGTGGGATTGTTACGTGGAGGAAATTAATACCGAATCTTTTCAGTTGCTAAGCAATGCGGCTTTAGTAAATGTAGAAATTGTGGATATAGCGAGGATTTGGATTAAAATGACATTTTTGTCATACAGCTGGAATAGGGTTGTCTTGTACGAGTTGTGACTAGAATAAAGATAATAGAAGAACGTAGACTCATTATCTTAGCTGTTGTTGGAAGCTGCTTTCGGTGGTGTATACATGGAGGCAATTTTGGAAATACCTTATGTGTTAGTGAATGGCGCGAGAATAGGTATATATGTTGCATATACATTTTTATTGTAAACCTTAATTGGTTCACCATGGGTATGCTGCTGCATGGTTAAATAAAGGCAACAGTAGTATACCGCTGTTCAAACTCATAAATCCATGGACAAAAAACAAAATCGGGGTAACAAACTAAAACTGACGGAAACGCATAAATATAAGAGGAGAACAACGACACACCACTACAATGTAACTAACACACACAGAAACGGACCAAGCATCAGACAAAATCCCACGAGAATAACAAATATAACATCAAAACGAAATACATGAATTTGGGATAGACAAGTACCGTGACACGTCTTATCGCAATGTCAATTTACACTCAAAAATAAGAAAAAACAAACGACGCAACGTTAAATTGTAACACACACAGAAACGAACTATAATATAACAATGGCCATATTCCTGACTTGGTACAAGACATTTTTTAAGGAAAGAAATGGTGGGTTGAACCTGGTTTTATGGCATGCCAAACCTCGCACTTTAATGGCAATGTTAAATATAACATAGAAATGACAACATAATATTACAGGACTACAATACAAATAAATAGGAAAACGTATTAGACAAAGAAACACATGATTAATGAATAACAAAAAGCATCAGGTTTAAAATCTAATACGCCAAAAACGCGCCTCGTCCACACAAGACTCACCAGTGACGCCCAGATATAAAAGATCGAAAGCGAAAACAAGTACAAAGTTGTACAGCACTGAAGATCAAAAGTTGAAAAAGGTTGTGTCAAATACGGCTAAGTTTGTATGCTTGGGATAAGAACATCCTAATTATTTAGAACAATTAATGCTATTACAAACAGTAAATTTTATCAAATGAATATAACAGATATACATAATGAAACTGAAGTATTAACTCATTACATGAAACAAACACGAATACATAATGAATGACCAACACAGAATAGACACACCCGACTCAGTCCAGGCCTCAACGCAGTAAATTATGAAAATGACGTCACATACGACGGTGAAAAGGCATTAAAAATTACGTCACATACGATGGTGAAAAGGCTTTAAAAATTTGAACATATGAAATTTCTGAAACAGCAGAAAAATTACGTCACATATGAAAAAACTATATCTCAAAAGTAAGATAGAATTAGGATTGATTAAAGTTTAAATAGAACTAAATACTGATATTGCATTTAAACACAATGCATATTGCAATACTTATTAATAGCAATTAACTATAATATATATATATGTGCAGTTTGTTATGAATCCAACTTCAAACTTAAATTATCGTACAGATTATGTTGACCAAAATTAAATCTAATAAATGACGGCGGTGATTAATTTTTGTTTCCATAACACATAAATATAATAGAAAAGATATTGTTTGGGGGTTACTGGAATACAAGGAATGATTTATTATATAGCGTAGTCCAATTCTTTTATATGACTTTCTAATTTTTGAAAATATTCGATAAACAAACAATCAGTTTGTATGGATTCCAGTATAGAAATGTGTGTTTCATATGGGTCATTTAAAAAAAAAATGTCGAATTTTGAAATTGAAAAATTTATTAAAAGTTACTTATTCAAACAACCCTCTACATAAGCAAATCAAAACAAACAATACTTTAAGAACAACATATTAAAAGATGCAATCTTAATGATGTCATACAAGAATATCTTGAAACATTTTGTGATCGGTGGTACAATATTTTGTCTATCCTGTTACCATTTACAAAAGAAATTTTGGGTTATTAAGAAAAGGTTTAGATAAAATGTTAAGCTTGTTTTACGTAGCCAATTAGATGGTTTTCAAGAGAATAAACTTCTATACATATTCATTCTATAAAATAAAAGATTATTCGCCAATTTTCTAGGTTGTACTGAAAAATGGCTCTAAAAATTGGTTTTTAAAGGTTGTAAAAATTACAACCAGTAATGGAAGTCTAAGATAGCAATTTATATTGTTCGGCATTTTTTCACCCTTTCAAATAAACCCAACATCAAGTAAATCCCTCATAAGTTAGACTAGTTTACTTTTCTCTTTATTTCGTTGGTAACAGGAACGTACGTTTCTGATATATCACTATATAAAAGTCTATCCTGTTACCTTTTTGTCTATCCTGTTACCGATATCAGTATTGCACCTGCAAATGCTTAATTGGGAAGATTAAGACGTTATAACTTAACCCTCTTAGTGCGTAGCTAAATTTCAAAACATTGTTCAGAAACGGGTCAATTTCAGTAAAAATACCAAAAACAGTAAATTGTTATTCAGTCTTGTATTGCAGCATGTTAACTCAAATAATTGAAGAATTACTAAACATAAAACCAAGATGTGCATTTATTTTAAACTAACGTTATTTATATGACATAATGTAACGTCATGATAATGATCACGTCACGTCCTAAGTAAGTTTCGCGCTTTTTAATTAGCTAACTTCAAGCACTTTGCAGTGTTTTGAAGAAAAGAAAAAACGTTTAGTTTTTGCAAAACAGCACTATACTTTACAAAATTTCAAGTCAGTTTTACTTATTTTCGGATGGTGATCTTAGGGAGCTACCATTTGATTTTTATGGGGGGGGGGTTAGGATGAAAAATTTTGTCCTGCATTTTTTTTTAGTTGTAATCTCTGTCCTGCCTTTTTATGTTTCACTCTATTCGGTCCGGCCTTTTTTTTTTATTAGTCTATCCTGACTTTTTTTTACCTAAATTGTCATCCTGCCTTTTTTTTTTGCAAAGTGTCTCATTTTGCCTTTTTTTTTTACTCAAAACTCCTGTCCTGCCTATTTTTTTCAAATTTCATCCTAGCCCCCCCCCCCCTAAAAATCAAATGGTTGCTCCCTTAGATCAAATAAAAAAATAATATGACATTGCGTAATCCAAGTGTACTACAACATACATGTCAGATATACAACATGACAAAGAATGTACAAAAAACATAATGTATAATAAAAGAAAATTAATTATATGCTGTATCTATAGCTACAAGTCTATTTTTTGTTTAATACTTCCATTATTTATGGTAGACTTGATGACACTAAGGATTGTTTTTAACTTTAAATTGGAGGTTTCTCATTGTTTATGCCCATACGGTTGCCTGTTATTGCTTACATCCACTTCATTTGAACTTTGGTGGATAGTTTGTTTTATGCCCCACCTACGATAGAAGAGGGGCATTTTTCGATAGTAGAGGGGCATTATGTTTTCTGGTCTGTGCGTCTGTTCGTTCGTCTGTCCCGTTTCAGGTTAAAGTTTTTGGTCAGGTAGTTTTTGATGACGTTGAAGTCCAATCAACTTGAAACTCAGTACACGTGTTCCCTAAAATAGGATCTTTCTAATCATATATGCCAAATTAGAGTTTTTATCCCAATTTCATGGTCCACTGAACATAGAAAAATGACAGTGCGAGTGGGGCATTCATGTTCTGGGGACACATTCTTGTTTTTATTTATTTTTTCAATAGTCAGGATTATTCATCACTCTCTCACCACCATCGGACTAAGGGGTTTCAAGAATATAACAAGAAAAGACTATTGTTTTACCAAGATATAAATAAACTAAGATATAAATATTTTTAAATCTCTTTTTTTGTCGCTCTGATTCTCTCTTTCTTTGGTGGATAGTTGTATCATTGCCAAATTGACAATCATACCACATCTTCTTTTATATATTCAAAGGTTTATCTCATTTATTTACAAATTTTATCAGCCAACTTATTTTGATTAATTAAATATGATACTGATTTGATAACATTATTTTTAAACAATTTTTTATAACTTTAACATAAATTCTCCCGAAGGTTTTTATATTAGGGACATTATAAAAGGAAGTGTGCAAAATATTCTGCGTTATCTCCGAAATAAATTACAGAAAGTATCAGTTGCCAGTAACATCCCGTTTCATTAGCAATTGATGCACACTTATTTCTATTTTTGTGAGAAGTTAACTCTATTATTTTGGTATATAAAATGGGGTCGCCCCGATATTCCGACACCCCATTGGTCCGACACCCTAATAGTCCGACAAAGGTTAATAACTGCAGTATGATAGAAAAATCTACTTCATGAGGGTGTGGATTTGGGTTTACAGAATAATGGTCAAAATATAAAGAATATAGAAAAATGGACCAAAAATAGAGAATAGAGAATAATGAGGTGCTAAAATATAAAGATAAGAGAATAATGAGCAACAAGTATTAAGAATTGAGAAAAAGTCCTAAAAATAAAAGAGTACAGAAATGAATAACGCCCATCCCCCTAAAATTTACACACTCCTTCGTAGAATTGTTGACGTGGTATTTGAACCACTCTTTCTTATGAGTATACAGAAACAGATTAGACCATCTCACCTATCTGGTAGTACTATGAGAAATCGAGAACCTTGCAAATACAAAGGAGGGGTGAAAGATATCAAAGGGACAGTCAAACTCATAGATCGAAAACTAGACTGACAACGTCATGGCGAAAAAGAAAAGGACAAACAGAAAAATAATAGTACACAAGACGCAACATAGAAAACTACAATATGTGTTCTATATGTAAACACATTTTACTAAAAAAAGAAATGTCATCAGCAGTGCAAACTCTCATCATAAAGAATAATGTCATGTGCGGATTAGGTCTCGGATATATATAGTCAAAACTGTAAAAAAAAATCATTTTACCATTAAGAGGGACTATCGTTTCCAAGCATCATTATTTCCATTCATCTATGCTGTACACGGGCTTAAAGGTCGAAATCTTAAAAAGAAACTAAAAACAATAAAATTGTCCAAACGGTGATACTTTTTCTTTACAAAAAAAAAGACTTTGTAGAAACTTCTATAAAAATTGATGAAATGTACTGTCAGTATGAATTTGAACTGAATATAGTCGTGAAACATCTGCCACTGGACAAATAAATAACTACCCAGCATGTACAAATATACATTTTCATGTACTGTTTACATCTATACTACTAAGAGAAGATACTGTATGGTCTGATTTAGCCGCAACTCCTCTGAAACTGTACAAAGTCAGAAATATTGTTATATGACGATATACATGTAATGTAATGTACATCCTAAAGTTGTCTTCGAAACAATCTTTTTTCCACAGAAAACGACAATCTTTTAGAAAATATCAAAATTTCAAAGACCGTTATCGATCCGTTTTTCATATACGATTTGGCTCATGCTAAGGCGCCGTACTGAATGCGCAATCTATGTTTTGATGGATCATCTCTTTCGGTAATATCAATGAATTTTACGTAGCTCATACGGTTATTCTGAGTTAAAAGGCTTACACACTACTGCAAATTACACTTTAATAAAATAAAGATAGCACACTCTTTAATTCACGTCCCAAGTCAGGAGCCTGTAATTCAGTGGCTGTCGTTGGTTCATGTCTGACACATTTGTTTTTCATAAATTAAATTGTTATAAATTATGCCGTTAGTTTTCATGTCAGTTTTACATTTTGTCATGATGTGGACTTCTTTAGCTGGCTATACGATAAGGGCTTTTTTTCATTGTTTGGCTGATTCCTGCTACTAACGGTTTTTGAATAACTCCATAGTCAACAGTATCTATCAATTTTTGCACATAAACTAAAGTTTATGATAGCTAATAATACATAAAAAAATATTCAAAAAGCTGAATGCTATTTTATGCCTAAGTTACAATTCGTGTCAGTAAATTAATTGTAGACTTATTTATTTATTAAATTCGTTGTTTAATTCATTTGTTTTCAAATAAGTAAGAAAATCAAGTTCAACACTTAGAATATATCGGTGTCCCTTCTAACATTTGTTTAAAATATTTATTTATTGTTGGGCACAATTAAGAACTAAAACCAATTAGCAAATATTTTTGTTTGTCAGTATTCCTCAATGACTATTTGTTCATAATGGTGTTTTTTTTTCTGTTTCATACTATGATTATATGTTATCTTCATGATCTTAGCAATAAGAATCCATAAAATCCCATTCTAAAATTTTATAGCGCTATCTAGCCTTCAACCCAATTACGACGTCAAATGACGTCAAATAATATATGACGTAACGATGACGTTTTATGAAAAAGATGGATACAAAGAAAACAACAAAATAACAACCACATAATGAATAAAATATATAAAATGTATTCAATAATTGAAGGAATGGTGATTTATTCAGAAATATTACGAAATGGAAAAAATTAAATATTTTTGAAAGGACATATATTATGTCCTTCCCGCAGTAAGCCAGGGGAGGACACATTATATGTCCTTCCCGCAGTAAGAGGGTTAAGGCGAAGTGTACGTAATTAAACTACACAATGGATTTTTTTTCAAATTTCACATATGAATACTGCTTGTAAAATTACACCAGAAAATAAAATAAAAAAAAAAAAGGGAGTAACCGTTTTCGTTTTTGAGATACGAGCCATTGAAATTAATAGCATGATACGCAAAAAATACAAAGGATATATAGGGAAAATCATCAAAATTAGCAGATATTTTTACATCATCAAGATTTTCTATTTTGTTGGTCAACAGATTTGTTTTTTAAATTGATATACGATTCAAAAATGAAAGACGAATCCATCGGTAGAAAGAAAGTCCTTAGCAACCGTGCTAGTTTTTATGCTACTCCTTGTTGAAGTTTGTTTTTTTGGCCGGAACATTAAAATCATTCGGCGACGTCATGGTCTACAGTAACGTCGACACAACTTCTACGTCGCAACTGTATTACACCGTACAATGTCGTAGCAATGTCGTGCGTGTGAATCACCCATCTTCCTATGTATTATAAATGATCTAGCGTTATAAATTAATTAATAAGAAAATAAACTAACTAATTTTAAAGAATATTTCTGTCGCCAAAAAATTGCAAGTTTGTAATTACCGCAAATGAAAGAAAGTTACCGTAGATTTTATTATTTTCTATGTTAGAGTGGTTTTCACACCTTTTTTAATGCTTGCATGGATTGTAATTTTTTTTTTATAAATCAAATATCGAGTTTGAATTTGTCCCAGTTAACAGGTAGACCTATTTTCTGCATATGTTCATCTTCGTCATTTCTGCATGGCGTTATTCTACATTATAAAACTATTTCATTAGTCATGTTTACACACATGCTCGTGACGCAACTCTGCAAAAAATATTTAATTTTACAAAATTTCCCGTTGCGATCACTTTCCCTCTTCTTTAACTAATGACAATTAAGGAATGATGTAATGTTTGCAAAATGGAGTTTCAGTAACATAAGAAAATATTTATTTGTTCCATGCATTATTTGTTAAAAATCCACATACACGGATTTAAATAATAAGCATAATGCATACTGTGGCTCTTCAACTATTTCCGATCGTTTCTTATACATCCGTGGCTTTCAAATGTTCGGCCTTCAGTGTTCGATATCAAAGTTAATCCAGAAAAGCGCTTCGGACGCTTGAAATTTAAAACGTGTTGATTTCATTTAATCTTCAGAATTTTTTAGGCCGTAATGAGGTTAAAAAGAAGGACTCCCTAATACATTTTAACAAAATAGAAAAGATCAGAGTATTTGGTATAACTTCCCGTCGCAGATATTTTATACATATTCAAGATGAAAACATACACCTAATATGATACTTTTGAGATCGACTTACCTAGGCTAGTGCAATACTCTAGTTCAGGGAAACAATGCGCATGTGCAAGATCGCTCGTGATTTTGCGTTATCAACTAATTAGATACGAGATTTGATAAACTGGGGGCATTATCAGTTTATTGATAGTTTTATAAATTGACCATAAACCCACTAATATTCATGGTATGGTATCAATATTTCTGACCTGACACTACGTACTTTTTATTGCTTAATTCTTTAGAATTTAATATGCAATGTTTCGGGTTCTTTCGGGAATAATCCCTCATCAGAGGTCGACCTTTATATATTTATTTCGTATCTAGTCTCATAGATAGATGTGTGTCTGTTTCATAACAGTTTTTTTTCAAATTTACTACACGTGCATATAGGTCTACGTTGTAGCTAGTCTTTTTACAGACTAAAGAAACTGACCAAGTAGATCAGCACCTTTAGTTAATTATTCATATATATAATGAAAATGAACTATGGAAATTTACTATTATACTAGCAAACAACCTTATGGCACTACTTACTATATCATAGTCCTAAACATACATGAAATATTTGCCACTGGATGTTAAGCAACCAACAATCAATAATTCATCGCTGTATCATGTCAAACCTTACAAGGTAGCATGGAAACTGACTAAAACAAAATATAATTGTCAATGAACTATGGAAGTTGTACTATTATACTAGCAAACAACCTTATGTCATTACTATATCATAGTCCAAAACATACATGAAATACTTGCCACTGGATGTTAAGCAACAAACAACCAATAATTCATTGCTGTATCATGTCAAACCTTACAAGGTAGCATGGAAACTGACGAAAACAAATATGATTGTCAATGAACTAGTATTCGAACACAATTACTTTTGTGATTCATTACATAGGTATTTCATTTGACCCATATATTTCATCTTTTAGTACTGTGATTTTTTTATGTTATAAAGTCAATCTGTAGCTTTGCTATATAAAAATGATAGAATCTGAAGCGAGATGGTGTATCAAATACTCTTGCTTTGTACGTTTTCAAAACAAAATATTCATCTCAAACACACCCTAACATAAGAAGGTGCACTCGATTTTCTCTTTCAATTGTTACCCATTTTTTGGATTTTTTTCTTGAGTCACATAATGGAAGGGCAGACACGGAAATAACTGAACTCATAGATTGATATGTTCTCCGTCCGTGGTAATTTAAAAAAAAAATGCATTATCTTCATCCAACTTGATAGATACCCATGTCGTCGACTTGATATCTAATTGTTCTGCTTAACTATGTAATAGATAAATTGAAAACTTATGCATATATTGGGTTTTTTTTTACAATAAAACACTTCGTATTTGACAGATATTTCAAGTTAGTTATTTCAACATTTTTGCAATTACGAATAAATGTTTTTGTTAACAAAAAGATTTGCTATAATGTAAAAAAAAATGTCTTTCTGTATTTGTAAAGTTTTCGGATCCTATATTTGCATATTTCAGTCTATAGAAAGTGTGGACATCAAAAGTTTACCTAATAATTAACCTTATACAGAAAATTCACCCTTTTAAAACATTAATTGTTTCACAAATAATTAATGAATATAAAGTATATAATTTCTTAAAACATAGCAAAAAAAATCGGTCTGATTGGTACAGGTTCACATGAGCCGTGGTATAGCTAACATCGAATTTCCCAACTTATTGTTATCACACACATCATATTTTTTTTATACTGCAACTAGTTGTGTTTATTTCCTTTATATAGTAACCTAACTATATTTTTTATAATGTCAATTTCATCATGGAACACTTTCTCCACAATAAGGGGTTCATTAAGGGATGAAAATAAGCTTGACAAGTGTGTTACTATTTAAAAAGCTATCAGTGTATAATAACTATTTGTTTATTTGTTTAAGTTGCAGTTTTTTCAATATTAGGTCAATGTCATAAAAATATAAACTTTTTGTACTCGGCCCAGAACTGTGGAAGGCCAGTTTCTCAGCCTCATACAAGAAAAAAGTTTATATTTTTCTTTCATTGACCAAATATTGTATTTTTACACGGAAGGAAACATGTGAGAATATTTGTCATCCTGTGATGTTTTAAAATTTAGTGTCCTTAACCTGAAACATAACGTCCAATAAAATTTAAGTATGATGTATACAAGCTGAAGCCCCGCCTATCTTAATTGCCATGCTTGAGCAAACATTGATACAAACAAAGCAAGCAAGCCAAACAAAGATTTGTCTTGCTAGCATTAATGTAAAAGCTGTAAGATCTTTTATGTTTGAATATTAGACTATTGAGTATTCTTACATTATAAAAGCAGAAACTTGTCTTTTTATCAATACTTGTTCATGAACTTTAAATGCCGTTATCGTAATCCGATGTTCTCTAGATTCATTCGTACTGTCTTTTAAAATAGATAACAACTTCAGGTATCAGTTGTTTTAGATTGTACACTGTGCTAGTTTGACATTTGCTGCAAAGGATATCATTCTATCTAAGGTTAGCGAGAAAGGCTATGTTGCTGTCATAACAAGTTGCAAAAAGATAAGAATAACACTAGTTCATTTGCACGAGACGAAGGTTATTGAAGAAACATTTATATTGACCCAGATTTGTATGGAAAGCTAACGGGGTCAAAATTCTTACTTCGTATTAAACACCACCACATCAAAATGAAATGTTTAACTGCATTTTATCACGGAAGAAAGCTTATCATGGCTTTCAATTTTCAGGAAGTTGGCGATTTATCACGCCATGTTTACAAAATGACGTCATAGTTTCGACGTCAAAGAACCTGATTTCTAAGGAATGTGTATATGGAGGTACCAACGGGGAATTCTCATTGTCGTTCTAACCATGAAAAAGTTTTTAATTTGTTAATTCTGTTTATTGATTCGTTTTCATATTTATTGTCATAAATGGATTTGGAAAATTAAATAATTTGTTTGATTATACTTCAAATTGTTTCGGATTAAAAAGTACATTTTGTACTTGCATTTCTGTCATGCAGTTTTGTCTGCATATCTTAGTTGTACCGTAAGTCATATATAGTCTATATTGTGCCGTCTTGGATTCTATACTGATCTATACTGGAAATTTGTCCGGTTTATTTCAAGTTAATCTTGAAAAAGGATTAAAAGTACAGTATTGTACTCGATAATATTTAAAATATAATATCACTTTGATATTTATTTCAATGTTGGTCTTTTTAAATAAACTGAATTATTTTAGTTTGGTGGGATTGTTACGTGGAGGAAATTAATACTGAATCTTTTCAGTTGCTAAGCAATGCGGCTTTAGTAAATGTAGAAATTGTGGATATAGCGAGGATTTGGATTAAAATGACATTTTTGTCATACAGCTGGAATAGGGTTGTCTTGTACGAGTTGTGACTAGAATAAAGATAATAGAAAAAAGTAAAATCACAAAAATACTGAACTTAGAGGAAGAACGTAGACTCATTATCTTAGCTGTTGTTGGAAGCTGCTTTCGGTGGTGTATACATAGAGGCAATTTTGGAAATACCTTATGTGTTAGTGAATGGCGCGAGAATAGGTATATATGTTGAGTATACATTTTTATTGTAAACCTTAATTGGTTCACCATGGGTATGCTGCTGCATGGTTAAATATATTGTGTGGGGTTTACTGGAATACAAGGAATGATTTATTATATAGCGTAGTCCAATTCTTTTATATGACTTTCTAATTTTTGAAAATATTCGATAAACAAACAATCAGTTTGTATGGATTCCAGTATAGAAATGTGTGTTTCATATGGGTCATTTAAAACAAAATGTCGAATTTTGAAATTGAAAAATTTATTAAAAGTTACTTATTCAAACAACCCTCTACATACACAAATCAAAACAAACAGTACTTTAAGAACAACATATTAAAAGATGCAATCTTAATGATGTCATACAATCGGTGGTACAATATTTTGTCTATCCTGTTACCATTTACAAAAGAAATTTTAGGTTATTAAGAAAAGGTTTAGATAAAATGTTAAGCTTGTTTTACGTAGCCAATTAGATGGTTGTCAAGAGAATAAACTTCTATATATATTCATTCTATAAAATAATAGATTATTTGCCAATTTTCTAGGTTGTACTGAAAAATGGCTCTAAAAATTGGTTTTTAAAGGTTGTAAAAATTACCACCAGTAATGGAAGTCTGAGATAGCAATTTATATTGTTCGGCATTTTTACACCCTTTCAAATAAACCCAACATCAAGTAAATCTTCATAAGTTAGTTTACTTTTCTCTTTATTTTGTTGGTAACAGGAACGTACGTTTCTGATATATCACTATATAAAAGTCTATCCTGTTACCTTTTTGTCTATCCTGTTACCGATATCAGTATTGCACCTGCAAATGCTTAATTGGGAAGATTAAGAC